>NW_024743709.1:8822164-8869664 GCF_018991925.1 Homarus americanus
ACACCTCACACTTCCACCACCCCCACACCGCTAATCTCCTCACAATACACCTCACACTTCACTACCCCCACCCCTTCTCATAATACACCCTCACTACTAATCTCCTTCACAATACTTTTACCTCACCCCGTAATCTCTCTCTCCCTCACTTCTACACCCTCACCTCGCTAATGTCCTCTACACCTCACTTCTACCCCACCCCTAATCTCCTCACAATACACCTCACCCCACTAATCTCCCTCAATACACCCCTCACACTTCCACTGCACCCTCACCCGCTAATCTCCTCACAATACCCTCACTTCTCTCGATACACCCTCACTTCACCACCCCCACCCCCTAATCTCCTCACAATACACTCACACTTCCACTACACACACTAACCTCCCTCATACACCTCACACTTCCACTACACCTCCTCGCTAATCTCCCTCACACCACTACACTTCCCTACACCCACACTAATCTCCTCACAATACACCTCACCCCGTCTCCCTCTCACCACCTCACTTACTACACCCTCACCCCTAATCTCCTCACAATACACCCTCACACTTCACCACTCTCTATAAATCCTCACACTTCCACTAATCATATAATCCCCTCACACACACTTCCACCCCCACCCCACTAACCTCCTCTAATCACCTCACCTTCACTACACCCCTCACTCTTCATCTCTCTAATACCCAACCTCCCTGCACTTCCCCACACCGCTAACCTCCCTCACAATACCCTCACTCACCCTCACCCTGAAATCTCCCTCACACTACACCCTCACTCCCTCTTTTCAACATCTCACACACCATCACCCACTAATCCCTCACAATACTCCACCACCCCACTAATCTCACCATTACACCTCTTTCACCCCTCACCCCACTAAACCTCCTCTATCCCCTCACCCCACTAATCTCCTCACAATGCTACTATAACACTAACCTCCTCACAATACACCTCACTACACACATTCTACACTCACTAACCTCTCCATGCCTCTCTTTACTAATCTCCTCTAATACACAAATTTGTCCCACAATCTCCCTCATCCTCACACTACACCCTCACCCTTAACCTCCTCACACCATTACACCTCTACCCCACTATAATGCCACTCACAATACACTACAAATCTCCCATCCCTCACACCTCTGACACGACACCGTTATTTTCTTTAAGGTATCACCACAGTCTCCCCCAACATAGTCTTCCTGGAAGAGCTAAATAACATTAGTACCGTGAAGGAAGCATGTTAAGTTGATCTCGGTCTCCTCTGCTTTCATTGACGGTGTTCAGTTTCCTGCTGTTGTGTGGTTTCTCTCCCGTCATATATATATAGAGTTCCTGGTGGGCTTGTGTATAGGAGAAGGAGAGAGATAGAGGGAGAAGGAGGAGAGAGAGAGAGAGAGAGAGAGAGAGAGAGAGAGAGAGAGAGAGAGAGTTGTTGGTGCAGGATGTGATAAGAGTGAAATGTGAATACCAAGTTTATGACTGGAGGAGGAGAGGTAGGGGGTGAGGAGTTAGATTATTCGTTAGTATACTCAGCAGGGAAGAAGGTAAGACTGATGGACTATAACCTGTATTAAACTGAACGAGAAATGGTTAAGACTGGAAACATGTATATTGAGTTTATTCATGAGGGGTGAGGGTGGTTAAATGAAATTTAGATGGTAATTAAGTAAGCGAAGGGGTACATTTATACATTAGGTACAACGAGGAGGAGGAGGAGGAGGAGGGGGGGGAGGAGGAGGAGGCGGAGGAGGAGGAGGAGGAGGAGTGTTGAGTGGTGGTGTAGTATGGGAGGTTAATGAGGAAAGAAAATAAATATTGTCTTGAGAGTCACAGGTGTGTAGTCAGAGGACGACCACAGAGGCTAATTAACTCACAAGTGGGGCTAACGAAGGTGTTCTGACAGGTAAACCAGGTCCTGTGATCCATCCAGGGTACACACGTGGTTGATGGAGACATGGTTGGGGAGGAGGAATCTAGGATAAGAAGAAGTAGAACAAGTATAAAATAAAGAAGATTGACTGACAGACATGCTTAGAGGCAGAGGGGGGTGGAATGAGTGGGTGGTGTGTGTGTGTGTGTGTGTGTGTGTGTGTGTGTGTGTGTGTGTGTGGAAGGCTGTGTGTGTGTGAGGCTGTGTGTGTGGTGTGTGAGAGAGGTATGTTATGTAGCAGTGGTTATTTAATCTGCCGTGAGAGGGCGGGAGGGAGGGTTCAGAAGAGAGAGAGAGAGGAGGGAGGGGTTAGAAGAGAGAGAGAGAGAGAGAGAGAGAGAGAGAGAGAGGGCCAGCAGGATGGATAAGGCTGGAGGTGAGGCACAGGTCAGAGGATTGTGTGGAGGATCCTTGAGTCTACGGTATCCTCAGTTGGATACCGTAGGACTTAAAGAATATGAAAGGAGGAGGAGGATGGGGGCAGGGGCCATGACATCTTAAGGTGAGTGTTTGACGCGTCGTATTGTGTTAAATTAGATAGTTAGGGATGTGACACTGGGGTGAAGTAACAGTGTTAGAATAGCCTTTATGTGTACCGTATATATAGACCAGTTTTAGATGATGTGTATAAGAATAACAAAGTGTATTTATTGATATATTTCAGTGGTATTTAGAGTTAATGATAGTTATAGAATAATAATGATAAGAATGTTGACAGTTAGTGATTATAATTGGTGATAATAAACACAACAAGAATGATATTAACAATAATAATGATGATACTGACATGATTTGAAGTAATACACACAATTAAATAAATAAGAGGAAATGGACTCAAAAACGTAATGAAGGCAACAGAGGTGAGGCGAGAGAGTGAAATGGATAATAAGGTAAAGGAGTGTACAGGTTAACCTCCAGTGTGTGGTGGGGAGGTGGCTGCTGCTTCACATGGACTACTACTGAAGGATTGAAGACATATCCGTGGACACCCTTAGAAAGTTGAGGCTGTGTGTAGGAGGGAGGTAATGTAGGAGGAGGGAGGTGGCGGGAGGAGGGAGGTAATGTAGGAGGAGGAGGTGATGTAGGAGGGGTAATGTAGGAGGAGGGAGGTTGTGGAGGAGGGGTATGGGAGGGAGGGAGGTAATGTAGGAGGAGGTATGTGTAGGAGGAGGTAATGTGGGAGGAGGAGGTGGAGGTAATGTAGGAGGAGGGAGGTGTGTGTGGGAGGGAGGGAGGTAGTAGGAGGGAGGGAGGTAATGTAGGAGGAGGGAGGTAATGTAGGAGGAGGAGGTAATGTAGGAGGGAGGGAGGTGTGGGAGGGAGGGAGTGGAGGAGGGGAGGTAGCAGGAGGGGAGGTAATGTGGGAGGGAGGGAGGTAATGTAGGAGGAGGGGGAGGAGGTGTATTGGAGGAGGAGGTAATGTAGGAGGAGGAGGTAATGTAGGAGGAGGGTTAGGAGGAGGGTGTGAGGAGGAGGGAGGTAATGTAGGAGGGGGAGGTAGTAGGAGGAGGGAGGTAATGTGGAGAGGGATGAGGAGGGAGGTAGGAGGAGGGAGGTAATGTAGGAGGAAGGGTAATGTAGGAGGAGGGAGGTAATGTAGGAGGAGGGAGGGAGGAGGTAATGAAGGAGGAGGGAGGTAATGTTGGGAGGAGGTGTGGAGGAGGGGTAGAGGAGGAGGTAATGTAGGAGGAGGGAGGTATGTGGAGGAGGAGGTAATGTGGGAGGAGGAGGTAATGTAGGGAGGAGGTAATGTGGAGGAGGGAGGTAATGTAGGAGGAGGGAGGTATGTAGGAGGAGGTAATGTGGAGGAGGAGGTAATGTGAGGAGGAGGGAGGTAATGTGGGAGGAGGGAGGTAGTAGGAGGAGGAGGTAATGAGAGGAGGTATAAGGAGGAGGTGTAGGAGGGAGGTAATGGGAGGAGGGAGTAATGTAGGAGGAGGGAGGTGTGTAGGAGGAGGGTGGCTAGGAGGAGGTAATGTGGGAGGAGGGAGGTAATGTAGGAGGAGGGAGGTAATGAAGGAGGAGGGAGGTAGAGGGAGGAGGGAGGTAATGTAGGAGGAGGAGGTAATGTAGGAGGAGGGAGGTAATGAAGGAGGAGGGAGGTAATGTAGGGGAGGAGGGAGGTAATGTGGGAGGAGGGAGGTAGTAGGAGGGAGGGAGGTAATGTGGGGGGGGAGGTAGTAGGAGGAGGGAGTAGTAGAGGAGGGAAGTAATGTAGGAGGAGGGAGGTAATGTAGGGAGGGGAGGGAGAGTAGTAAGGAGGAGGAGGAGGTGATGTAGGAGGGAAGATGATAAGAGTATATGTAAGACTTATATAGAGATGATGTATGAAGAAGTCTACACAGGTGGTCAGAATGGCACTCAGGTGTACTCAGCTGGAAAGAACAAAAATACGCCATAGAATATAAAAATAACATTGTAATCGAGGGAGACTCCTACTTACGGGGAGTTGTCAATTTCAATGCTGTGTGTGACGGTAGCTGACTGTGTGACCTTTATAATCAGTGGAGGTCATGGTGGTTTTGTGACCTTGACATGTGGTGTGTGTGTGTTGTGTGTGTGACCTGTATAATCAGTGGAGGTCAAAGTGTTGTGACCCTGACCTCTCTGTGTGTATGACCTTCATAAATAGAGAAGGTCAAGGTGTTGTCTTGGTCAATGCACAGTCCCCTTCACTAGTGCGTTTACAGGGGGTCGTCAGGTTTTGTGCAGTGTGGCAGTGCTGTGTTTGTGGAATGTTTATATGACCAACCCCTGTAAACGCACTAGTGAAGGGGACTGTACAGATGTGGCAGGCCCGAGCTTATTCTGCGGAAATACACTCATATATTTTCTTATGGGGAATAGCCCACCCGGGCACAGGTTAGTTAATTGTTAAATTGGTAATTAGTTATTGAGTTATCTTGTTTGTATGTTAAGTTAATTTGTTAGTTATTTATTCAGTCAGGCAGACTGTTATTCTGCCATTTAGTTATTTAGTTTCTTTGTTATTTAGTTAGTCAATTAGTTTGTTACTTATTTAGTGAGTTATACACAAGAGGTACTGGCCATCCACCTTCGTGATGTCAGCAATAATACTCGACCCTTTCTCCCCCACAACGCTGTACAGGTTTTAACTTGACCTATGACCTTGACCTTCGACCTGTCTTGTACGAGTTTTTTTTCAATAATCCCAACACATCCGCCATATGTCATGAATATTGATGAACCGGTTTGAGAGGTATTTGGCTTGCAAATTTGCTAACACAGATGAACAGACAGACAGACAGACAGACAGACAGCCTGATACATTGACACAGAGATGAACAAACAAAGAGAGACAAACAGACAACCGGATACAGTGGCATAGAGACACAGACAGACAGCTAAATACATACACAGTGACAAATAAACACAAGCATATTAAACAGACACAAAAACAGACTTACTGAGAAGAATGATGTTAATAACCTTGCTGCCATGTGTACCAGAGTTAAGAAGAATTACGGACAGACAACCCGGAACACATATGCAGATGATCATAATAACCCTACACCCAGGCTATTGAGGTTAACAACAACAACAACAACAACAACAACAACAACAACAACAACAACAACAACAACAACAATAATAATAATAATAATAATAATAATAATAATAATAATAATAATAATAATAATAATAATTTAACAGTTTCTCTGAAGTCAATGTACAGTATGTGTGTTATTTTTCATGGAGTGTTAGGGTGCGGCGGCTGAGTGGTTGCAGGGCTCGTCTCCTGTTCTAAAGGTCGCTAGTTCACTTCCGGGGCACCCCCCCCAGTCTACCCAGCTGTGAATTCAGACCCAACTCTACAGTTTGGGAAGTTAAGGTGGTCGTATACAGTGCCGGCCATATGGTCTTGTGTACTGTAGGCTTAGTACACAATGTAATATATTTAAACTACAACACTGTACAAACGTTATGTAATATGTAGTACAAAATTCAACGTGTTACATGACCCATAACACTGGACAAAAGTCATGTTACAGATAATACATATGTACAGTATAGCGTTAGTCAAACAGTGTTACAAGTGGTACAAGTACACCTTATGCTCTTAACATTTTACAAACAGGTTCTGCAGTGTGTACTTCTTCTGGACTTGTGAAATATTTAAATGAATTTCCTTGATGGTATGTGTGTGTGTGTGTGTGTGTGTGTGTGTGTGTGTGTGTGTGTGTGTGTTAATTTACATACATACATACATACACGTAAAAATACATAGGCTTAACCAACAACCAGATTCCCAGCCATCCTTTGCTGCCTGTCCCTGCCCTCTTTTTCCCTCCCCTTCCTTCCCTCCCCTCCCTCCTCTCCCCTTCCCTCCCTCCTCCTCCTTCTCCTCCTCCTCCTTCCCTTTCCCCTTACTCCTCCTCCCCTCCTCTTCTCCTCCTTCCCCTCCCTCCTCCTCTCTCCCTCCCCTTCCAATCATTCCCTTCCTATTCCCCACCTTCTCTTGCCCCTCTCCTTCTCCTCTCCCTCCTCCTTTCCTCTTCCCCTCCTCCCTCGCTCTACTCCCTCCACTTTCCCTCCTCCCCTCCTTACTCCCCTCTATTCTCCCTCTCCCCTTCCCCCCTATCCCCCCCTTCTGCAGCTGTTGTAAATATCCCTTAATTTACGTTCGTACAAATAACAAGTGTTGGTGGAGGGCGGAAGAGGAGAAAAGAAGGAGCAAGAATTGCAAGAGAATTGACAGAAGTATAAGAGGAGGAAGAGGAAATAATAGGAGGAGTAAGAAGAAAGGAAAGAATAGAAGGAGGAGCAGAAAACTCTTGATAAATGTGGACATCGAGTCTATTAAAAAGGTCGGACTCGGTGAATGGAAGGGTGAGGAAGAGAGGGAGGGAGAGGGTGAGAGGTATACGAGGAGAGAAGAGAGGTAAGGAGGGAGAGGGTGAGAGGATACGAGGAGAGAAAGAGGAAGGAAGAGAGGGAAGGAGGCTGGAGGGGAGAAGGAAGCAAGGGAGAGAGAGAGGGAGGAAGGGACAGGGCAGAGGGAGGAAAAGTGAGTCTTCATCACAAGTGTATTGGACACATATCATCAAGGGATCAACTCTGCGTGTGAGGCAAGATCGAGGAAGGAGAAATTGAATTGAAAGGAGTGGAGATTGGTTGGCTAGAATGAGAGGAGAAGGAGGGGGAGGAGGGTGGAGGGAGAAAGGAGAGAGAGAGAGAGAGAGAGAGAGAGAGAGAGAGAGAGAGAGAGAGAGAGAGAGAGAGAGAGAGAGAGAGAGAGAGAGACCCGGATATAACAGAAGAAGACAGGACCATCACAGTCCCGTGTAGTGTTGGCTGTGGTCACTGTCTTCAATAACCTTTTACATCACCTGAATATTAGTCACCCCAGCTTATTTAACCATAACATTAACCCAGCCCAATCTAACCTAACCTAATCTAATCTAATCTAAACTAATCTGATCTAATCCCCCAGGAAGTATTAGGGTGGTTAATCTTCAGGTGAAATTGGTTGGGGTGTCTAATCTTCAGGTGATACTACAAAGGTTCGTATGATGATTGTCGCTGGAGATGTAAGAGCTCCAACTATAACTGGTTAGGTTAGGTTAGGGTAGGTTAGGTTAGGTTAGGTTAGGCTAGGCTAGGTTAGGTTAGGTTAGGTTAGAGGAGGTTGTGAATAAGTTAGGTTAGGTTAAATAACGTTATGCTAAGGTTGGATTAAGTTGAGTTACGATTGGATAAGTTAAGGTTGATTAGGTTAGATTGGGTTTAGATTTGGTTAGGACAGGCGAAGTTGGGTTAGTTAGGTTCGGTTAGGTTAATTTCGTTCAGATTTTCGTTTGATTGGGTGGGTTAGGTTAAGTTAATTTAGGATTGGTCAGATTAATAATAATTCGGTAAGTTAGATTTGATTGGATAATGTTAAACGAACCTTAAGTTGGCTATATTAGGTGAGGTTTGACGAAGTTAAGTTAGATTAGTCTGTGTTAGGTGGGATTTAAGTTGTTAGGTTAAATTAGACCAAGTTTTAGTTAGGTTAGGTTAGGCTATGTTTGAGTTAGGTTAGGTTAGACTATGTTTGAGTTAGGTTAGGCTAGGTTAGGTTAGGCTACGTTTGAGTTAGGTTAGGTTAGGCTAGGCTAGGTTAGGCTAGGTTAGGTTAGGCTACGTTTGAGTTAGGTGAGGTGTGTTGGTCCAAGTAACTTGTCTCGCTTCAACTGTTTATTTTTGGTTCGGTTCATTGATATAATTTATTCGTGAGCTCCTCCCCCTTCCCTTGCTGGCTCTGGGATTTCTTCTCTATCTCTTCTTCTTTCTCTCCTTCTCCCTCTCCTCCATCTTCTTCTTACTTCTCCCTTTCCCCCATCTTCCTCTTCCCTCCTCCTTTTCCTCTCCCTCTCATCCTCTTCCTCTCCTCCTCCTCCTCTTCCTCTCCCCCTCCTCCTCTCCCTCTCCCCCTCCTCCTTTTCCCTCTCCCCCCATCTTCCTCTCCTTATCCGTCTCTTCTTCTCTATTCTCTCTCTCCTCCTCCTCCCTCTGTTCTCTCTTCTCCATCTTTCTCTCACTTTTTCCCTTTCTCATTTCTCTCCCTCATCCTCCTCTCCTCTTCGACACACCCTCACCCCATCACCTAACTGCCTGAGCTGTAGTTAACACGACAAGTGTTTGTTTGCATACTGTTAACTCATTCATTTATTCCAATCAGGCAAATGGAATCTTCCTCCCATCCTTGGCAGGTCAATCAGGGGCTACACACACACACACACACACACACACACACACACACACACACACACACACACACACACACACACACAGTCTATTTAACCAACCAATAACAAAACTACAGACTGGACAAATACATTAAAGGAGAGACAATGACAGCGTGGCTAAAATATGTGTTTTTCACCCTCGTATGTCGCTGTAACTTCTTGGTGGTGGTGGTAGTGGTGACATTTGTGGTGGAAATGACGATAGTGGTGACAGTGGTGGTAGTAGTGGTAGTCGCTCGGGGTGTGGTATCAGTCATATTTTGGCTATAGTGTGAATAATGTCAGTCAGGTTACGGGGTATGACACACTGTGTAGACACTGACAGACATTTTGACCTGGGTATGAGACAGTATGTGTTATAAGCCATACAGGTGTTTGAGGTACAGTATAATGGCTGCCGTGTGGTGGCTGTCGTGTTTATGGTGTGAGACATAGTGAGACAGTAAAACAGAGTGAGATATAGAGTAGAGTGAGACAGGGTGAGGCATAGAGTGAGGCAAAGTAAAGTGACACAGTGAGACGCACAATGAGACATACAGTAGAGTGAGGCGTAGAGTGAGATATAAAGTAAAATGAGACAGTGAGACACACAGTAGAGTGAGACAGTGAGACACAGTAGAGTGAGACAGTGAGACACAGTAGAGTGAGACAGTGAGACAAAGTAAGATATATAGAGTGAGGCAAATTAAGACATATAAGTAGAGTGAGAGACACAGTAGTGTGACTCACAGTAGAGTGAGACAGACAGAGTGATGGCCGCCTTGGTGTGATTGTTTACACGTCACTTCACGGCTGGTTGACGTAATTGGCCACAATTTGGGTGACGTGACGGCGAGCTGTACTGTGACGCTGCTGCCTTGTGTTGACCACTTCCTACCCTCCCACGCTGGTCAGGGCCACACAGTGTGACGCTGGTCTGGTCAACACACAGTGTGGCGCTGGTCTGGTTAACACATTGTGACGCTGGTCTGGTCAACACAGTGTGACGCTGGTCTGTTTGACAAAGTGTGACGCTGGTCAAGGCCACACAGTATGACGCTGGTCAGGTTAACACAGTGTGACGCTGGACTAGTCTAGTTACTTGAAGCTGAAGAACAATTTTTATAAGTAGTTCATATAACACTACAGTCGGTTACTACATAAAGTCTACTTAACATACCCAAACACTTTCCGCTACGTTACTTACCTGTGCTATTGCAAAAAAAAAAATAAGTGACCCACCACTGAGAGCTCATTTGCATACCTGAAGGCGTAATGAATTCAGTAGTTACGCCACCGAGAAACATTCAAACTGCCACAGGTTAATGTATTCGACAGACCAACATCCTTGCGAAATTTACTCAATGAACTTCGTAAATATTATAACCGAAAGGTGTAAAATACTTAACGACTTCATTTAATATTCGCCACAGATCAGTGCACTTGAAGGAATTTTGGTTGCGTGAGAGGCAAGTGTGTGAGAGAGGAGGGAGGGGAGGGAGAGACGGGTGTAAGCGATACCTCAGTTGCCGCCGCCCCCTCCAGGTCCACCCACCCTTTCACCTACATCACCCACCCACCCTATCAAGATTTACCATGTTAGAAAAAGTAACACGAACTTGTATGTGTACTGTACTGTGAATGTGTACTGTACTGTGAGTGTGTACTGAACTGTGAGTGTGTACTGTACTGTGAGTGTGTACTGTACTGTGAATGTGTACTGTACTGTTAATGTGTACTGTGAGTGTGTACTGTACTGTGTGTACTGTACTGTGAGTGTGTACTGTACTGTGAGTGTGTACTGTACTGTTAATGTGTACTGTGAGTGTGTACTGTACTGTGTGTACTGTACTGTGAATGTGTACTGTACTGTGAATGTGTACTTTAATGTGTATGTGTACTGTACTGTGTATATGTAATGTACTGTTTATATGCACTCGTGAATGTGTACTTTACTGTATATGTGTACTACTTCTATGTGTATTGTACCGTGTATACACATGTACTGTATGTGTACTGTACCATTCGTTGTAGTTTTTTCAGGCTACACGAACTTACCTAACCAACCTAACCAAACCAAAATAAACCTAACCAACTTAACCAAACCCAAGCAACCAAACCTAAGATCTGGGTGAGAGAACAATACTGGTTTAGTGATTACTGGTCGTGGGTCATCACTGGTAGTATACTGAATAGATACCGGCAGTGTAGTGTAGGAGTGTAAGTGTATCATATAGTACATGTTTAGAGACACAGTACACATTCACAGTACACGGTAAAGTACACATACACAGTACAGTACACATTCACAGTACATGGTAAAGTACACATACACAGTACAGTACACATTCACAGTACACGATAAAGTACACATACACAGTACAGTACACATTCACAGTACACGGTAAAGTACACATACACAGTACAGTACACATTCACAGTACACGGTAAAGTACACATACACAGTACAGTACACACAGTACATTGCACAAACGAGTAATATCAAGGTAAACAGTTCATTATCAGTAACTGGAGGGATGTAACGTGCACATTCACCCCGTGTACTTGGCAGCGTATAACCTCGGCCAGGGTGTACTACACGGCCAGACTGATGAACGAGATCCGGGGTGGTGATACTAACCTGAGTCTGGCATACCTGTCACGAGAGAGAGAGAGAGAGAGAGAGAGAGAGAGAGAGAGAGAGAGAGATTACTTCCTGCAGTTAGAAATAAAAAGGAGAACGTCTTATCATTTGTGCAGAGAGAGAGAGAGAGAGAGAGAGAGAGAGACACACACACGTCTTCATTATCTCCTTCTGCAGATAGAGAGATAAAGAGAGAACGTCTCTATCATCTCGTGCGTATTAGTTAAGATAGTGTCCAAGACTTACCATTAGTGCTGGGGAGGTAAGTGTAGGTATATCGCCCCCGTGTTTATGCTAATAGCCAATTCCAGTTTATAATTTGTAACTCTTTCTTCTTTTTTTCTGTCTGTCTGTATGTCTGTCTGTATGTCTGTCTGTCTGTCTGTCTGTCTGTCTTCTGTCTGTTAATAATGTTATCTTGATGAAATTACTGTACTTGTTTCTCTTACTTGCAATTGTACATGATTCTGTAATTATTCTTGTATCTGTGCTTGTGGATACTGCTTGTGCCTGTAACTGATGTACTTTTGGCTGTAGTACCTGTATTTTAAGGTGTATCCGTGCTTGTACAATACCTGTACTTGGAACTGTACCTGGTAGTACGTACTTATGTATAACTGTGGGGGTGAGATGGGGGGTGAGTGAGGGGTGAGAGATGGGGGGTGTGAGAGATGGAGGGTGAGAGAGATGGAGGGTGTGAGAGGTGAGAGATGGGGTGTGAGGTGAGGGTGAGAGATGGAGGGTGTGAGAGTGAGGGGTGAGAGATGGAGGGTGTGAGGTGGAGGTGAGAGATGGAGGGTGTGAGAGGTGAGATGGGGGTGTGAGAGATGGAGGGTGAGATGGAGGGGTGTGAGTGAGGGTGAGATGGAGGTGTGGTGAGGGGTGAGAGATGGGGGTGTGAGAGATGGAGGTGAGAGATGGAGGGGTGTGAGAGTGAGAGATGGGGTGTGAGAGATGGGGTGAGATGGAGGGTGTGAGAGTGAGGGTGAGAGATGGAGGGTGTGAGTGAGGGTGAGATGGAGGTGTGAGAGTGAGGGTGAGGAGATGGGGGTGTGAGGTGAGGGGTGAGAATGGAGGTGTGAGAGTGAGGGGTGAGAGATGGAGGGTGTGAGGAGGGTGAGATGGGGGTGTGAGGTGAGGGGTGAGATGGAGGGTGTGAGTGAGGGGTGTGAGGGAGGTGTGAGGTGGGGGTGAGAATGGAGGGTGTGAGGGGGGGTGAGAGATGGAGGTGTGAGTGAGGGGTGAGATGGGGTGTGAGGTGAGGTGAGAGATGGGGTGTGAGAGTGAGGGGTGAGATGGAGGGTGTGAGGTAGGGTGTGAGAGTGAGGGGTGAGATGGGGGGTGGAGAGTGAGGGTGAGAGATGGGGTTTGAGGTGTGGGGTGAGAGATGGAGGGTGTGAGTGAGAGGTGAGAGATGGGTTTGAGTGGGGTGAGAGATGGAGGTGTGAGTGAGGGGTGAGAGATGGAGGTGTGAGAGGTGAGATGGGGTGTGAGTGAGGGGTGAGAGATGGAGGGTGTGAGAGTGAGGGGTGAGATGGAGGGTGTGGTGAGGGGTGAGATGGAGGGTGAGAGGTGAGGGGGTGAGATGGAGGGTGTGAGAGTGAGGTGAGAGATGGAGGGTGTGAGGTGGGGGTGAGAGATGGAGGGTGTGAGAGTGAGGGTGAGAGATGGGGTGTGGTGAGTGAGGGGTGAGATGGAGGGTGTGAGGTGGGGGTGAGAGATGGAGGGTGTGAGTGGGGAGGTGAGGGATGGGGTGTGAGTGAGGGGTGAGATGGAGGGTGTGAGTGAGGGGTGAGACATGGAGGGTGTGAGAGTGAGGGGTGAGAGATGGAGGTGTGAGTGAGGGTGAGAGTGGGGTGTGTGAGGTGAGGTGAGATGGGGTGTGAGTGAGGGGTGAGAGGAGGTGTGAGGTGAGGGTGTGAGAGTGAGGGGTGAGAGATGGGGGTGTGAGAGTGAGGGGTGAGAGATGGGTTTGAGAGTGTGGGGTGAGGAGATGGAGGGTGTGAGTGAGAGGTGAGATGGGGTTTGAGTGAGGGGTGAGATGGGGGTGTGAGGTGAGGGGTGAGAGATGGGGGTGTGAGGTGAGGGGGTGAGAGATGGGGGGTGTGAGAGTGAGGGGTGAGAGATGGGGGTGTGAGGTAAGGGGTGAGAGCTGGGGGTGTGAGAGATGGGGGGTAGAGACATATAGGCAGGAGACAGAGAAGGGTACTAAGGGTGAGGGGTGAGGGGTGAGGGGTGATAGCAGCCGGAGAGAGGCAGGTTGAAGAAAGAAGGAGGGGGCTGGTTTCTTGTCCTGGCCTGAGAAATGTGTTGAGCAAGCAGGGAGGCAAACGGTCAGACCAAGCAGGTAAACAGGGGTCAGACCAAGCAGGTGAACAGGGGTCAGACCAAGCAGGTGAACAGGAGGTCAGATCAAGCAGGGAAACAGGAGGTTAGATCAAGCAGGTAGACAGGGGGCTAGACCAAGCGGGTAAACAGTGGGTCAGGCCAAGTAGGAAGAGAGGGGTCAGGCCAAGCAGGTAGACAAGAGGTCAGGCCAAGCAGGCAGAGCAGGGGTCAGGCCAAGCAGGTAGACAAGAGGTCAGGCCAAGCAGGCAAACAGGGGTCAGGCCAAGCAGGTAGTCTTAAATATGTTCCGTCATTGTTCTTGGGCTGGAGGTCGACCTGTCTGTACTCTCATATGTTCCGCCGCTTGTGGTGCAGGTTCATTATGTGGGGGGCGGGGGGTTGTTTGTGAGGGATGGAGATGGGAGTGGAGGAGAGAGAGAGAGAGAGAGAGAGAGAGAGAGAGAGAGAGGTGTGTTTAAAGTTGTACAAAGAAAATAATTTATATACCCAAAAGAGAACAAAAGAGATTAAACATGATGATGATGATAATAATAATAATAATAATAATAATATTGATAATAATAATAATAATGAGCGAAATTTAGACCATCAACAGCTTCACTCTTATCGTTAAATTATAAGATACTTATTAAAAAATATCAATATTTTCAGTCCTCCAAAATTCCATCAGACGCGCATCATCATCATCCCGGGGCGGTCAAGAGGCTGCCGGTGCCACGGTTTAGTGTCATCCGTAATGCCACGCCTGAGAAAAAAGTGGTTGACTGACGGACAGAGGACACGGCGGGAGGATAAAAGGGTTAATAAAGTGGAGGGGAGAGGATTAAGAGAGAGTTAGCAGGGAGAGAAAAACAGAGAGGCCGGGTGAAGTGATCACTCAGGCGAGGCGGGGCCCAGACCACCTGTTTTTGTCCTGGTTCTGTGAGTTTATGTCACAGGATAACACCTTCACCTGCTGGTGTACCACAGACCTGCTAGTACACACTGTGTCTTTACACTGGTGTACCACAGACCTGCTAGTACACGCTGTGTCTTTACACTGGTGTACCACAGACCTGCTAGTACACACTGTCTTTACACTGGTGTACCACAGAGCCCTAGTACACACATTGTTCTTTACACTGGTGTACCACAGACCTGCTAGTACACACTGTGTCTTTACACTGGTGTACCACAGACCTGCTAGTACACTGTGTCTTTAGACTGGTGTACCACAGACCTGTTAGTACGCTGCGTCTTTACACTGGTGTACCACAGACCTGCTAGTACACGCTGTGTCTTTAGACTGGTGTACCACAGACCTGCTAGTACACCTGTCTTTACACTGGTGTACCACAGACCTGCTAGTACACTGTGTCTTTACACTGGTGTACCACAGACCTGCTAGTACACACTGTGTCTTTAGACTGGTGTACCACAGACCTGCTAGTACACACTGTGTCTTTTACACTGGTGTACCACAGACCTGTTAGTACACACTGTGTCTTTACACTGGTGTACCACAGACCTGCTAGTACACGCTGTGTCTTTACACTGGTGTACCAAGTGCTGCCTTTCTGGTGTACCACAGACCTGCTAGTACACGCTGTGTCTTTAGACTGGTGTACCACAGACCTGCTAGTACACACTGTGTCTTTAGACTGGTGTACCACAGACCTGCTAGTACACACTGTGTCTTTACACTGGTGTACCACAGACCTGCTAGTACACGCCGTCTTTACACTGGTGTACCACAGACCTGCTAGTACACGCTGTGTCTTTAGACTGGTGTACCACAGACCTGCTAGTACACACTGTGTGCTTTACTGGTGTACCACAGACCTGCTAGTACACACTGTGTCTTTAGACTGGTGTACCACAGACCTGCTAGTACACACTGTGTCTTTACACTGGTGTACCACAGACCTGCTAGTACACACTGTGTCTTTACACTGGTGTACCACAGACCTGCTAGTACACACTGTGTCTTTACACTGGTGTACCACAGACCTGCTAGTACACACTGTGTCTTTACACTGGTGTACCACTGACCTGGTAAGTGATGATCGCCTTAATAAACAAACCCTCTAACATATTACAGCACTAAACACTTACTACCACAGTCTAATGTTGTCTAGAGTTACTAATATGTTCTAGATTTACCAGTGAGCGTATTATTAACAGAGTCCAACACCCACAGATGGTTAGAAGACTTATGTAACTTATTATTATCAAAGTAACGGAAGATCCGTAATGGTACCATCTGGTTCACTAAGGCAACACAGGCAGTGAGACTTAGTGATCACTTCTTCCGTTAGTTTTCCTTACCTAACCTAACCTAACCTAACCTAACTGACTATCAAGATTGATGGCCAGTCATGTGGATGTCAGTCGTAATGGATGCCAGTCGTAATGGATGCCAGTCGTAATGGATGCCAGTCGTAATGGATGCTTGACGTACTGGATGCCTGTCGTAATGGATGTCAGACGTAATGGATGCCAGTCGTAATGGATGCCAGTCGTAATGGATGCCAGTCGTAATGGATGCCAGTCGTAATGGATGCCAGTCGTAATGGATGCCAATCGTACTGGATGTCAGACGTAATGGATGCCAGTCGTAATGGATGCCAGTCGTAATGGATGCCAGACGTAATGGATGCCAGTCGTATGGATGCTTGACGTACTGGATGCCAGTCGTAATGGATGCCAGTCGTAATGGATGTCAGACGTAATGGATGTCAATCGTACTGGATGTCAGACGTAATGGATGCCAGACGTAATGGATGCCTGTCGTAATGGATGCCAGTCGTGATGGATGCCAGTCGTAATGAGTCCTGACCCCAATTGTAAGATAAGGATAGGTTGTGGACCATTAGACTGGTGAGGACCAGGACGTACTGTGGAGGCGGTGAGTGGCGGACTACCTGAGTGATGACGGAGCCAGGCAGCTTACTGTGAGTCCCAGCCACCCCCTCTTGAACCCCTGGTGTGTGTGTGTGTGTGTGTGTGTGTGTGTGTGTGTGTGTGTGTGTGTGTGTGTGTGTGTGTGTGTGTTTATAATGAGACACACAAACAAACCGAAAAAGTAAATTAATAAAGACAAAGAGAGAGAGAGAGAGAGAGAGAGAGAGAGAGAGAGATTACACCCACACAACCATAATTATAGTAAAGATGCAGATGTACTCCGCCACGACGTACCATAAGCAGATCATCATTACACAGGTTTACCCCGGCGTAGAGGAAGGCTTAGTACACGTCTCCTGCCGGCGTAGAGTTACCTGGTCCGTCTCTACCCGCTGGTGTGGGCGTTTCACCGACCCGGGCAACGCTATTCTGTGGATGATATTGTACAAGTCCTCTGTTCCTCAAATAAAGACGTGATGTACACTTATGGTGACGGTGGAATGCTGTGTCGTGTTACTGCATTTAAAAGGGTACAGGGATATCCTTATGACGAGAGTGGAATGTTGTACCGTGCTGTGTTGCTTTATTTAAAGGGGACCGGGGAATGCTGTGCTGTCCTGTGTTGCTGTATTTTAAGGGATACATAGGTGGATCCGTATGGCGAGAATGGAATACTGTTCTGTACTGTGTTGCTGTAATCTTTGTGTTACATGATAGCCTGACAGCAACTTCAGCATCCCGAAAGTGCTGTAGGCGACGTAGCTTACCGTATGCTGTAGTGTGCAAGATACAGTCTTCTCACCCGACTAGACTGCTGTACCATGTTGTTGCTGTATTCTGCGCCATATTGATACAAAATCTTTTACCCCTCAATTGCAGTTCAGTACGATGCTCTGTATTACTGTAATCTACGTGTTTTGGGATTACAGCTTTATTGTACCGCAGAATTGATGTAGGTTGTACCCCCCCATGTCTGTACCCCTCAAGTTTACAATACTCAAACTAACCAGCACAGCACAATACAGCACAGCACAGCACAGTACAGCACATCACAGCAGTTACTAAAACACGAGGTAGTTCTACAGTCACACAACACCCAAGTCTTGAGAGGGCGTCGACGCTCTATACCAAACACGACATGACCACAGACAGGCAGACAGACGGACAGACGGATTGAAATTACATAGATAATATAGAGATAATATGCATTTATTATATAGAAAGTATAATGATAGTTCTTTTATGCAAATTCAGGGAGATGACAAGTTTGGGAGCTGGGGGGGGGTGAGGGTGTCGGAGGGGAAGGCTAATATAGGTGGAGAAAATGATCATAGCAGAGGAAATCCCAAGGTGTTGTTTTTCATTGAATATTATAGTCTGATACTTGGTAATTGATATTAGGTTAGGTTAGGTTTGGTTAGGTTAGGTTAGGTTAGGTTATGTTGACTTTTGTTTGGTTTAGTTAGGTTTTGTTAGGTTGGGTTTGGTCAAGAGGTGAGGGAGTGTAACAGGGTGAGAGGTGAGGTATGGAGTGAGAGGTGAGGGAGGTGTGGCTGTGTTGTGGTGGTGCAGGGCAGGGCAGGGCGGGCCTCTCACCCCCCCCCCACCACGAAGTAACACTCACGTCTGGCAAACTTATATATACCCCTCAAGGCCACCCTCTCCTGCTGCTGCGTCTACTCCTGCTGTTGTTTATGCTGCTGCTGTTGCGGATGCTGCTGCGTCTACTGCTGCAGTTGGGTGTGTTGCTGCTGCGTCTATCGCTGCTGTTGCGACTGCTGCGTCTTCTCTTGCTGTTCTGTTTAATATTGCTGTTGCGTCTACTGCTGTATTACTCATGATACTTCTCTTGCTAACGATGCGTCACTACTGCTTCTCCTGCGTCACATGAGAGACTGATATTTTTTTACCTCACTGCTCCTTCTACGTCACATAGACTTGTGAAGTTTTGCGTCACTGATACTACTTCTGCGTCACTTGAGGTGCCGGTGCTGCTTCTTCCTGCGTCACATGAGAGGTCTCGCCTCCTGTGGTCTCGCACATAAATGCAACAACAATTCACTGCGTCATGTATAATATTTTCTGGTGGTTTATTACTCATATCTAGTTGTTGTTTTATGCTCCAGGTTACAGCACTTGTTGTTGGTGTTGTTGGTGTTGTTGTTGGTGTTGTTGTTGGTGTTGTTGGTGTTGGTGTTGTTGGTGTTGTTATTGTTGTTATAGTTTTATCATTATTACTATTGTTGTTGTTTTTGTCTTATTGTTTTCCTATTTTTCTATTTATTTGTTTGGTGATCTAAGTTACAGCTCCTCTACTGTTGTTGTTGTTGAAAATTTTAGAGAATTGTCCCTTTTGTATATTTGTGTATTTGTTATTGTTGGACGGTAATACTTCTGTTTATCATGACACACCTGTTTGGATTTATTCCCCGACCGAATGTGCTCTCCATGTGCCCGTCCGTTCGTCTGTCCGTCCATCTGGCTGTCTGTTCGTTCGTTTGTCTTTTTGTTCGTCAGTCCTTAAAGACATTTCAACTCTCTCTCTCTCTCTCTCTCTCTCTCTCCCTCCCTCTCTCTCCCCAGATTTCTCCCTTAATTGCTCTCAATATAAATTCCTCACGGTTGGTTTGTCTCTGTCTTGCCCTCCATTTTCTGTGTCCTTGAGTCCCACTTGAGTCTGTGGCCGCGTACCGTTTTCTGTGTGTGGTGACACGGAGTCTATGGCCTCGTACCGTCTTGTGTATGTGGTGGCACGGAGTCTATGGCCGCGTACCGTTTTCTGTGTGTGGTGGCACGGAGTCTATGGCTGCGTACCGTTTTCTGTGTGTGGTGATTCAGAGTCTATGGCCCCGTACCGTCTTGTGTGTGTGGTGGCACGGAGTCTATGGCCGCGTACCGTTTTCTGTGTGTGGTGGCACGGAGTCTATGGCCCCGTACCGTCTTGTGTGTGTGGTGGCACGGAGTCTATGGCCGCGTACCGTCTTGTGTGTGTGGTGGCACGGAGTCTATGTCATGCAATTGTTTTCTGTGTGTGGTATGGAGTCAAGGCTGCGTACCGTTTGCATTGTGTGTGTAGGCATGGAGTCAATGGCTGCGTACCGTTTTCTGTGTGGTGGCACGGAGTCTATGGCCGCGTACCGTCTTGTGTGTGTGGTGGCACGGAGTCTATGGCCCCGTACCGTCTTGTGTGTGTGGTGGCACGGAGTCTATGGCCGCGTACCGTCTTGTGTGTGTGGTGGCTCATGATTATAGGCTACTTCTACTACCTGACATTTTCCTAGATGAATGAGTCTTATCTTGACATATGCATAGATCAATTCTGCTATGACATTTCCACGGGTCAGTGAGTCAACTAGTATGGCATTTCCTAACAGTTAATGAGTAAATTACGTGTATCAAAGAGCATTATATACCAAGTCATTTTTCCTGTTAGAGTCAACAGTATAATGGTCTTAACTTATGTCTGGTATGTGACATCACCACAAAGACTGGTTATATGGCTGTCCGAAACTTTAAAACAAAACATCTTCTGGAAACTGTCTGTAACTCACTCAGGTGTTGTTGGGTGTGTCTCTGCCAGTAAGGTCACGCACGGTGTTTAGGTTCTGTGAGATGTAGGTTCTTTTCCGCGAAGTGTGTTGTTACTTTGTTGATTATTTCATGTATAAACGTTTATGGTCATTTTCTGTTATTACACGTATAAAATCTTTTGTCTTTCTGTTTTGTCTTTGTCAGTCATCTGTTGCAACAAGTTATCATAATCATTGTATGTTATAGTATGGTTTTTTTTTATTCATCTTCGTCTGTAATAATTTCGTATTTCGTCATTTCGATTCATCTTTGTCAACCAGTCAATCATATTTTATCGGTCACCTATTTTAAAGAACAATTTCTCATATTTTATCATCTTGTGTCAACTGTTTCAACAACTATCAATCGTATTCCATCACCTTGTGTCATCTGTTTCAACACCAACCAATCCTCCTCTATCATGGTGTGTTATCATTTCATCACCTTGCTTGTGCCGCTCCTCAAGGTGTACCATTACCTTCCATTTACACAATAAAATCCTACTTCTCTTGCTTGCCACCACCTTGAATGTCTTTAGTGTCTTTAATATGTGCAAAATTTATATTACCAAGAACATGTTAACTTTGTTAGGATTTAAAGTTCTATAAATCTTTCCACTAAATTTTACTACATGTAAAATTCTACCACCGTCTGCCGCCATTCTCGCCAGTTTCACAACTACCTGTCGCCGTCTGTAAGGCTCTGCCTCTGTGCGAGTCGATATATATAATTCTGGTAATGACTTAAGTCTGGATTCTCGAAGGTACATACGTTAATTTCCCCCGTAACTAGGAATATGAGAAGGTATCTGACTGTCTCACTTCAGCTGTGGCAGAATGTTGGCGTCCAAAAGGATGTCGAAACTGAACCCGGACTTGACCACAACTTCAGGCGTTCTCTGTTCCCAGTCAAGGGGAAAGATTATCATACAAATCTTTAGATTTCAAACCTGAGCCTCCATTACGTATTAAAAAGTTGTGTTGTGGTGTGTGTGTGGGCGAGGGATGAACACTGCACTATGTTGAGTGGACTCCTTCAAGGTGGGAGTGTAGGTGTGAGAGCGTCCACAGATAAAACAGGGGTGACCAAGAATATCGGTCATGAGCCACATTTAGCTCGAGGCTGGTGGTCGTGGACACATCCTGCACACAGACAGTGACGGCTGGCGGGCTGGTGGTCAAGCTCACCACCGACATAATTATCTTACTGGTCAATGAATATTTTTTCCAACCTGTAACTCAAATGGTAACGTGGCTAAATCTTGTTAATCCTATGATTTTCAGTGTTCCTGATGATGGTAGCCCAAATTTATACCTAACCTAAAATTACTGTTATTTTTGTGTGATCATAAGCCTGGCAGTGCCGCGCCAGAAAATTCCTCTACCAATTATTGTTTCAGTCGGGGAAGACGGTCATAGGGGCTCATAACGCAGCTAAAAAATACAGTGATATGAGAAAAGGTGATGACAAAGAACCAGTTTCTAGTTAACTATTTTGTGGGAATGTGCGATGAGTGTAGGGTGAAAAAGGGAAACAAAAATATGAAGCACATGAGAATGGAATTGACATAACAACAGTTAGTAGAAGACAGGAATGAAGTATAAATAGGAAAGCGATTGAGAATAGGAATAAGATGGAATTACAAAGAAAAGTAAGAACAAGGGAAGGAAATAGAAATAGGGAGAAAATCAAGAACACTCCAAAGAAATAAGAAGAACAGCGAAAAGATAAGATTAAAAGAAAAAAGAACGATAAGAGAACACACACACACACACACACACACACACACACACAAAAGGAAGAAAAGCAAAAACACGGGAATGAAATGGGAAAAAAATAGCGAGAGAACAAAATTGCAAGAGAATAAATAAAGAACAGACAGAACACAAGACTTAAAGTGTAACTAGGAAGAACATCAGGAACCGTAGAGTGAGACAAACGTTCTGTCATCTTTAGTTTGTGTTTTGTGCAAGTCATATACTGTACTGTACGTGTTGCTATACGTCACACACACACACACACACACACACACACACACACACACACACACACACACACACACACTTAAAAGAGTAAATTACATATAACTTAGAAATATTAGTTGAGAGATTATGATGAAGAAATACTAAGAGAGGGAGAGAGAGAGAGAAAGACAATGAGGATAAACACGAGAGATGAGACAATCGGAAAGAAGAAGAGAAACTAAAATGGTGGTAATTAAGAGGAAAGAGACAAGAAGAGAATAAATGCGACGTTAAGAGACAATTGGAAAGGACGAGACAGATAAAAATGTTGATATAATATAAATATGAAGAAAGAAAGACGATAATGATGATTCATGTGAGGAAAGACACACACTAGGATAGGGACCCGAGAGACAATAATGATGAGTGATGTGATTTAAAGAGACACATGAGAGAGAGAGAGAGAGAGAGAGAGAGAGAGAGAGAGAGAGAGAGAGAGCACACAAGAACAATAACACAGTGGTTAGAAAACAAGGTCTCAGTGAGGGTTAGTATAGCCACATCAACACCAATGAATATAATGTCCTTGGATAGACACTCAGCGCCGACTCTGATGATTACCCTCGACTTTTAACGCCAGTCCATCATATAGGCTCAAGTATGATAATAACAACCTCGTAGCTCTCTTCTTACCTCCCATGATAGTTAACAAGATCTACAGCTCGCTTAACTCGTCTATATTGTGGTTGAGATTAGGCAGATGTAAAACAATAAGCCGGACGAACCCCGTTGAGTGGCGTTTAACCTTTTGCCTTAAGTGAGTTGCCCTGGTCCTGATGCCTGTGTTCTTATGGTGCCATGGTATAGCTGTTCTCTCCCTGTAGGCTGTGAGAGAGAGAGAGAGAGAGAGAGAGAGAGAGAGAGAGAGAGAGAGAGAGAGAGAGAGAGAGATGAACATAAAGGTAGAAAAAAAAGAGAGACTGAAAGAAACAAAAGTAGAAAAGAGAGAAAGAGAGAGAGAGAGTTAAAGAAGGAAATTGACACAAAGAAAGGAAGAAAAAGGCAATATAAGCTAAGAGAGACAGACAGAGAGGGAGAGGTAGAAATTATACCTGTAATATGCATGTGTGGATTTTTTTTTGGATAATTGTGTTGGAAGGGAGGGAAGGGGAGAGTCATAATGTGGTCAAGGCCAATCTGTCAGTCTACTCCGTGCTGACAGACTGACAGATTGACTCAAATGATTACCCAGAGTCCTGTTGCTACTTGCTGACACACAGGTAAATAGGCCAAGTACTCGGGGAATACCCAGGCAGGGGTGTAGTGATCTACTTCACGCGCATGTAAACAGTGCCAAGGATAACAGTGAACAGTGCCAAGGGTAATAGTGAACAGTTGCTAGGATAACAGTGATCTGGGTCAAGGGTAACAGTGAACAGTTGCTAGGATAACAGTGAACATGCCAAGGATAACAATGAACTGGGTCAAGGATAACAGTGAACAATGTCAAGGATAACAGTGAACAGTGCCAAGGATAACAGTGAACAGTGCCAAGGATAACAGTGAACAGTGTCAAGGATAACAGTGAACTGGGTCAAAGATAACAGTGAACATGCCAAGGATAACAGTGAACTGGGTCAAGAGTAGCAGTGAACAGTGTCAAGGATAACAGTGAACAGTGTCAAGGATAACAGTGAACAGTGTCAAGGATAACAGTGAACAGTGTCAAGGATAACAGTGAACAGTGTCAAGGATAACAGTGAACAGTGTCAAGGATAACAGTGAACAGTGTCAAGGATAACAGTGAACAATGTCCTTGTCTCTCTACCTGTCCTTTTATCTCTCTACCTGTCATTATATGTCTCTACCTGTCATTATATCTCTCTACCTGTCATTATATGTCTCTACCTGTCATTATATCTCTCTACCTGTCATTATATGTCTCTACCTGTCATTATATCTCTCTATCTGTCCTTGTATCTCTATCTGTACTTGTATCTCTCCACCTGTCCGTGTATCTCTCTACCTGTCATTCTATCTCTCTACCTGTCATTATATCTCTCTACCTGTCATTATATGTCTCTACCTGTCATTATATCTCTCTATCTGTACTTGTATCTCTCCACCTCTCCTTGTATCTCTCTACCTGTCATTATATGTCTCTACCTGTCCTTATATCTCTCTACCTGTCATTATATCTCTCTACCTGTCATTATATCTCTCTATCTGTCCTTGTATCTCTCTCTACCTGTCTTCTCTCTCTATCTCTCCTGGGCTACGTGTGTTCTCCAACTCTTAGGTCGTGCAGCCATACAATGAACACCCCAAACGTCACGTGAGGCTCAACTGTGTCAAGAGTGACATATGATAAGGTGGGCAATTGACAGCTGTATGATGGGGGCTGATAACACCACCAACCCGGGCAGCACCACTTAGGGTTAAACGATCAGCGGAGGCCCTTCTATTGACCTCCCTCATGCCAAGTCTCTCTCGTGTCGTGTAATTTCTGACGTGTTATTAAGTGAGAGTAATACCCTCCCTCTTCTACCCCCCCGCCCCCTCTCTCTACCACCACCAGCTGCCCTCAAGGTCAAGATCTACTTGCATTCCAGGGCTCGTATTCTCAAAGCGTTCATATGTTGGAGTTTTTATCGTAATTTGAGCTGTAAAAATTCACCTCACTGGTTAACTTAAGTTCAACACAGCATTAACCTCTGATAAAAAATATAATGCAAAATATTCTTAACCACCTTAACTAGACATGTTCACTTTGCTACCTTAACTAGACACGTTCACTTAGCTACCGTAACTGGACACGTTCACTTAGCTACCTTAACTAGACACGTTCACTTAGCTACCGTAACTGGACACGTTCACTTAGCTACCGTAACTGGACACGTTCACTTAGCTACCGTAACTGGACACGTTCACTTAGCTACCGTAACTGGACACGTTCACTTAGCTGCCTTAACTAGACACGTTCACTTAGCTACCTTAACTAGACACGTTCACTTAGCTACCGTAACTGGACACGTTCACTTAGCTACCTTAACTAGACACAT
Organism: Homarus americanus; assembly: GCF_018991925.1. Taxonomy (NCBI): domain Eukaryota; kingdom Metazoa; phylum Arthropoda; class Malacostraca; order Decapoda; family Nephropidae; genus Homarus; species Homarus americanus. Next base: position 8,847,310 of record NW_024743709.1, read on the forward strand.
TCACTTGGCTACCTTAACTAGACACGTTCACTTAGCTATCGTTACTGGACACGTTCACTTAGCTGCCTTAACTAGACACGTTCACTTAGCTACCTTAACTAGACACGTTCACTTAGCTACCTTAACTAGACACGTTCCTCTAGCTATCGTTACTGGACACGTTCACTTAGCTAACTTAACTAGACACGTTCACTTGACTGCTTTAACTAGACACGTTAACTTCGCTACCTTAATTAGACGCGTTCACTTAGCTATCGTTACTGGACACATTCACTTAGCTACCTTAACTAGACACGTTCACTTAGCTATCGTTACTGGACACGTTCACTTAGCTACCTTAACTAGACACGTTCACTTAGCTATCGTTACTGGACACGTTCACTTAGCTACCTTAACTAGACACGTTCACTAAGCTATCGTAACTGGACACGTTCATTTAGCTTACTTAACTAGACACGTTTACTTAGCTGCTTTAACTAGAGACCTTCACTTAGCTGCCTTAACTAGACAAGTTCACTTAATATTTTAACTAGACAAAGTTAATGTAGAAGACCCGCCTGTCTGCCCCGGAGAGAAAGACTACGGAATCAGACCTGTTTTACTTAAGTCAGGGTATGGCAGAATAGGGTTAGATTAAGTTAGGTTAGGTCAGGGCTAGGATAGGAGAGGGTTAGGTTAGGTTATGTTAGGTTAGGTTAGCTAGGGTTTGTTAGGTCAGGGTTAGGTTAGGAGAGGGTTAGGTTAGGTTAGCTAGGGTTTCTTAGGTCAGGGTTAGGTTAGGAGAGGGTTAGGTTAGCTAGGGTTTGTTAGGTCAGGGTTAGGTTAGGCTAGGTTTGGAGTAGGTTGTAGACCCCCAGAAGATATTAAAAAAAAAACCACTTCAACAAAATACTCACCTCTGACATCTCACTCGAGGCTGTCAGACCCTGGAGTTGAGTGACCAGTCGGAACAGGTTGTTGCATCTGACCGTGAACTAACAGGACCACAACAGCCATAGGAAAGATTTTATTGTTTTTCTGTGATGGTTGTGGTCACTGTGAGGTGTATGGGTATAATTACTTCCCTTCAGTAATGGTCAGGATTGGCATTTTATTTTCTGAAAGTTATGGTTTTTAGAGACTTGAAAACTCTTTATACCTGAATCACTTATTATTATTATTATTATTATTATTATTATTATTATTATTATTATTATTATTATTATTATTATTATTATTAATATACAGTGGAGCTACTCTCAGTCGGCTCCTCAAACCCGTACAGTACCCAGGCAAGAGGAGGACCTTTTTAAATCCCCTGGCCGGCGGCTCTCTTGACCACCTCCCTCACCTCCCGTCACCACTACACAGCAAGACGCCGCCACCATAAATCTTCCTCCTGGTACAATACACTAACTTTCCTGACGACAGCTGCCCGCCCGCTATTCACATTTCACTCTACACTACACAAATAATGAAGAGAGTGAGATATTAGGGGCACGGGCAAGAGCACAAGGAGTGAATGAACCAGGTGGGTAGAGGGGGTGGTGGGTATAGACTTAGGGCACGAAGGATAAGTACCCACCCTCCCCTGTTGACGGAGCCTCACCCTGTGTGACTCGGCTTCAATGCCTGGTACTTAGTTCATGTCAGGTGGAGGTGACCATGACGGGACGGGGGTGAGGGAGGAGGCTGGCCCAGACTCACTGTGTGTATGACTTTCTCACAATACACGATACTTAGTACCTGCCACAGTGGGTGGTGTTGGGGGGGGTGGGGTGCTGTCTCTACTGCTCCAGATTCACAGTGTAAGACTTAATCAGTGTACAACTATTTAATACCTGCCTGTTGGGCGTTACTTGGTGGGTGTAGGTGTGTGTGGGTAAGTGTGGGTGTGTAGGTGTGTGTGTGAGACTCAAGGTACACGCTAATTTATACCTGCCTGTTGGGTGTTACTTGGTGTGTGTGGGTAGGTGTGGGTGTGTGGGTAGGTGTGGGTGTGTGTGAGACTCAAGGTACACGCTAATTAATACCTGTCAGGAAGGGGTTAGTGATGGAGGAGGGTGGTAAGTCTTCCTCCTCCTCCTGCTGCTGGAGATTCACTGGGTACGAGTGTCTCAGGCAGGTTATGTGATCTCCAGGAGGTGCTGCTGGGCCCGTGTCTCCACGAGGGGTTGGAGACCTGACACACAGGTCGCCTTGGAGACCTTAGTCACGCCTTGGAGAGCTGATTCACTTCTTGGAGACCTTATTCACGTTCAGCTGCTACGACTTCAAGCTATAATTTACTAGATCTCTCTCTCTCTCTCTCTCTCTGTGTGTGTGTGTGTGTGTATGTATCGTGTCGTGAAAGTTAACCTGTGTCCGTGTTTCATCGGTATGAGTCTCTGTGTTCGTGTCTCGCCCAAGTCAACGTCCGTGCCTCGTTTCCCCTGAGCCACAACAAGGACCAGTCTGTCGCCCACTTAACGTTAAAAAACTTGACTTCTTCCTAACAGGATGTCACCGATCTCCACTTACGCGTCACCGACCCTCACTTAAGTGTCACTGACCTTCACATGTGTCACTGATCTTCACATAAGTGCCACTGATCTTCACATAAGTGTCACTGACCTTCACATAAGTGTCACTGACCTTCACATGTGTCACTGACCTTTACATAAGTGTCACTGACCTTCACATATGTGTCACTGATCTTCACATATGTTTCACTGACCGTCACTGTGTCACTGAACTTCACTTAAGTGTCACTGACCTTCAATTAAGTGTCACTGACCTTCACATAAGTGTCACTGACCTTCAATTAAGTGTCACTGACCTTCACATTGGTGTCCCTGACCTTTACATAAGTGTCACTGACCTTCATATGTCACTGAACTTCATTTAAGTGTCACTGACCTTCACATGTTACTGACCTTCGTATTAGTGTCACTGACCTTCAATAGCCAACAGAACACTTATAATTGTAAAGTTGTTTGAATTGTACATTGTGCCCAGCTGGTTGATGGTACACATTGCAGCTGGTACAGGTAATGTAGCTTAAAACCCAATGGTCATTATGGATATTAGGGTAGTGCAAAATATATTAGTTCAGTGCCAGAGATGCTATGAAAAATATATCTAAGCTAAGTAATAGTGAATGGATAAACAGAGAGAGAAATGGAATAAAACATAGATAGATAGATATATAGATATACAAACAGGCAAAGAGGACAAGGAGAGAAATTGATAAAAAACAGAATAAGGAAACTATGAGGAGGTTGAGAGGATCATTGTTCTCTACAATTTTGTGTCGTCTGGTATGCGCGCACACACACACACACACACACACACACACACACACACACACACACACACACACACACACACACACATATATATATATATAAACAACACAATCAATGCAGCCTCGTACCGTCTCTACATGCTACGACGACTCAGGTCACTTGGGACACCCACGCCAGAGCTGAGGACTATCTACAACGCCTTTATTCTCCCCAAATTAACGTATGCGTCACCAGCCTGGTCGTCTTCTCTCAACTCTACCCAAAAACGTCAGCTAGAGAAGGTACAGAAGAGGGCCTGCAGAATCATGCTCTGTGCAGACTACTCCGGCTACAACAACGCTCTCTCCACCCTGGATATGCCATACCTCAATGACCTCCACCACCACGCACTAGCAAGGTTTGGCAGTGGACTACTGCACCATCCTCGTCATCGCCACCTACTGCCACCTGCATTCCCCCGCCCATCTCGTGCAGTTCGCCACTACAACAAAATTCAGCCCATAAGAGCCTGCACTGATAGATATAAGAATAACACCATCCCATCTATTGTTGAAATAATAAACAGCTCCTGATTTGTGTATTGAACGTATAATTATTTCTAAATCACATGTAAGTTTGTATTAATAACCGTTTATTATTATTATTATTATTATTATTATTATTATTATTATTATTACACACACACACACACACACACACACACACACACTGATATATTCGTAGCAGGAGATGTAAAGTTGCAACTAAGTGACTGACTGAAGAGGTGGTATAAAGGTAACGTCGAACAAGGCATCAAAACTACACTGAGACTCTACTTTAACTAGACACGTTCACTTAGCACCAGTTAAGGGACAAAATTACACCGAGACTCTTAACTTAATACAAACTCGTCGAATGAGAAAGTATAAGCAGTGGAGAGGAAGTAATTGGCAGGAGGATGAAGAAGGAAGGTGCGAGAGTAAGATAAGGAGGAGAGAAGCTGGGAAGGGTGGAGGAAGGAGTTTGGTAAGGAATTGGTCTTATTAAAACTCATGGATGTGGAACGAGCAAACAAGCTGGAGTGAATGACTGAGAGTGTGTGTGTGTGTGTGTGTGTGTGTGTAATAATAATAATAATAATAGTAATAATTAACGGTTTATTAAGATATCATGGCAGCCCGAAGGTTGAAAATATACAATACCAGAGATAATAAGTTACATGTGGTAAGATCGGGGAGTGGGTCACTTGATTGACAAAAACTTTCAATACAAAAAAACATAAGAAACATAGAGTCAACATATAGATTAACCATAGATCTGGTACTGTGGGAGGTGGTCTTGTAAACGTTCTTGTGACCTGATATTGACGCCAACAAAGTTCCTTCCCTCTGTCTGGATGACCGTCGTACCTGGGTGCTCAGCCGCTCCCTGTCTTCCTGTCTACTCATACGCCACTGCGGTTATATATTATGATTCATCGTTATTTTTTTTTACCGGTATTCCACGATGTTGGTGATTGGCGTGATTTTATTGTCTGTATTATCTGGTTTTGTTTTTATTTTATCACAAACACACACACTCGTTATTTATTTCGGTTAATTACGGACGAGTATTAGTGGTGAGTTTTGCCTCTGATCTCTCTCTCTCTCTCTCTCTCTCTCTCTCTCTCTCTCCTTCCTTCGTCCTACACCATTACGTCCACTCAACCTTCCTCCTCTTCCTCCACCACCAGGTACCACTAAGAGGGCTCAGGGTCTCTTCTTGGCTCAGTCTTGTCAATATTGATCTTATTGTCCACTCTGTACCTGTATTTTTCTGGCTAAATAAACTGTTTCAATATCAATAGCACTACACATTCTTTCACCACCAACACCACCACACTCTCCAACACCATCATCACTACACCTTTCACCACCAACACCACCACACTCTCCAACACCATCATCACTACACCCTTCACCACCTACACCACCACCTCTCCATCACACACTATAGATAATACAGCTGCTTTGATGTCCTCGGGTGGAGTTGTGGGCCTGTAAGTACAAACACTGTCTGGAACTGTTGAAGTGTGGTAAACACACACACACACACGCACGTAGTCCATAGTAGCGTTATATATTTTTAATTTACTTATTTATTTACATTTCGTGTATAACTGAACAAGATAATCAAGCAAATTATAATATTTGGTTGAGCAACAAAACAATATGTTTCAGAATATAAGGCGCTAGGTGAGGCTCCTGGCCATACACAAGCTATACACTTTATATATATATATATATATATATATATATATATATATATATATATATATATATATATATATATATATATATATATATATATATATATATATATATATATATATATATATATATATATATATATATATATATATATATATATATATATATATATATATATATATATATATATATATATATATATATACAGTATATATAAGAGAAGTGTTAATACAATAAATCGTCATTAGGAAGAGTGTAAGTAACACAATAAGAACTGGTTTCTCTGTCCTTCATCACCATTCTTCCTTCGTCTTCCTCTATTATGTGTCACTCAGGGTGAAGGGTCAGGAGTGCTGGCTGGCGGCTGTGGTCACCTGTGGTCACCTCGACACTCACATCCTCACCTGAAAAAAACCACGACTGAAACGAATGATAAAAAAATAAGATAACTGTAATTAATAAGAGCCGGAAGTAGCCATCGTGAGCGATAGCCTTTTAAGGAACTGTTACCTGTAGTGGTGTTGGTTATTGTTGTGTTGTGTACCTCTCTCTCTCTCTCTCTCTCTCTCTCTCTCTCTCTCTCTCTCTCTCTCTCTCTCTCTCTCTCTCTCTCTCTCTCTCTCTCTCTCTCTCTCACATAATACACCAAGAGGTCTCGCCTGTAAAAGTCACTGAAGCTCACTTTACTTTCCTCACATATCTAAAATGTTTGTTGAATGGGGAACGTTTTAACACAGAGGGGAAACGTTTTCTCAGCTTGTTTACATTAACTAGGGCACTCGTCTAACGTTATATTTCTTACGGTGGCCGGTTTAATTGTTTTATGAACTAAGGATAATATTTACTAATGCATTCTCTCTCTCCTCTTAGGTTGGTAACACTGCGTGGAGTTTGCTTGTCCAGAGGAAGGTTGGTAACACTGCATTTTGTGGGAACACTTTTAGTTACGAGGGGAGGGAGGGGGGGTGAGTGGGAGGGAGGGGGAGGTGAAGTGAAGGGAGGATTTCGGAGAATTGTAGTGAGAGGGAGGTGAGTTAATGAAGCATGAGAGAGAAGAAAATCATACTAACTTCTAATACAAAGAATATTTTTATATCTCTCCCCTCTCCACCTCTTCTCTTTTCTATCTTTCTCCTTCTCTCTTTCTTTCTTATTTTACCCTCTCCCTCTCCCTCGTTCTATCTTTTTCTGTTCATTTCTTTCTACTCTATTTCATTCTTTTCTTTCTCATTGTCTCTCCCAGCCGAGCACAGCGTCCTAGGTGTTGCTGGTAGTGATGGTGTGGTTGTGATGGTGTGGTTGTGATGGGGTGGTTGTGGTGGTGATGGTGTGGTTGTGATGGTGTGGTTGTGGTGGTGATGGTGTGGTGGTGATGGTGTGTAGTTGTGAGTGGTGTGGTTGCTGATGGTGTGGTTGTGGTGGTGATGGTGTCGTTGTGGTGGTGATGGTGCTGGTTGGCGTGAATTGTGTGGTTGTGATGGTGTGGTTGTGGTGGTGATGGTGTGGCTGTGATGGTGTGGTTGTGGTGGTGAGGCTGTGATGGTGTGGTTGTGATGGTGTGGTTGTGGAGGCGATGGTGTGGTTGTGGTGGTGATGGTGTGGTTGTGGTAGTGATGGTGCTTTTGTGGTGGTGATGGTGGATTGTTTTAGTAATGGTGTGGTTATGGTGGTGGTGGAGGGTTTTGGTGATGTTGGAGAATTATGGTGGTGGTGGAGGGTTGTGTTGGAGGGTCATTGTGGTGGTGGAGGGTTGCGTTGGAGGGTTTTGGTGGTGTTGGAGGGTTATTGTGGTGGTGGAGGGTTTTGGTGGTGTTGAAGGATTATGGTGGTGTTGGAGGGTTGTGTTGGAGTCAGAGCCGTGCATCTCACAGAAGTCAGCAACATGTTGATGGTCGTTCAGGTCTCGGTAATGTGATTGGTGGAGGATCTTCTCTCTTCTTGTTTGACAACCACCACCATTTGTCCAGCTGTTGTGTCCCCTCAGGTTGGCTATTTGTGTCTATCAGGCCCAGCTGTTGTGTGTCCCCTCCAGGCCCAGCTGTTGTGTCCCCTCAGGCCCAGCTGTTGTGTCCCCCTCCAGGCCCAGCTGTTGTGTCCCCCCTCTAGGTCCAGCTGTTGTGTCCCCTTCAGGTCAGCTGTTGTGTCCCCTCAGACCCAGCTGTTGTGTCCCCTCTAGGTCAGCTGTTGTGTCCCCTTTCAGGTCAACTGTTGTGTCCCCTCTGGAGGCCCAGCTGTTGTGTCCCCTCGAACCCAGCTGTTGTATTACCCCCCTCTAGGCCCAGCTGTTGTGTCCCCTCGGAGCCAAGCTTCTTTGTGTCCCCTCTAGGCCCAGCTGTTGGCATTGTCCCTCTAGGCCCAGCTGTTGTGTCCCCTTCTAAGCCCAGCTGTTGTGTCCCCCTCAGGTCAGCTGTTGTGTCCCCCTCTAGGCCCAGCTGTTGTGTCCCCTCCAGACCCAGCTGTTGTGTCCCCTCTAGGCCCAGCTGTTGTGTCCCCTCCAGGCCAGCTGTTGTGTGTCCCCCTCCAGGCCAGCTGTTGTGTCCCCTTCCAGGTCCAGCTGTTGTGTCCCCTCCAGGTTCAGCTGTTGTGTCCCCTTCCAGGCCCAGCTGTTGTGTCCCCTTCCAGGTCCAGCTGTTGTGTCCCCTTCCAGGTCCAGCTGTTGTGTTCAAATGTTTCACTGGTTCAAAAGTTTCGAAATTTTGTTGTACAATTTCTCTGATTTGCTAAAAAGTTGCAATTGATATGTTGAAAAGTGTGTGTGTGTGGTGGTGGTGGTGGTGGTGGTGGTGGGGGGGGGTTATTCTCTGGTTTAATGAAATGTTGTAAAATTTCGCTTAGGAAGAATTGGTGGTGTCCGGTGACTTTATGTACAGTATAGTTAATTCAGTTTTGATTAAGGATTTTTTTTGTATAGGACTTCTGTATAAAGTTGAAAAAATTATTGCAAAAATTTAAAAGAAAATAAAGAAAATGTTGCAAGATGTCCGTTTTCTCATGAGGTAGTCATTCAGGCGACCACGAAAGAGTAATATAAATATATCCTTGTGAGATATAAAATAACGTGTATGAATAGGATTTTAACTGTCTACATATTTACAAGACTTTTCAAGAAATATTATAATTTAGATTTTTTTTTCTGGGTAAGAATTCTCAACAGTTTACAATTTTTTTTAATTAAATGGTCAGGTGGGTTAGTGTGTCTGTGTGTCGAGCTAAATGTTGAACAAATTATACTTGGCAGCCTCAGTAATACACACACACACACATACACACACACACACACACTCACATTGTATATATCCGTCCTCATGTGTAATTTTGGTACAGTACTTCTAATAACCTTGTAAAAATGGCCTTTGCGAAATCCGTCTCTTAATTTGGATGCTAATGACCCCAGCACCTGTGATGGTAAATTAACTCTGGAGTCTGGTCCTCACAATCACTGGGAGGGAGAGAGGAAGGAAGAGGAGGGAGGGGGAAAGGAAGATGAGGAGTAAAGGGGAAGGAGGAAGGGGCAAAATTTCCTATCTGTCTCAACTTTCCTTTTTGGCTTTTAGAAAATATATAAAAAATACGTAGAGAGAGAGAGAGAGAGAGAGAGAGAGAGAGAGAGAGAGAGAGAGAGAGACGTCAGATCAGTGTTCTACCTCTCCCTTTAAAAGAGAGATTTTGGTGTCGACTTAAACTTCAGTATGAAAAAAATAAAATAAAGAGCGAGGCTTGGCTTTTGTGTGTGTGTGTGTGTGTGTGTGTGTGTGTGTGTGTGTGTGTGTGTGTGTGTGTGTGTCAGTTTGTATATGTTTACCTATGTGTACGTATATCTGCGTATGTATGTATGTATGTATGCTATCCTGTCATAAGCAGAGTCATTACAAAATACGTAATGTAACAGTGAATGACGTCCCGGAGAAATGATATTAAATTAACCATATTAAAAAAATAAAAAAAAATAAATAAAAATCCATCATGTATTAACTCTCTTTAAAAACCTTTGTGGACATGATATTTAATAAGAGGTAATGTGGGAACCAGTCCTATGGCTCCCGGTTTTAATAGGTCCAAGTCGTATGGGTTCCAGTCCTAATAGGCCCCATTTCTAATGTATTCCAGTCGTGTTAGGTCCCACTCCTAATGGGCCCCACGTCTGGAGTGGGGAAGGGTGAAAATGTTACCGTTGTATGTAAGTCTTTCGCTCTTATGTATATATTTATTCACTTGTTTCCTCTTCATTTCTTTCACAGTTTTCTTCTTCATTTAGCAACAGGAAGATGTCCCATTGAAGACCGACACTTGCCCCTACAAAATATCTCGTACAATTACTGCTCCCTGTATGCTCCCTACTCCCTGTACTACTCCCTGTATGCTCCCTACTCCCTGTACTACTCCCTGTATTCTCCCTACTCCCTGTACTACTCCCTGTATGCTCCCTACTCCCTGTACTACTCCCTGTATGCTCCCTACTCCCTGTACTACTCCCTGTATTAAGTCAAGAGAAGACAAAATTAATAACGAAGCAAATACATAATCTATCCTCTTCATTTCATTCAGTTCATCTGTTTTATTTATATATTTCTTTTGTAATTAATTTCTATTGTAAGTTTGTCAAGGAAATAAAAATTTACCTTCACTTGCAGTTTTATTGTAGAAGTTCACTTGAGACAGTTTTATCGCGAGATGGGAGAGTGACCACTGCAAAAATTGGCTCCTTTCCTCCTACCCTTCCACCGTTCTACCCCGCCCCTCTCCCCCTCCTCCCCTTCCCTCATCCTGCCTCCCCATTTAAAACTTCAGGGGAGTTCCTTTGTTCTCCTGTAAGGCTGTCGGGGTATCACTAAAATTTGAGTTATTCGCTGAGTCATTCGCTGAGTTGAACTTCATTTGTGCGATGCCGACACACACACACACACACACACACACACACACACACACACCTTTGAGTCCTGTGGGAACTTTAGTTGATTAAGATGAGTTTAATCCATTGAGTAGAGCTTAGATCCTTGAGTACGATGGCTTAGATCTTCGAGCGTGATGGCTGTAGATCCTTGAGTACGAAGGCTTAACTGCTTGAGTGCAATGAATTAATGTCCTTGAGTAAAATAGCGAGATCCTTTGAGTACGACGTAAGTGTACTCAGGGTTATGTCAGTGTCCTCTGGAGGTTTATCATCGCAATCAGGGGATGTCATCGTACTCAGGAGACTAGATCATTGTACTCAGGGGGTTAAGTTATAGTACTCCGGGGACTAAATTTACGTACTCAGGGGGTTAAGGCATGGTTAAATCTCACTTAATGAGAATGAAAAACTATGTGGATAAAACAATAAGCCAGACCCCTCCACCCCCCTCCACCCCCCTCCACCCCCCTCTCCACGCCTTCAACTATAGTGGTGGTGGCGGAGGGGGGTGGGGGAGGGGTGGTAGTCAGCAAGTAGTGTAAGCAGGTCGAGTACCTCCAATTCGATATTGATTGCGGGAAGGTGTGTCCTGGAGTTACCTGGCATGGTCTGGTTACAGGTATTCAACCCCACCCCTCTTGTTCTCACTCGTCTGGCCAGGATATGTAAACCTCTCACACTATATAAACGAATCATATTTACGGCTTTTACTGATGCCAAAGATTTATATCATCATTGGGTAATTTTTTTTTTCTTCCATCAAACACTTGAGATTTTTAACTTAGATAAGTATTATTATTTTTTATTGGTGTTAGAAGAGGCGAAGAAGCGAAGGAATTTGACAAAAACTCGGACACGCCAACCAGGGATTTTGACAATCGTAGTGATCAGGGCGGTAATGGTATGTTATTTGTATCTCACACTTGATCCTCTCTCTCTCTCTTTCTCTCTCTCTCTCTCTCTTTCCTGTGTGGTCGAGTGAGACGTTTACCCTTCAACAAGTCTAAGACAATACTTGAGTTTGACCCTTGTGTTGCCGACCTGTTAGAAAGTTTATTTTAATATTATGTACACTGACACCTCCTCTTCTTCCTCCTCTCCCTTCTCCTCCTCCTCTCCCCTCCTCCTCCTCCTCTCCTTCTCCTCCTCCTCCTCTCCTCCTCTCCTTTCTCCTCCTCCTCCACTCCCTCCTCCTCTCCCTCCTCCTCCTCCTCCCTCTCCTCCTCCCTCCTTCTCCTCTTCCTCTTTCTTCCTCCCTCCCTCCTCCTCTCCTTCTCCTCCCTCCCTCCTCTCCTCCTCCCTCTCCCTTCTCCCTCCTCTCCCTCCTCCTCCTCTCCCTTCTCCTCCTCCTCCTCTCCCTTCTCCTCCTCCTTCTCCTCTTCCTCCGCCTTTTCCTCTTCTTCCTCCTCCTCTTCCTTCTTCCTCCTCCCATATTCTTCCTCAGCATCGCCTTATACATTCTTCTTCCTTATGTCCTCATCATCCCCGTGTGTCTTCCTCTCCATTGGTCTGTGTTTTTGTTATTTGTTTTTGTTATTTCAGGTGTTTGGTCATTCATTTTAAATTGTCTTTGCTCTCTGCTTACACAATATCTGCTAGTTACGTGCTCTCTGCTCTAGTTACTACCTGCTTAACCCCCACTTGTTGTTTGGTTCTGTCTTCACTGTCTGCTTGCTGTTTGCTCTGTCTTCTTATTTTCTACTTGCTCTCTGCCTCGTCACTCTCTGCTTGCTGTCTGTCTTCTCACTGTCTGCTTGCTCTCTGTCTAGTCACTTCTCTGTTTGGTGCTTGCTTCTATTTTCTCATTGTTCACCCTTCTGCCTTCGTCACTGTCTGCTTGCTCTCTCTGCCTCGTCACTGTCTGCTTGCTCTCTGTCTTCTCACTGTCTGCTTGCTCTCCGTCTAGTCACTGTCTGTTTGGTGCTTGCTCTATTTTCTCATTGTCTACTCTCTGCCTAGTCATTGTCTACTTGCTCTTGTCTACTCACCGCCTGCTCTCTGCTGGACGCGTCGTTGCTGCCTTGCTCTGCTCTCGCCCGTGTGAGTGTTGGCCACCTCACTCCCGCCATTCCCAAAGTTGTATTTTTCTTCTCAGCACATTATTGTCTTTTGACCTCCAGCAGTTCCCTCCTCCTCCTTCTTCCCCCTCCTCCTCCTTCTTCCCCCTCCTCCATCCCTCCCCCCACTCCTTCTCTTCCCTCAGTGCACTGACCTCACCCCTCCCCCTCCTCCTGCCCCCCTCCCCTCTTCCCTCTCGCTCTCCCCCACCTGCACTCGACCTTCACCCCTCCTCCTCTATCTCTCCACCCTCCCTCTCTTCCTCCAGTACCTCCTCCTCTTCCTCCAGTACCTCGCCCTCCAGTATATTTGTTCCTCCTCCCTCTCCATAAGAAGTGCCAAATGTGTCGTAAGAAGTGTCAGAATTATCATGAGTACATTGCAATAAGTGCCAGAAGTGTCATGAGTACATTGCAATAAATGCCATAGTACACTTGACACACTTGTCTTCCGCCCACAGGTAGAACGACTCTTCCTCCTCGTCTCATTCAATATCGTTTTCTTCTCTCTCTTCTTTCTTCTCACTTTATCATATTTATTGCTGTTTTTTTTTGGTGTGTGTGTGTTAGTTTTGCTGACTCTTTCATTATCACTGGATCATCTACAAACGTCTCATAATTCTTCTCGTTGTATTTATGTCTCTCTCTACTTTAAGATACATTAAGTAAATAGTGTATCTGTGTACCACCCTTGTGTGAGCTTCAGTCATTCAGCCTCCCAGCTGATTGTGGGTGACAGTAGCTCACACTCCCAGTTGGTTGTGGTGGGTGGACAGTAGCCTCCAGCTGGTTGTGGTGGGGTGGGACAGTAGCCCACACATCCCATCCTCTCCCCAGCTGGTTGTGGTGGGCACACATCCCATCTCTCTCAGCTGGTTGTGGGCCGACAGTAGCCTCCACACACCCCATCCTTCTCCCCAGCTGGTTGTGGTGGGGTGGACAGTAGCCTTGCACATCCCATCCTCTCCCCCAGCTGGTTGTGGTGGGGTGGACAGTAGCCTTGCACATCCCATCCTCTCCCCCAGCTGGTTGTGGTGGGGTGGACAGTAGCCTCACACACCCCAGCTGGTTGTGGTGGGGTGGACACTGGCCCCCACACACCCCAGCCTCTCCCCCAGCTGGTTGTGGTGGGATGGACACTGGCCCCCACACACCCCAGCCTCTCCCCAGCTGGTTGTGGTGGGATGGACACTGGCCCCCACACACCCCTAGCCTCTCCCCAGCACCAGGTCCCCCAGTAAACAGCTCCCTCTCAACACAACACAAACCACAGCTGCTGTTCACTCTCCTCTCTGATATAACGTTTTTTCCCCTATATTTACAACATATATCCCGCCATCAAGTTTCACGCACTCTCTATACACAAATCCCACTCGAAGTAAATTTTTGTGTCCTATTTCCATATATTTTTTCCTTTCATATCTATTAAATCTACATACAGCATATAGTGGAGTGCTGCCCGCTACAGTGTTGTGTCGATTAATGGTACAGTAGCTTTGGACTTTTACCGTTCAGAGTCAATATACAGTGGATCAGTAGCCTTTAACCCTTTGAGGACGATGGCTTAATATATAACCACTCTGGGGGACGGTGATTTAAGGTATAATCTTGAAGGGGTTAAGTCACCGCTCCTCAAGGGTTGTGGTAAGTTAGAGGTACCCGAATGTGAGTCTTCCGTGGTAGTGGTAGTCAGTGGACTAGAGAGTTACAGAAGGGGAGGAACCAGTGATGTGACGTGATAAGTTGACAAGAGAAGAACACACACACACACACACACACACACACACACACACACACACACACACACACACACCAAGCTTAAATAAACACTATCCAATGAATTAATCGCGGTGTGTAAACCTCCAGGCTCCACCCCTGTAATATATCCTCTTTCCCCTCCCCTTCTCCTCACACCTCGCCTTAACACCCCAGTTTTCCCCCCACCACCCCTGCTTCTCCCACTTCATCCCTCATCTACACAACTCTTGTCTGCTCCACCTCTCCCTTCTCTGTTCCATCTTTCTCTCCTTCTCATCTTCCTGCCTCCCTCCCAAACCTCATCCTCTTCGCACCTCTGACCTCCCTCATTTACACTCACCTTACATTCCTACCTGTTGCACCTCACCTCATCTCACCTCACCTCACCTCACCTCATCTCACTTCCCCAATCACAAACCCCTACCTTACCCCCCTAAGCTCCCCATCTAACACCACCCCTCTCCACTACCTTAACTCCCCATCATCTCAACCTCTCTCTCCCCACACATCAGCCCACGCCCCATCGCCCCCATACCACCTAAATCTCCATCCCTCACCCCCACACACTTCCCTTCCCACAAAGCCACACCTCCCTCACCCCCACCTCCCCCCTCACCCTCTACCTCTCCCTCACCCTCCCCCTCTTACCTCACCCCTCTACCTCTCCCCTCACCCCTACACCTCTCCCCTCTCCCTCTACCTCCCCTCACCCCAACCCCTCACCTCCCCCACCCCCCACCTGGCCCAGCACCACTCGTCTCAATAGGTGCTCATCAGCAGGAGACTCCTTAACGTTCCTGGACACGTGTGCCATATTTGCCTTCACCGTCACCCTCAAGTGGTAACTCACCGTCACCCTCAAGTGGTAGCTCACCGTCACCCTCAAGTAGTAGCTCGTCACCTCAAGTGGTAACTCACCGTCACCCTCAAGTGGTAACTCACCGTCACCTCAAGTGGTAGCTCACCATCGACCTCAAGTGGTAACTCACCGTCACCCTTAAGTGGTAACTCACCGTCACCCTCAGGTAGCTCACCGTCACCCTCAAGTGGTAGCTCACCGTCACCCTCAGTGTAACTCACCATCAACCTCAAGTGGTAACTCACCATCAACCTCAAGTGGTAACTCACCATCACCCTCAAGTGGTAACTCACCATCACCTCAGTGGTAACTCCCTCACTCCTGGACGACTTATTCTTGTCGGTGTATCCCTGTCTGGGAATGTCTGATGCTCCTGATCCTCTCCCCACCCTCCCTCACCTCTCCTCCTCACCCTTTCCTCCCCATTCTCCCTCATTATCCATCTTCATCTTCCCTCCTCCCCCTCCTACCACTCTACCTCCTCTCCCTCCTATCCCCCCTCCCCCGCACCCTCCTTCCCACTCTTTCCTCCCAGCACTCTCATCAACTCTTGCCCATCCCACCCCACTCTCCCCTCCCACCCACCACACCCGCCCCTCCAACCTCTCTATTTCCTCCTACCATCTCCGCCATCCCCCCTCCCCTCCCCACCCTCAATCACCCCACCACCCCTACAACTCACATCACCCCTTTCCCACCGTCTCCATCACCCCTTCCTCCCCCACGACCTCACCACAGCTCCTCCTCCTTCCTATCTCGATCATTAACCCACCCTACCCTACCCCACCCCACCCCACCCCACCCCACCCCACCCTCCCCACCCCCCCCCACCCCCCACCCCACCTCAATCTCCCCAACCTCGAGGTCACACTGAAGGGGTGATTAGAGGAAGGAAAGAGGAATAAGAGGGAAGTAGGAAGAGAAGAGGAGAATGACAAGGCAAAAGAAGAGGAAGGGGAAAAGAAGAGAAGAATATGGTTAAAAGAGAGAGAGGAGGTCTAGCATCATGTACAGTATATACCTCCTCCCTCCTCCTGTCTTTAATGCCTTTGATAGAGAGCTGATCATAATTTCGTGTCACTGGTACCCCTTCCTCCCCTTCCCTTCCCCGCCTCCCTTCCCTCCCTCTCCCTCTCCTCCTCCATCCCGCCTAAAATTTCCTGGGCTAATATATTTATATATATGTCTATACTTCGGGTTAATATTTCTCGGTTATTTCTCCGTGAATATTTCTCCAGATAATATTTCTCCGGGGTTAATATTTCTCCGGGGTTAATATTTCTCAGGGGTCAATATTTCTCCGGGGTTAATATTTCTCAGGGTTTATTATTTTTCGGTGGAGGTTCGTAGATATCGAGGTGTAGTACTGAGGAAATACTCGCCTGCTTATCGCCGAGTAGAGTTCAATTCAGTATCTGTATCACGCGATGTTGTCTTGGCCTCCTCCTCCTCCTCCTCCTCTTCTTCTTCCTCCTCCTCCTCCTCCTCCTCCTCCTCCTCCTCCTCCTCCTCCTCCTCCTCCTCCTCCTCCTCCTCCTCCTCCTCCTCTTCCTCCTCTTCCTCCTCCTCTTCCTCTACCTCTTCCTAGTCCGTTCGTCTGTAATCGATGTGTCGTCTCGTTGCCGCTGCTCTTGAAATTCAATCTTCGCCTGACTTCCTCGAGTTCTGGCGATGTGATTCAGCGTTTTCGCGCCTGGAGAAAATCAGATTGGGTATATTTCCGCCTATGCTAATAATATGACTGTTGTTATATTGATATATCTTGTAAGGTTAGCTAGGTTAGGTTGTGTTGAGTGTAGTTTGTGTTGAGTTAAGATGACAACTGCATAGATTTTGTTTCAATGGGAATGTGTGTTGGCCCACTAGCAGGAGTGAACTGGCTGTATAAACTGCGCCCTGTGTGTGTGTGTGTGTGTGTGTGTGTGTGTGGTGTGTGTGTGTGTGTGTGTGTGTGTGTGTCAGTCTGTTGTTCCCCGGCACCGCTGTAACATCCTCCTGTTTACTGACTTGACAGCAGTACAACACCTCTTTAAAACCGAGAGAGAGAGAGAGAGAGAGAGAGAGAGAGAGAGATTCATTGTCGGCATATCAAAATATATATATTTTTTTCGCTAGGTAAATAAAGTAAGGGTTTCTCTCTCTCTCTCTCTCTCTCTCTCTCTCTCTCTCTCTCTCTCTCTCTCTCTCTCTCTCTCTCTCTCTCTCTCTCATATTCAATCTATTTTTCTGTTGATTTGTCTGTCTCTTTCTACACACACACACACACACACACACAGGTCTTTCGGATAATATTTTTCATCATTTCTCTAGTAAACTCCCTAGACGCCTCGACTTCTTGCGGACTGCCACAATATCTGAGTCTTCCTCCTACTCATGTGACGGCCCTTCTGTCTTCCTCCCACACATGTGACAGCGGGCCCTTAAAGTCTTCCTCCCACACATGTGACAGCGGCCCCTAAAGTCTTCCCTCCCACACATGTGACGGCCCTTAGTCTTTCTCCCACACATGACGGCCCTTGTCTTTCTCTCCCACACATGACGGCCCTTGTCTTTCTCCCACACATGTGACAGCGGCCCCTAAAGTCCTCCTCCCACACATGCAGTCCTTAAGTCTTCCTCCCACACATGTGACGGCCCTTAAAGTCTTCCTCCCACATGTGACGGCTCCTAAGTCTTCCTCCCACACATTGTGACGGCCCTAGTCTTCCCTCCACACATGTGACTGCCCTGTGTCTTCCTCCCACACATGTGACGGCCCTTAAAGTCTTCCTCCCACACATGTGACGGCTCCAAGAATCTTTTCCCACACACACAATGAGGCAAAACGTTCCCTGATCAGGCTTATTCCACTTCCCCAGCGAGTAGCATTTACACCCTGGGTCTGCTCATGCTCTTATATTGCAACTCCCCTGTTTCCACATGCCCATGATCCAACTCACGCTCCACCACCACCTCCTCCTACTCATCTTGTTTCCACACGCTCCAGCTCTTCACGTTCCACCCTCGTTATGTTTCTACACGCTCCACTTCCTAATCTTGTTTCCACACGCTCCACCTCACCCTTCACCTCTTCCTCTTGATTCCACACCCTCCATTTCCTCACGATCCACCTTCTCTGCTTCCACACGCTCCACCTTACGCTCCACCTCCTCTTTTGTTTCAACTTGTTTCGTTTCCACGTCCATGCTCCACCTCCGCCCTGTTTCCATCCACTCCAGATTACACGCTCATTCAGTTTTGGCATCTATGCTCTGATAGCACCAAACTCCACTCTCAGGGCTAATACTCCACTCTTGAACTTAATACCCCACTCTCAGGGCTAATACTCAACTCTCAGGGCCAATACTCCACTCTCAGATTTAATACTCCACTTCGGTTAATACTCCACTCACAGGACTAATACTCCACTCTCAGGGGTACTACTCCACTCTTCGCTTTGGATTGGTAGAACTCTGAAACAATGTTTCCCCAGCCTAGTGCTAGGGGTGATTTTTCAAATATTTTCTAGTGTAACTCTTAACGCCTGTATATTTTCAACACAAACGCAATATCTTCTTGGGTTATAATTTCTTTGAACCTTTTGGGGTAAATCACTATTCGGTATAATTTTTATATATATATATATATATATATATATATATATATATATATATATATATATTATGATGGGGACGAGTTGTATAATTTTAATAAATGTTAGGATAGGATCCTTTAGGTGAGGTTAGGTTTGATTTGGTTAAGTTAGGCGAGATGTATAACTTGGTGCCGTCACAGTATAGTTGGTGACGTAACGTGAGGACAGCGATGAAAAGACGTTATTGTGCTGTGTAAAAATCTGCTGCTGAGTCCTATTGATTGTTACAGGAGAGAGAGAGAGAGAGATTTTAATCACCTCAGTCTCTTTGGCAAAACGACTCGCTGTCATATTTTTACTGTTGCTGAAATATTCCATTTTTGATAACCTGGGGTGATCTCTCTCTCTCTACACACACACACACACCTCACCTCTCTCTCTCTCTCTGCCTATCTTGTTGCTGTGTTTTTACATGTTCCTTTCATGTTGAGACGTGTTGGCCCACAGCTTCCCCTTGTCGACTCCCTCCTCTGTTTCACTTCCTTTTGGTAAACATATTTCTGCATCCACGTCTTGACTTTGATCTTTCTGAGTGCATATAACTCAAACACCGAAATATTTTCCAAATGCAAATTCTAACTGGAAATTGTATTAAGGTTGTCTGGAAGAATATGTGTACGAGGAACTCTGTTATTTGTATATATTTCTTCTTAGGGTAGGTTAGGTTAGGTTAGGTTAGGTTAGGTTAGGTTAAGGGTAGATTAGGTTAAGTGAAGTTATGTTAGGTTAGGTTAGGTTAGGTTAGGTTAGGTTAGGTTAGGTTAGGTTAGGTTAGGTTAAGTTAAGGGTAAATTTGGTTAAGTGAAGTTATGTTAGGTTAGGTTAGGTTAGGTTAGGTTAGGTTAGGTTAGGTTAGGTTAGGTTAGATTAGGTTAGGTTAGGTTAAGTTAAGGGTAAATTAGGTTAAGTGAAGTTATGTTAGGTTAGGTCTGGGGGATAGGATAACTTTGGATAGTTAATGGTTAGATTTGATGTAGTTTGGTTATCTTAAGGGTTAGATTCGTTTAGGTTAGGTTATGGTAAGCTTTGGGTTTTGTTGGGTTAGGTTAGGTTATGGTAAGGATTAGATTTGGTTGGATTAGGTTAGGTTGCGTTATGTTAAGGGCTAGATTTGATTGGATTAGGTTAGGTTTTGTTAAAGGTTAGATTTGATTGGGTTAGAATAATGGCTATATTTGGTCAGGGTTCAGGGCCAAGTAGTAGTCACTCCTTGAATAGTGTTGACGTCACCACACAGTCCAGAGGCGAAATGATAACATTAACTTATACCCTAAACTGATGATACGAGAACTCACCTAAATGTCTCCCTTGATAAGTTACGGCACACAACAAACATTCAAAATGGCTTCCTAAATTACGCTGAGACTCGACCCGGATACGATAGAAGAAAAAAATAATAATTCCGGGTTACTTTAGCCTCCGAACCTGCAGTAAGAAGGAGCCACTTAGATGGGGTTTATGGAACAAACCCTTTTTCTTATTCGTCTTCTTGTCGGCAGCCCTGTTAGTTAGCACCGCCCTTAAGTACGCCACCCTTCCCCAATAAGTGCTAAAACCTCCATAAACGACCCGCTGCTGTTCCCCTTTATGGCGAGATTGAGCCGTGCTGAATTTTGTATTATAAGTGTCAATGGGTTATTTCTTATCGACGTAACTCTGGTCTATTAGATAGTGATGGGTGGTGGTAGTGATGGTAGTTGTTGTCTGGTCGTGTTAGGTAGTAGTGGATGGGTGGTATTGAGAGCACTGTTTGGTTTCCATGACGACGAGAGGACGCCATAACACACACACACACACACACACGCACCAGGTTAGGCATTTTTGTGTGTGTGTGTATTGGCGTCCCACAGGTTGTTTCCCGATTTTATAGATCAGGTCTTGAATGCCGATAAAACCCTGCCGATATTACTGCCCCATTATAGCGAGGAGCTGGGTCATGTTGACTTATTGGTCGGCTCTTAGTGTTTATTACAGGTGTGTGTGGGGGGGGGGGTATAAAAAAGATTATTGTTCGGATAGTAGTAGTAGTAGTAGTAGTAGTAGTAGTAGTAGTAGTAGTGTTGTTGTTAATATAAATGTATCTTATTTTTTTGTTTACGTACAAGTATTTTGGAGGTAGAAGATTTTATTTGTGCAAGAGATTCATTTGTTTGTCTTTGTCTGAGGTAAACCTTTATTGTTTGCTTGTGTCTTATCTCTCTATGTTCCAAAATATATGTTTACTTATATACTGTTTATTTGTGTGCGTCTGTGTGAGTTAATTGTTTTTCTTGTTTACTTTGTCTTCCTATATATTTTCGTTGGTATATACTTGGGTGTTCTAATAACTATTATAATATAATATATTGTTACCGTATATGTAGACAAATTATATGTATATATCTTGTTTATTTACACTTGCTCGTATTGTTTGCACACCCCTCCTGTGCTGTTTACATACAGTATTTGTTTTTCTCCTGTGTATTATTATTATTAAATGGTTGTGTGTATGTGTACCTGTTTGTGTTTAGGAATATTTTGTATTTAGCATGATAGAGCACTTGCTTTCCTGTTGAAGTGTGTAATAATAATAATAATAATAATAATAATAATAATAATAATAATAATAAACGGTTTATTAATAGAGTTGCAGCCGGTGGCTGAAAATATACAGACTTACATTTGATTTAGACATACTAATATAATATGCATTGAATACATTTACAGGGCTGTACAGTACATAAATCAGGAGTTGTTTAATATTTTAACAATAGATGGGATGGTGCTGTTCTTATATCTATCGGTGCGGGCTCTTATGGGCTGAATTTTGTTGTAGTGACGGACTGCGCGAGGTGGGTGGGGGGCTGCTGGTGCGTGTGTGTGTGTGTTGTAATGGTCAGCATGCTCGTCTCGCAAACGAGCGGACCCGTGTACGATCCCGGGCAGGGTGTTCATCAATTTGTGAATCGTATTCCGGGGTAATGGTTAGCCAGTGCAGTTGGCGAGTTGTGTGGTCTTCTCGGACTATTCCTTGACACTGGGTCATGCAGTTCCTTAACTTAGGGTGTTGTTGTGTTGGCGACAGCTTCTACACCTTCAACAAATTCAGGCCGAGGTGGCCCTAGGGCCGGCCATCCTCGTTACACGGGGGGTAATCATAAAATTAATGTGTGTGTGTGTGTGTGTGTGTGTGTGTGTGTGTGTGTGTAATGTGTAGTGCACAATGTTTAAATGGGTGTAGTGTTTTTATCACCTTAAGATTAAACACCTCAGCTATTTTCACCTGAGGATTAATCACCCTGAGGTGAAATAAGCTGAGATTATTGGTGCCGTATTTCTGAATAAGGAAACCTGATTTTACTTGGTTCTTAATGATATTTACTGGTATGTTAGTTATGGCTGTTCTTATCAACACATGGAAAATTATACGAAAATGTACTCGAGTTTGTTTGATCTTTTCTTTTTTCCTGGCCACCTAACCTAGCCACTCACTAAACTAATCTAACCTAACCTAACTTTACCCAACTTTACCTTGAATGACCAATGAGCTGACGTTTCAATAGCTCTAAGGCTAACGTCATATATACTGTCTATATTGAGAGACAAATCACTGGTTGCTTCAGAAGGTGTGCGTGTGTGACGACACTTATTGAGAAACCAATCAGCGGCTGTCGCATGAGATC
>NW_024743709.1:8874664-8940487 GCF_018991925.1 Homarus americanus
TAATAATCAAGCCCCTCCCCTTAATAATCCAAACCCTCCCCCTTAATAATCAAACCTCTCTCCCTAATAAGCAAGCCCACTCCCCTTAATAATCAAACCCCTCCCCCCTTAATCAAACCCCTCCCTTAATAATCAAACCCCTCCTTAATAATCAAACCCCTCCCTTAATAATCAAACCTCTCCCCCTAATAAAGCAAGCCCTTTCATAATAATCCAACCCCTCCCCCCTTAATAATCAAGCCCTCCCTTTAATAATCAAACTCCTCCCCTAATAACCTAAAACCAATACCCCCCCCCTCCCCAGACCTCCTCCTCCGGGGTGACTCTCCAGGGTGCTCTCGGGCAGAAGGAGGGCATGACCCCCTCCCGCGCCTTCAACTTGGGCCGGACGTGTTATTTTAAGGAGTGCTGGTGGAGGTCACTCTCCTCCACCACCTCCACCATCACCACCATCACTTGTTTGTTGTTCCTCCACCACCACCACTTGTTTACTGGACCCCCACCAATGACACGCCTTGTTTACTACCACTCCACCACCATTTGTTTACTCCACCACCACGCATTGTTTACTACCACTCCACCACTGCCAATGACTCAGTGTTGTGACTGTAGACTCGTTACCGTACCTGACGTGTCTTCTGTATCACTCAGTGTATCACAGTGTCAGTGTGTACATCAGTCAGTGTGTACATCAGTCAGTGTACATCAATCAGTGTATCAGTTTATATATCAGTCATAGGTGCGCGCGCGTGGGTGTGTGTGTGTGTGCGTGTGTGAAGAAGACGTTTACACTGTCTTTGGGACCTTAAACTCAGTGTCATGTAACTTCGAATCCCCGAGGAACCCTTAAACGATGGTTCAAGGTCACGTTTAGGGTTCAGATACTGGTGCACAGTATAAATCACACACGTAACATCGTTCTACTATTGAACACCTGAACTGGCCGTATGTAAATAGTTGACTACTTGCAAGCAACGTTGACTATTCTGTTTTGGGCAGTAAATAGCTGGCAACAGTTGGCAGTGACAGTTAACAGCGACATTAAACAAGTGGCAGTAAGTGGACAGAAGTTGACACTCATAGAAAGATTAATGGTTGATGATAGACGATAAGATCCCGTCACCTGACACGCACTCAAAGGACCCTTTATACTGTGGGTTGAGATTGAAGAGCGGTACATGGGAAGACGGGTAGATTAGTAGACGGCTAGATTAGTTGACGGCTATATTAGTAGACGGGTAGATTAGTTGACGGGTAGATTTGTGTAGACGGGTAGATTAGTTGACGGGTAGATTTGTGTAGACGGGTAGATTAAGTGACGGGTAGATTTGTAGACGGGTAGATTAGTTGACGGGCAGATTAGTAGACGGGTAGATTAGTAGAGGGTAGATTAGTAGACGGGTAGATTAGTAGACGGGTACATTAATAGACGGGTAGATGTAGGAGCACGGGCAGGAGGCGGTGTGAGACCCAGCAGTTGACAGTCGAGGAGGACGACCTCATCCCCCGGCGCCACTAATAGTATTTACTGGCGTCACCCTGGCTGTTGTTACTGGCGTCACCTCTGGCTGTTGTTGTTTAGCGTCACCCTGGCTGGGTTGTTACTGGCGTCACTCCTGGCTGTTACTGGCGTCACCCTGGCTGCTGTTACTGGCGTCACCCTGGCTGTTGTTTAATAGCGTCACCCTGGCTGCTGTTAATACTGGCGTCACCCTGCTGTTGTTACTGGCGTCACCCTGGCTGTTATGCCACTGGCGTCACCCTGCTGTTGTTACTGGCGTCACCCTGGCTGTTGTTACTGGCGTCACCCTTGGCTTGCTGTTACCGGCGTCACCCTGGCTGTTGTTACTAGCGTCACCCTGGCTGTTGTTACTATGTCACCCTTGGCTGTTGTTACTAGCGTCACCCTGGCTGGGTTGTTACTGGCGTCGCCCGCTGTTGTTGTCGGCGTCACCCTGGTTGTTGTTACTAGCGTCACCTGGCTGTTGTTACTAGCGTCACCCTGGCTGTTGTTACTGGCGTCACCCCGGCTGCTGTTACTGGCGTCACCCTGGCTGTTGTTACTGGCGTCACCCCTTATTGCTGTTACCAAGCGTCACCTCGGCTGTTGTTACTGGCAACAAATTTCTGGCTGGTGTTGTTACCGCGTCACCTCTGGCTAAGTTGTTACTGGCGTCACCCTGCTGTTGTTACTGGCGTCACCCTGGCTGTTGTTACCGGCGTCACCCCTGGCTGTTGTTTTCACTGGCGTCACCCCGGTTGTTGTTACTGGCGCTACCCTGGCTGTTGTTACCAGCGTCACCCTGGCTGTTGTTACTGGCGTCACCCTGGCTGTTGTTACCGGCGCTCACCCTGGCTGTTGTTACTGGCGTCACCCCCTGGCTGCGTTGTTACTAGCGTCACCCCGGTTGTTGTTGGCCACGCGTCACCCTGGCTGTTGTTACTGGCGTCACCCTGGCTGTTGTTACTGGCGTCACCCTGGCTGTTGAAAAACAATACTGGCGTCACCTCCTGGCTGTTACTGGCGTCACCCTGGCTGTTGTTACTGGCGTCACCTGACTGCTGTTGGCTGGCGTGCCTGGCTGTTGTTACTAGCGTCACCCTGGCTGTTGTTACTGGCGTCACCCTGGCTGTTGTTACTGGCGTCACCCTGGCTGTTGTTACTGGCGTCACCTGGCTGTTGTTACTGGCGTCACCCTCTTGTTTGTTACTGGCGTCACCCTGGCTGTTGTTACTGGCGTCACCCTGGCTGTTGTTACTGGCGTCACCCTGGCTGTTGTTACTGTACCCTGGCTGTTGTTACTAGCGTCACCCTGGCTGTTGTTACTGGCGTCACCCTGGCTGTTGTTACTGGCGTCACCCTGGCTGTTGTTACTGGCGTCACCCTGGCTGTTGTTACTGGCGTCACCCTGGCTGTTGTTACTGGCGTCACCCTGGCTGTTGTTACTGGCGTCACCCTGGCTGTTGTTACTGGCGTCACCCTGGCTGTTGTTACTGGCGTCACCCTGGCTGTTGTTACTGGCGTCACCCTGGCTGTTGTTACTGGCGTCACCCTGGCTGTTGTTACTGGCGTCACCCTGGCTGTTGTTACTGGCGTCACCCTGGCTGTTGTTACTGGCGTCATCCTGGCTGTTGTTACTGGCGTCACCCTGGCTGTTGTTACTAGCGTCACCCTGGCTGTTGTTACTGGCGTCACCCTGGCTGTTGTTACTGGCGTCACCCTGGCTGTTGTTACTGGCGTCACCCTGGCTGTTGTTACTGGCGTCACCCTGGCTGTTGTTACTAGCGTCACCCTGGCTGTTGTTACTGGCGTCACCTGGCTGTTGTTACTGGCGTCACCCTGGCTGTTGTTACTGGCGTCACCCTGGCTGTTGTTACTAGCGTCACCCTGGCTGTTGTTACTGGCGTCACCCTGGCTGTTGTTACTGGCGTCACCCTGGCTGTTGTTACTGGCGTCACCCTGGCTGTTGTTACTAGCGTCACCCTGGCTGTTGTTACTGGCGTCACCTGGCTGTTGTTACTGGCGTCACCCTGGCTGTTGTTACTGGCATCATCCTGGCTGTTGTTACTGGCGTCACCCTGGCTGTTGTTACTGGCGTCTGGCTGATGTTACTAGCGTCACCTGGCTGTTGTTACTGGCGTCACCTCTGGCTGTTACTGGCGTCACCCCCTGGCTGTTGTTACTGGCGTCACCCTGGCTGTTGTTACTACCGTCACCCCCGCTGTTGTTACTGGCGTCAATTCTGGCTGTTGTTACTTAGCGTCACCCTGGCTGTTGTTACTGGCGTCACCCTGGCTGTTGTTACTGGCGTCACCCTGGCTGTTGTTACTACCGTCACCCTGGCTGTTGTTACTGGCGGCACCCTGGTTGTTGTTACTGGCATCACCCTGGCTGTTGTTACACAGCGTCACCCTGGCTGTTGTTACTGGCGTCACCCCTGGCTGTTGTTACTGGCGTCACCCTTGGCTGTTGTTACTGGCGTCAATTTTGGCTGTTGTTACTACCGTCACCCTGGTTAAGTTGTTACTGGCGTCACCTGGCTGTTGTTATTTAGCGTCACCCCTGGCTGTT
Organism: Homarus americanus; assembly: GCF_018991925.1. Classification (NCBI taxonomy): domain Eukaryota; kingdom Metazoa; phylum Arthropoda; class Malacostraca; order Decapoda; family Nephropidae; genus Homarus; species Homarus americanus. Next base: position 8,878,737 of record NW_024743709.1, read on the forward strand.
GTTACTGGCGTCACCCTGGCTGTTGTTACTAGCGTCACCCCTGGCTGTTGTTACTATGTCACCCTATTGTTGTTACTAGCGTCACCCTGGCTGTTGTACATTGGCGTCACCCCTGGCTGTTGTTACTGGCGTCACCCTGGCTGTTACTAGCGTCACTCCTGGCTGTTGTTATTACCGACGCTCACCCTGGCTGATGTCACGCTGGCGTCACCCTGGCTGTTGTTATTACTGGCATCACCCTGGCTGTTGTTACTAGCGTCACCCTGGCTGTTGTTACTGGCGTCACCCTGGCTGTTGTTACTGGCGTCACTCCTGGCTGTTGTTACTGGCGTCACCCTGGCTGTTGTTACTAGCGTCACCTTGCTGTTGGTTACTGGCGTCACCCTGGCTGTTGTTACTGGCGTCACCCTGGCTGTTGTTACTGGCGTCACCCTGGTTGTTGTTACTGGCATCACCCTGGCTGTTGTTACTGGCGTCACCCTGGCTGGATGTTACTAGCGTCACCCTGGCTGTTGTTACTGGCGTCACCTGACCTAACGTACCCTAAAGTAACGTAACGTAACCTGACCGTATTTAATTTCCCCTAACCTAACCTAACCTAACCCAACTTCACCTAAGGTACTAAATATGAGGGCGCTGTTACACAAGGAGACACGGTGGCCGAAACAGCCTTCATTTTCCCAACTAAAGTCACGTGGTCATTCACAACTAAGTCGACTAAGGGTACCCTGAGCTCAAACCAGACTACCGTAAAGATTAGGAGTCGAGTGTAGTAATGTAGTATCCACCCAGCCGCCTCACCCCCACCTCACCTTACCTGACCTAACCTAATCAACCTCGTTTAACCTTCTCTTACTTCACATAACGTAATCAGCGTAATGCAATCAATTCCACCTTGCTTATTCGCTTAAATCCCGACCCACTATGCCGTTGGTATAGCTTCCTGGGTACGGCGGTAACACTAACCTGCCTTCCCCAAGCACGACCCTCCGTCTGCCCTGTCCTTGCGGAGGGGGAGGCTGAGATCTACGTGGCTTTAGGTAAATTGAATTTCTTCCGTGCAAAACAAAAGAGATTTCATTCACTTCTCGTTTATTATTGTCAGTTGCTACCATAGTGTTGTGACTGCCCGGGGAGTGGGGTAAATAGTCTGGAATATTCTCGGGAATGATGATGGAACGTTTGTGTGTCCTGGAATATTCTCGGGAATGGTGGTGGTGTCATGACTCCCACTGGGTGGACGGGATGAAGTGGGGAGAGTGCCATGGGGGAGGTGAGGGTGCTAGGAGGTGAGGGTGCTAGGGAGGTGAGGGGTGTTAGGGAGGTGAGGGGTTGTTAGGGAGGTGTGGGGGTGTTAGGGAGGGGGTGCTGGGGAGGAGTGAGGGGTGTTAGGGAGGGTGAGGGGTGCTAGGGAGGGTGAGGGGTGTTAGGGAGGGTGAGGGGTGCTCGGGGGAGGTGAGGGGTGTTAGGGAGGAGTGAGGGTGTTAGGGAGGAGTGAGGGGTGTTAGGGGAGGTGGGGGTGTTAGGGAGGAGTGAGGGGTGTTAGGGAGGGTGAGGGGGTGTTAGGGAGGGAGTGAGGGGTGTAGGGAGGGTGTGGGGTGTTAGGGAGGAGTGAGGGTGTTAGGGGAGGTGAGGGTGTTAGGGGAGGAGTGGGGGTGTTGGGGAGGAGTGGGGGGTGCTGGGGAGGAGTGAGGGGGGTGTTAGGGGAGGTGAGGGGTGTTAGGGAGGGTGAGGGTGTTAGGGAGGTGAGGGGTGCTAGGGAGGGTGAGGGGGGGGTGTTGGGGAGGTGAGGGGTGCTAGGAGGAGGTGTGTGGGCTGAGGGTGAGGGTGCTGGGAGGTGAGGGGTGCTAGGGAGGTGGGGGTGTTAGAGGGAGTGAGGGTGCTAGGGAGGAGTGAGGGGTGCTAGGGAGGTGTGGGGTGCTGGGGAGGTGAAGTGGTTTTGCACCCCTCACTGCCTCCCTTTCACCCCTACCTCTCCCCACCCCTACCTCTCCCTTACCCTACCTCCCCTCACCCCTACCTCCCCTCTCTACCCTCTCCCTCACCCCTACCTCTCCCTCCCTACACCTCCCCACTCACCCCTACCTCTCCCTCACCCTCTACTCTCCTCACCCCTACCCCTCTCCCTCACCCCTACCTCCCACTCACCCCCACCTCTCCCTCACCCCCCTACCTTTCCTCACCCCTACCTCCCCTCACCCCCTACCTCCCGCTCACCCCCTACCTCTCCCCTCACCCCTACCTCCCCCCACCCCTACCTCTCCCCTCACCCCTACTTCTTCCCTACCCCTACCTATCCCTCACCCCCTACCTCTCCCTCACCCCCCACTCCCTCCCCCCACCCCCCACCTCCCCCACCCCCTACCTCCCCAATCCCTACCCTCCCTCATCTCCACCTCCCTCACCTCATCTCTCCCTCACCCCCACCTCCCTCACCCCCACCTCCCTCACCCCTTCCCTCCCTCACCCCCCACCTTCCCCTCATCTCCCCCACCTCTCTCTCCTCTCCTCAATTCCCACCTCTCCCCCTCCCCTCTCTTCACCCCCTACCTCTCCTCACCCCCCACCTCTCTCCCCCCTCACCCCCCCCTACCTCTCCCTCACCCCTACCTCTCCCTCACCCCCCTCCCTCACTCCCATCATGGAAACTCATAATAAATCACCTCAAACTTCTGCTGTTTTCCTTAAAGAATGACATCTTATGAGAGCCTTAGATCCCTTTCCATTACATCCCCCCTTCGTACCTTCCTCCCTTCACCTCTCTCTCCTTCCCTCCATTCACTTCTCCTTCCCCTCCCCTTTCCTCCTCTTCCCTCCCCTTTCCTCCCTCCCTTCTGCCCCCCTTTCTCCTCCTCTTTTCCATCCTCCCTTCCCTCCATTCACTTCTCTTCCCCCTCCCTTCCCCTCCTCATCTCCTTCCTTCCTTCCTTTCACTTCCTCTTCCTTCCTGTGTCTCTCCTCCCTTCCATCCCTCTTTACATTCCTCTCCCTCTTACTTTCATCCTCCTCTCACTTCTCCTCCCCTTCCTCCCACTCCCTCCTCCCTCCCACTTCCTCCTCCTCCCTCCCTCCTCCCTCCCACTGACCTTCTCCCTCCTCCCACCCATTTTCCATCATCCTGTAGAAGGGATTATCTGAGCCGCCACGTGCTAAAGGGGGAGGGAGGAGGGATAAGGAGAATGAATTATGGGATTTTCTTGGGTGATGTATTAATGGGGAGAAGAGGAAGGCGCACAATGATGGGGAGGGGAGAAAGGGGTGAAGGGAGGTAGGGGCGTGAGGGGGAGGTAGGGGAGAGGGAAGAATGGCTCATGGGGTGATTAGCCTCTGATCTTAACCTATTGAGTTCACACACACACACACACACACACACACACACACACACACACACACAGAAGCGTACAGACATAGAAACAGACTCTAATACATACATAAATAGACACAGACACGTACAGGTAAACACAGTAAGAAGACGAAAACAATTACCCCCTTCGCCTTGCCAACTCACACGGAGACACAGACAATATGCAAATTCCAGCTTAACATTGTGGTATCGGTCTGACTAATGAAGTCACATGGCAGACACACACACACACACACACACACACATAAACTTACACAGAAACACCCAGATACGCACACAGACGCACACAGACAAGATCCTAATGTAATACAATATACATCTCTCTCCCTTAGCAACTGACGCCTAACACAAATCATCAACACCTTAACATTGTGGCCTCAAGTGCCAGCCAAGACTTGAACCTGACCTAATGAAGCCGCACGCCGACACACACACACACACACACACACACACACACACACACACACACACACACACACAATACCTCCCCTTTCCCCCCTAGCAACTCGAGGCCCCAGACAGAAACTCTTCATCAACACCTTCACATTGTGGCCTCAAGAGGTGAACTTGACCTAATAGAGGCCACGTTGACCCGGTGTGACCTAAACCTGTTGTTGTAGGGAGACACAAGTACAGGCGGCAGGAGGCGCTCGATAACACCCAACTAGTGCACCAATAACGGCGGGCTGAAGCGGGGGCATCATCTTGTTAAGACCACACCCTATTGCTGGGGGCCCCCGAGCAGTGTGTGGCAGGCTGGTGGTGGGCATACCTACCTACCCTTACTCCCTTATCCTACTACACCACCGATGCCACTACCATCAAGGCACTACCATCACTGCTGCCACTGCTATCAACACCACTGTTACCACCACTAACACGGCCACCATCAATGTCACCACCCTACTGAAGTGTGCTCTCTCCATTGCTGTCCATAAGAAGATGTAACAACCACTGTGTGTTTACCAACGACTAATGTGTCAGGTAGAATTTCACAAAATCAGATAATGTAAGAATTAATAGGTTAATGCAAATAATGCTGGCAAGGAGTCAACAACAACAACAATAATACTAACGATAATGATGATAATAGTACTAATGATAAACGTGATGAATATAAATTTATAATAATGAAATAAAGTATAATGTATTAGCTAACAGAAGGCAGTATGATAGTATAACTGTATCTGACATGAGGTACAGTATCTTGCCGTAATTAACACAAGGTAATATTGTAGTGTAGCATGAAGTACACCGCCTCATTAGTTAACACGAGGCAGCATCTCAGGTAACATGTTTAATGAGATAATTAACAGAGGAAACAGGTATAGTAACAGCAGGTTTATTTTTTTTTTTACATTATCGTCTCATGGTGGAGGAATATATGAGGTTAAGGAGTCACTTTTTTAAGACACTAGGAACGAGATTATGAGGTGGTTTCTGGTGTTAGAGGTTTCAGCAGGTGTTTGAGCCATTGACCCCAAGTAACCCGATGCCAGGTATGAGATGATGGTATGAAAAAGGGCGGGTGTTGGCTGGTGGTGTAAAAAAAGGGCGGTGGTGGCTGGTGGTGTAAAAAGGGCGGTGGTAAAAAAATGATGGTGTAAGGGCGGGTGGTGGCTGGTGGTGTAAAAAGGGCGGGTATACTGGTGTAAAAAGGGCGGGGTTGTTGGCGGTGAAAAAGGGCGGGGTTGGCTGGTGGTAAGGGTGGTGGCTGGTGTGTAAAAAGGGCGGTGGTGGCTGGTGGTGTAAAAGGGCGGGTGTTGGCTGGTGGTGTAAAAAGGGCGGTGTTGGCTGGTGGTGTGAAAAGGGCGGGTGTTGGTTGGTGGTGTCACTGAGGGCGGGTGTTGGATGGTGGTGTCAAGGAGGGCGGGTGACGGCTGGTGAAGAACTGGAGGTGTTGACGAGCACAAGGCTGTATTGGGTGTTGACACGATGGCCATTCACACAGTTACGTGATCCATTCGTCTTCGTCTGTGTTTGATCTTAACCATATTCGTGACGTCATAAGGTTTACCCACCAATATATTCCAGGATTGGGATAAACAGTCCTAGTGTTGATGTTTTGATTGGTTGCTGCGCTTCAATACCTAACGTGAGTATTATAGAGGTTAGTAAGTACATTCCTGGGTGGTGGTTCTCTCAACACCTCAAATATAATTGGTTATAGAAACTTTATTAATTATATTTCCTTTCTCCTCCAGGTACGTTGTGTATTACTGAAGAACAAGACGAGGACGTGGTGGTGAGTTTCTCTTTGGATGTGTTTTGGTAGCTAACTAAGTCTATATAGGGTGACCTTTTGGAGGGTGACCTTGTGGGGGTGACCTTGTGGAGAGTCACCTTGTGGGGGTCACCTTGTGGAGGGTCAACATGCACACCCCGGCTTGACGACTGAGAGGCTCGTAAGAAGTTGTTCACCTCCCGGACTGTTTACTATTATTTACAATCAGAGGTGAGAGCTGTGGTGTGATAGGCAGATATATATATGAAGTTCACTGAACACCTCCAATGCTATATTTAACCCTTTAAGCGCGATTGTATAAGCTCTCATCCTCAAGGGGGCTAAACTCATCTTCTGAGGGTTAAACTATCGTTCTTAAGTGATTAAACCATCTTCCTAAAGGCGTTAAACCACATACTCTTAAAACTTGTACCTTCAAAATGTAAAACATTCTCCTTGAGTCATTAAATAATCATTCTCAAAGAGTGAGACCAAGTTATGAGGGACGACATCAGCGAGAGATACAAGCGGCCCAGGACGGAGTAGTGGCCCTGGTGACCGGTCCAGGGGGTCATCTTGGGGGTCCAGAGGTGGCGAGATACTGCTCTGATAGTCTTTGTTAAGGTGACGTTAGTGGTCTGCTGTGTTGTATTTGTTGAGACGTTAGCACTGTGTGTATGTGTACACGAGTAGTGTGCATATGTGTACAAGTGTACACGACAGTAGTAGTGTGTATATGTGTACAGTGTACACATTTACAAGAGACAGTAGTAGTTTGTTTATTTGTACACAAGGTGTATCATAAAATGTATCCACACTACCTTACAGACTTTCGTGAAGATCGCATGAATATTACAACCATAACACTGTCCTCACCTGATGGACACCTCTAACAGCAACAAGTAGGGACATTGTTGTTGTTGTAATACAAGTATTCACGCGATCTTCACTGAAGTCTGTAGGGTAGTGTGTATACATTTTTCTGATACACCTTGTATATCCCCCGAACATCTCAGGAGAGTTTAAGTATTGCCAGCTAACCTTCTTTATCGGCTGCAATTCGTCATTTAATTTAATATCCATTTTGTAGGAGCACCGACACCGCCCGAGCAGTAACGCTGGACTCCTGCACCCAACAGATAAACGGGAAGAAGTCGTATATTCCCCACAGCAGTAAACAATAATTTTACGTTGTGAGAACGAAGCACAAGTTTCCCTGATCATTGTGAGGAAATTCTGAAGTTATCGTATTGTTCAGAGTGTCTCACGATATTCTCAGTCATACAAGTTCTTGAGAGCAACACGCAGTAAAAGTTGATTGTGTTGAAACTCGTGACGTCAACTGTAGAGGGAGACAAAGAGGGGGAGGGGGAGAGTGTTGGGTGTTTGGCTGTGAATCCAGACGACTCGTGACACTGGGCAGAAAGAAGCGGTGGCCTCAACCTCACACCCTGCAGCAAGAGATGTGTAAGAGCCTCGTAAGACACATTAATAACGTCACCGTGTTTACTGTAATTTTGCTATCCTCATTTTAGTCTCCAAATAGAAGTGACCAGACCACGCCTATTTTCCAATTAAGAGCACCATCCATGACCCAAACTACACACACACACACACACAATTACATGTGGTCTGTCTTACGTCATCACCACCAACTTGCTGTACACTCCAATTCCTAAGTTATCAGTTTGACCAAAGTCCTCCTGGTATCTGAGAGGGATGAAGCGGCCTCAGGGACTTACCAACCACAACCTCTACCACACCGGCACGTGGCTGCTGCTCGGTTGGAGTGATATACAGCCAGCCAGCCCACCAGGCCCCATCATCCTCAAAGACTGCCAGGAGACGTCCATTAACTTTTTGTTATCGATATATCCAAGTTTTAGAGGCGACCCATAAGACCCTCGGGAGTTGATGGGTAGGAGGAATAAATCACAACTGCCATCAACCTCCCGAGTGATTCCCCTCACATACCTCAAGTGGCCCCCATATCGAGGTGCCTCAGTATGCGAGACACAAGGCCCCGGGTTGGTCGGTTATACTAGAAGCATTGCATTAATACCATCGGGAGGAGGGAGGCGGGTGTACCAAAGTGCTGTGTGCTTGTTGACTGGATGAACCTCATGTGGTGTATCTTCAGCCGTCTTACCCGCATGATACTGTTCATTAAGAGTAACGCTGCTCCCAGGAGACAAAAACCCCCCCGGTGACTCACGCTGTGCTACACGGCATCGCTTGGCTACTTCTCGGGTGTCATGCTTAAATATATCCAACAAGTCATCAGTGTTCACAGTAGCAGAGAGTCTCGAGGAATGATGAGCTGAGGGTACCGTTGCGCACCTTAACGAGTGACTCTTAAAGTGCAGATTGCAAGTGTCGTACCTCGGGTAAGTTCTTGTGTTGCAGCTCAAGAAGATCAAAGACACGTCTCTGATTACTAATGAAGAAATTGGCAACCCGGAAAGTCCAGTTGTCTGGGGGGTAGTTACTACGTGCATACATTGGCTGTCGTTGTTGAGCGCCAAAACCTTTAGTATATAAAACGCCGCTGTTACCACTAGGCGGGCGACAGCTTTGGTGGTGTTGCGGAGTCCATAAAAGTGAGAGCATCGACATAGCTGTTATCAGAACCACAAGAGACGACACATGTGTTGCAACAGACCCTGTCAGTGCCAGAGTTTTTACTGAATTCCCTCAGAACAAGATAGTTACCTCAACAGGGGCACTCACCAAGTGGAAAAATATAACCTGACGTAGAAAAATTAAACAGTCTTTCTTGTTAGCAGAGTCGCAGGTAACGTGTATGACAGCCACACCTCGCTGTAGGAGGAGCTTCAGTTAATTCTTTCATAAGAAGAAGAGTACGTCGATAAGAGGGTGATAGACGGGAAGACGAAGGTGGCATAAATCATGACCATCCTTCACCTCCACCATGACTCCCCTTCACATGCCTCTCCTTGTCAGGGCTCAAGTGGCACCATATCGAGATACCTCAGTATGCAGCCCTGTAGTGCCACCCAGCCCAGCCCTCCAGTACACAAGTATACCTGATTCTTGAACCAAAGAGTCCTCCACCTGTGTGCCTGTTGTCACACTATACTGTACCGGGAAAGTTGTATTAGTACCAACTGGTGAAATGAAGAGAGTGAATCAACTTGACGGGAGTTAATTAGGTGTAGACTGGAATCACCTTGTATTGGTAGCCAGGTGACTGTAGGTCTTACACACACACACAAAGGGTGATGACAGTAGCCTCTCCCACTGTATGACGGTCGAAGGATTAACCAGTACAGTATTCGATCTGATAAACATTATGAAGTGGCTAATGTTACGATAATGAAGTGGTTAATGTTACGATGTCGGAATACTATGGTCCTGATGGTTAAAATTAGTATAGGTTAAGTTAGTGTGGTTTACGTTAAGTAGCGTTAGCTTACGTTTTGTTATGTGAGGGTAGATTATGTCTGATTAGATTAAATTAGTTTAAATTATGTCAGGTTAGGTTAGATTAGGTTAGGTTAAATTGAAATAAATTAGGTTACATTAAGCTCGGTTATGTCAGGTTAAGTTAGATTAGAATATTTTAGGTTTGGTTTGGTTAGATTAGGTTAGGTTGGGTCAGGTTAGTAGGTTAGGTTAGGTTAGTAGGTTAAATTAGGGTAGGTTAGCTTAAGTTAGGTGTCCCCCAAGTGATTAGCCTAATGGTGAGATAACGGAACGTAATGTCACTAAGGTTGAATTATCAATAAATAGGAAAGGCATTTTGTCTCTTAACATCCAAGAGGTAACTTTATCCTCTTCTTGCATTGAATAACAGAGTGGGGACGTGTAGGTGTAGTGATGTAAGTAGAGCATTATAAGTGGGGGGGGGGAATCATGTTTACTTACGTATTATGTAAAAGTAACAACATGAGTAGCAGTGGTGATTTAAGTAGCAGAAGTAACACACTATACAACAATGTGATAATTACAGTAGAAGCAACAGTTAAGTAGCAATTTGTTATATTTTAAATGGTAGAATTATAACACCGAAAGGTCGATGTAACAGAAGCATAAGAAAGTGAAATCAAAGTCTTAAGTAACAGTTTCAACGTGATAAGTAACAAAAGTCACATTATAAGTGGCAGTTACGGCGCATTAAACCTGACTCGGCATCATTCAGATAGCTCGTCCTGCGTAAATCACCCATTTAAGTGGCACTTCTGGCACTTTAAGCTGATTTTAACTTAATAGGTACATATCCGTTGGCTGATGGCGCATAGCAACACAACAGCAATAATATCAACAGCAGCAACATCAACAACAACAACATCAACAACAACAACAGCAACATCAACAACAACATCAACAACAACAACAGCAACAACAACAACAATATCATCATCATCATCATTATCATCATCATCATCATCATCATCATCATCATCACATAGGCTATTAAATCATTAAATATCACTTAGCAGCAAATAACACATTGGAGAGAGAGAGAGAGAGGAGAGAGAGAGAGAGAGAGAGAGAGAGAGAGAGATGTGGGTGGAGACTGTGATGTCCGCCAGCCGCCCATTCCCAAGACCTTATCACCCCTGCACTCACTCAGGAGGGGGGGGTAGGTGGGGGGGAAGAGGGATAGGTGGGAGGAGGATGAGAGAGAGAGAGAGAGAGAGAGAGGCCCAAAGGAGCGGGAGAGGTCTTGTGGTGGTGGTGGGGAGAGGTTTCAGGAGGCGGGGCAGAGGCTTGTGAGGCGGGCAGGAGGCTTTGTGAGGCGGGCAGAGGATTAGCTACTGTAAGCGAGGGGCCAGTGTGCGGCACGGTAGGTAGAGGGGGGCAGTAGGTCGCGTGAGGAGGGGGGAGATGGAGGAGAGGGGGAAGGAAGAATGGGACAGAGGAAGGAAGGAGGGAAATGGGGGGCAAGGCAAGGAAGGAGGAAGGAAGGTGACCGAGATCGGGAGTGAGGGTTGCTGAACCCCTGGGGATTAGTCGAGGATTTTGGGGCGTGAAACTGGAAATTTAGAAAAGAAATAATTAAAGGCAACATTTATCGTAGAGCACCTGTCCAAACCCTCCCCCTCCACCACCCCTGCATGATATTCTCCTGGGAATTCTTTCTTTCTTTCTTTCTTTCTTTCTTTCTTCTTTCTTTGGCTTCGGGCATGTTGGAGACTGGACAGGGCATGATGGCACTAGCAGGGGCATGATGGCACTAGCAGGGCATGATGGAGACTAGCAGGGCATGATGGAGACTGGCAAGGCATGATGAAGGCTGGCAGGGCATAATTGAGACTACGAGGCCACCATGTTTCATCAGGTACAAGTGTGACCATGATGGCCCTCATACAGGAACACTCATGAATGGTTTAACTTCCTTGAACGACACCTCAGGATAAAGCCCAGTGGTCGTCCGTCACCTGTACGACCACTCAAGACGCTGACGACCCTCTGGTAGACCTGAGACGAGGGTCGTGATGATACGTGATAGTGGTAATAATAATAATAATAATAATAATAATAATAATAATAATAATAATAATAATAATAATAATAATACAGTCGTCAGTATAGCTAAAAATTACATACATACATACATACATACATACATACATACATACATACATACACACCTATACCGTACCTGCTCACCACCAGTCAGTCCTTCATCCCGCCACAGGTGTATCGTTGCTACGGTTGTGTTTACTGGAGTCTGGCCACACCACCGATTCGTATCCGGGTGTTTGATCAAAGTACTTACCCGTCTCTACAATAACAGGTTTCAGTATATTATATATCGGTTTTTATGATAGCGGATATATCGGTTATTTTATCACAAATGCTATATATAGACGTACTGGGGGTGCTATTAATGTCAAGAGGAGGTGTTGCAGGTATCAGTCAGGAACACCGTGATGGTTGCTGCCGCCACCACTAGGGAGGTCCAAGCAGCCCCTTTATTATCAGTGAAGGAGACGAGAGGTGCGACACCCAGGAGGGCTGGTCGGCCAGGTGACGTGTAGGGCTTTACTTAGCTCACCAAGTAGGAGCTGGTCACCCAACACCTGCTGATTGAGTCACCACCAACACCCGCTTCCTGCCCCTACACGTCCAGGTCACCAGTGTAGTGAAGTGCTGCAGATATTAACATTACCAGGCGGTTATTAGTGTGTAATAATAAAATAATAATAATAATAAACGGTTTATTAATAGAGTTGCAGCCGGTGGCTGAAAATATACAAACTTACATGTGATTTAGACATAATGATATACGTTCAATACATTTACAGGGCTGTACAGTACATAAATCAAGAGTTGTTTATTATTTCAACAATAGATGGGATGGTGCTGTTCTTATATCTATCGGTGCGGGCTCTTATGGGCTGAATTTTGTTGTAGTGGCGTACTGCGCGAGGTGGGCGGGGGACTGCAGGTGGCAGGAGGTGACGAGGATGGTGCAGTAGTCCACTGCCAAACCTTGCTAGTGCTTGGTGGTGGAGGTCACTGAGTTATGGCATTTCCAGGATGGAGAGAGCGTTGTTGTAGCCGGAGTAGTCTGCGCCGAGCATGAATCTGCAGGCCCTTGTCTGTACCTTCTTTAGCTAACGTTGCTGGGTAGAGTTGAGAGAAGACGACCAGGCTGGTGACGCATACGTTAATTTGGGGAGAATAAAGGCGTTGTAGATAGTGCTCAGCTCTGGCGTGGGTGCCCCAAGTCACCTAAGTCGTCGTAGCATGTAGAGTTGGTACGAGGCTGCCTTGATTGTGTTGTTTACATGGGCCTTCCAGTCCAGTTTGTGGTCTATGGTAACACCCAGGAGTTTGGGTGTGTCACTTACCTTAACTCAAGTTTGGGTGGTGTCACTAAACTTAAACATATGATACAGCGTCACATCCGTTTCTAGAATGACCTTGATTGACGCTGGCGAAGGTCAGAGGTTGGTTATGAGATGATGGCTGTGTGGAATCCTGAGCGCCAAGCCCGCAGGAAAATCAGGGTCCACGACTGGGCCTCCTCCACTGACACTGAAAACATAGCCATCCTCGCGGGCATTCGTAAGGGGGCGACCTATGCCCGCACTGAACGCCGGAACCTCCTTATGATCAGTGACAACACTTCTGCGCTAGCGAGGCTCAAATTACCCTAGCCGCCGTCGGTCGCTGGCCTAGGGCAAATTGTTGACATCCGTGTCAAGTTTATTTGGATCCCGTCACATATAGGAATAACTGCCTGTGACACTGTTGATCGACTTGCCAAAGAAACGACACAAGAAGAGGATATTGAAGCTACCCTTGTCCTGTCCCTAAATCATCTCAAATCTCACATACACGCCGTACAACGAGAAGCATTCGACGAAAATTGGACACACCTGAAACAACGGGGTAGCGCCACACTACGCCATTATGACGCTGTAACCGGTGACGACAACCGCCACTACAAAGAGTATCAATCCCTGACTCGGTCCCAACAGATTGTGTACATGAAACCGCGTCTAAGGTGCAGGTACCTATGGGAGTACGTTGGCAACCCTGAGCCTGGCCGCACTATTTGTAAGCTTTGTGGTCAACCCGACTATCACACCCTCTCTCACTACATCCTCACTTGCCCTATGACCTCCTCCTACAGGTCCCCAGCCGTTACCAGCACCTCTTCCCTCCCTGACCAGATATCCCTCCTCCTAGAGACAGGCCTGGCACTTGACATTATTAGGGACCTGCCACGCTTTGCCATAAACAGATGAATTGTACCGGGAATTTTCCCCCCACACTCTCATTATCCTGTCACTTTATGTAACTTGCTGACAAAACCCATGGCCCTTCAGGCTTTACCCCCCTAATGCATGAGTCATGAAGGCAAGCATGAACTTCGCTTGCTTCCCAGCTGGGAGCTGTAAACGCTTTTGCGCTTCACCTTGCACAGGATGTAAGGGGGTGCCTAGTAAACTAGTCCCCTCGCGGGGCAAATTCTAAATTCTAAAATTCTGCTAGAGAGTGAAATGAGTTTCTTAATGTCCGCAGAGTTTTATAACAGCGTGTAGTGACGTGGCCGGGTAACACCATCAGTAACCAGGTAGTGTGGGAGCCTCGCGTCACTACTCAAGACTCTTGCTTGTGTCCTCCATACAAGGTGGTCGAAAAGTCCCTATGCACCTGTGATAATTAATAATATAATTATTTACCTTTTTATATCTCCAGTAAATGCAAGAAATGGTGACGATAAATATTATAAATGGATACCATGTCTAAATAGTTTTTGTATGTAGAACAAGGTATAACAATGTAGGTATAACAAAGAACAGCTAGTGTGTTAATTATTACAGGTGCACAGGGACTTTCCGATCAACCAGTTCATGTCACAACATACTCGTATACCTGCAACACTCCTCACCGCCTCTCCTGAAATGGTAATCGAAACAGTTCATTTATCCGGAATAACACAGATACACATGAACCCCAACAATAACAATACCTACACGACTGAGTACTATTATCTGGACTATAACAACTTACAGTACGTGGTGTTGGTAAAGCTATACTGGAGTGCCATACAACGTCTTCCTCCTGTGATCTATCATAATCTTCAACACTCCCACAAGACGGCGGAGTCAACATCACCGCAATCAATACTAGGCACAGCTGCCCCGGGGTACTTCAATACATCTCCCTCTTCCAGCCCTTCACCAATAGCTCTCCAACGCTCCTCCAATACTCCTCCAACAATGCTCCAACTTGCCGTCAATTATTATACGCTTCAGCATCTGGAATCCTTAAACCTTCAAGCGTTGATATTTGGTTTTTTTCCTCCACACTGAGAAGAAGAGAATGAACGCGTCTAGTTAAGGTACAGTCTCAGGTTTTACTTTGGACTCCATTGTGACACCGGTCTTGGTCTTAGCTCCGTAGTTTTTTCGGGGTGAGGGTGTCAGGGGGTCAGTGGATAGGGAGAGGATCAGGTAAGTGATCAGGGGGAGGATCAGATCAGAGGTTAGGAGGATGATTAGGTCCGGGGTTAGGGAGTTAGGGAGATGATTAGTTCAGGGGGGAGGGGAGGATCAGGTCAGGGTGTTAGGGAGAGTCAGGTCAGGGGGTTAGGGAGAGTCAGGTCAGGAGGTCGTAGGGAGTATAAAATCGGGAGGGGGGGGGTGAAGGGTAGAATCAGGTCAGGGGGTCAGGGTGAGAATTAAGTCAGGGGTGAGGGGGGAATCAGGTCAGAGGTCAGGGGAGGCTCAGGTCAGAGGTCAGGGGGACGGAGAGAGAGAGAGAGCCACTCAATGTGATGGTGTCAAGATACTTTTTACATATATAAACTCAGGTCCATAAGACTGAAGCCTCAGGGATGAACCACTCTAGTATATTACTGGGCTAACGCTAGACGTGGCTGTAAAACTCTTCTGCAAAATGTTTAAATTAAGATATATAAATTGCAAAGGACTAAAAACACTTGTAATATGTTGAAGCTGGAAAGGTTGTGCAACATTCTAAAAAGGTTGCAGAATGTTGAAAGGTTGCCGTATGTTAAAAAGGTTGCAACATATTGAAGAGGTTTCAATATTTACAAACGTAATACATAACATATTGCAAGTTACTGAACAGCTTACAACCTATTGAAACTACTAAAATGTTACAAAATGATGAAAAATTTGCAATATATTGAATTAATTTGCAACCTGTCAAAAAGCTTCCATCATGTGTGGCATAAAAAAAATAGAATATGCTAGATACAGTAAAGAGTGTTGTTAACAGCTGTATAAACATGGTACAGTGTTGGAGGCAAGTATTGTAAAGTGGTGAGAGAAATTGCAGGATCGTGCGAAAGTTACACGATGATGAGAAATGAACAGAAGATCGATGCACAGTGCTGAGGAAAATCTGTAAATAGTTTACGAGCACGACGCGGCAAAATATTGGATGAAATTGCAAACTTATAGAAACTGAGAGAAGAGAGAAACAAACCTGGTGAAAGAAGAAGTAAAGGTGTTGGGAAAAAGAGATTGTAATAAGATAAACTGAACAAGATACAAATTTGCTAATGAGAGTTGCAAAATACCGAAGAAGGTTGGTAAGTTGTTAAGCAATGAGCAAATATGACTTGTTCACCAGAATATCCAAAATCCTGAAGAAATACAAAATTTTGATAAAGTTGAAAATATTATCAACTATTTTTTTTAGTGTTGGAAGAATTGGAAAAAATAAATAAAAAATACACGAATCCTGAAAATACTGAGTGTGTTTTTAAATATTGTAACATGTTGAAAAAAAATACCAAAATATAAATAGCTTAAAAAATAAGAAAAATTTTAAACATTGGAAAAAAAAACAATACTAAAAGTCGAAAACAAGAACTGCAATAAAACTGAAAAATGGTATGAAATATGCGGCTTGGGATGAGGGTGGACCGTATGCGTGCGTGCGTGTGTTTGTTTGTGTGAGTGATCTTGGCTTTGAATTTACGCAATTTTAATTAGACTCAACGAGTATCACCGTATTACACACACACACACAGTCAGTAACCAGGTGCAGGAGGGAGGTGAGGTGATCATAGCCCAGGACTCGCTGCTTCGCCTGTACTCCCAATTGAATATTTATGTAAATTACTAGAATAATTAATTGTAAATCTCCGGCCTTAAGTGACAGGTTATTCTATGTATGAGAGAGAGAGAGAGAGAGAGAGAGAGAGAGAGGTGTAAGGATCGACCTGTGGTGTATGAACATTGTATAAATTATTGTGATGTTAAGTTTTCATCCTGAGATAAGAGACAGGCACACAGATCAACACACAGTGGGAGTATGACAACACGAGGACCTCCCCAACATAGCCTCCTCTAGACAGACAGACAGACAGACAGACAGTAAATGAGAATAAGACTACAAAAGTACCTCTCTAACATAGTTTTCTTCAAGCGACGCAGACAGACAGACAGACAGACAGTTGGAGAAAAACAAATAATATCACCTTCGCGACATAAACTCCTCCAGGCGACGCTGACGGTGAGAATCATATACAAGGCAATAACAAATAACGAGGCTCTGACCCAGGTAGTGACAGTGACTCTCCCCTCCTCTCCTTCACCTCTTCTCCCCTCACTCACCTCTCGTCCCTTCCCCTCACTCACCTCTTCTCCTCCCACTCACTTCTCCTCTCCTCACCTCACTCCCCTCTCCTCCCTTCCCCTCACTCACCTCTCCTCACCTCACTCACCTCTCCTCCCTTCCCTCACTCACCTCTTCTCCCTCACTCACCTCTCCTCACCTCACTCACCTCTCCTCCCTTCCCTCACTCAACTTCTCCCCCACTCACTCTCACCTTCCCTCACTCATCACCTCCCCCATCACCTCCCCCCACTACTCCACCCCCTCCTCACTCACACTCACCTTCTCCCTTCCTCCCAATTTCTACCTCTGATTCTTAAGGATGTAGGTATCTTCTTCCTCTTCCCCTTCTCTCCCACCTCCCTCCCCCTCCCCCTCCTTGTTCTCCCACCTCTCTCTCTCTCCCACCTCCTCGTCGTGAAACGCCTGGGGATGGCATGATCCTCACCGTATGGTCTTGCGTCTTGGCAGTAACAATATTGCCGTGTTTATATTGTCCCTGTTGCCATGGGGACACACACGGTGGGCGGGGCCGATGGGTGGAGGGGGTCCTGGGGCTTGTTTATTAAATGTTGGGAAGGAGTGAGGGCCTGAGGTGTGTATGCTAAGGAGTAAGAGAAGGATGGGAGGAGGGAGGAGGCAGGAGAAGGAAGATGGGGAGGGGGTTTAGAGGGAGTATGCTTAGAGGTGGATTGAGGGAGGGAAGGAAGGGGGATTGTGGGCTTGTATGGCAAGAGGTGAGGGGAAGGGGGCGTGTATTGGGCGGGGGAGGGGGGGTGGGTGAGGGGAAATGGAAGGATTTTGACCGCGGAGAGCAGCTAGTTGTGCACCCTATAATCATCATGTAAGCAATAGCAAAAAAAGGATTGTAGAGTAGAGGTGACAAAGAGTGTTTATCAGACCCCCATTGGTCAGGATATTGTGGCGTTGAATATTACAAAGTATTTCCAGTACAGTACCTTGACTTATTTTGGTTCAGTGATTAGGAGTTGACTTAGCTACTAGATACAAAATGGGGTTACGATCTTCACATATCAGCTGTCTTGCTTGCAGAAATATAGTGCTTTGCCATCTGCACGTACAGTATGCTTGAACGTGTCCCTAAAAGGTTCTATTTTCTCACAGTCTAGGACGTAGTGTTGGAGTGTGTGTGGTCATATGTCTGGCCACACACTTTACATTTAGTTTTGTTCACATCTGCCTGAGGGATATACTGCCAGAGGTACTTATACCCTAACCTTAGTCTTGCAGCTAGTTGTCTTGCTTGTCAGTCATGGAGGGGAGGAAGATGTACTTACCAAGGGGAAGATGTACTTACCAAGGGGAAGATGTACTTACCAAGGGGAAGATGTACTTACCAAGGGGAAGATATACTTACCAAGGGGAAAATAACCAAGGGGAAGGTGTACGTACAGATGAATTAGGGGGGTACTTCCTTAAAGGGGTAGACGTACTATCAGCGTGAGGGGGTAATGGAATAAAAACAGAGAGAGAGAGAGAGAGAGAGAGGTGGTTACTTGGGACTGGGGGAGATGAGGCGTAGTTAAGTGTGGCGGAGCGTGGCAGACCATGATTAAGTATGGCATTGTATGATGGAGTATTTTAGAGCATGATGGAGGGTGGAGTATGGTGGTGGGTGGAGTATGGTGGAGGGTGGAGTATGGTGGTGGGTGGAGTATGGTGGTGGGTGGGTATGGTGGAGGTGGAGTATGGTGGTGGGTGGAGTATGGTGGTGGGTGGAGTATGGTGGTGGGTGAAGTATGGTGATGGGTGGAGTATAGCCCAGTGGGTGGAGAGTATGGCGGTGGGTGGTGTATGGTGGTGGGTGGAATATAGAGGTGGTGGGTGGAGTATGGTGGTGGGTGGAGTATGGTGGAGGGTGGAGTATGGTGGTGGGTGGAGTATGGTGGAGGGTGGAGTATGGTGGTGGGTGGAGTATGGTGGAGGGTGGAGTATGGTGGTGGGTGGAGTATGGTGGTGGGTGGAGTATGGTGGAGGTGGATCATAATGGAGGAAGGAGCATGGTGGAGGGTGGAGCATGATGGAGGATGGGGCATGGTGGAGTATGGAGCATGATGGAGGGTGGAGCATGGTGGAGGACGGAGCATGATGGAGGTGTGCGTGTCAGGTCGTGGCACTGTGTAAATGACACGGTAGTTTAAGTGTTTTGTCTCTGAGCCAGCTGCCGTTAAGTGCTGTTGTTGTTGTTGTTGTTCCTTGAGAGAGAGAGAGAGAGAGAGAGAGAGAGAGAGAGAGAGAGAGAGAGAGAGATGGGTTACTGTTGTTGTTGTTATTGTTGCTGCTGCTTTAGAGAGAGAGCTGAGTTACTGTTGCTGTTCCTGGAGAGTTAAGGTGTGTTGTTGCTGTTCCTTGAGAGTTAAGGTGTGTTGTTGCTGTTCCTTTAGAGCTAAGGTGTGTTGTTGTTGTTGTTTTATTTGTTGGCAGAGGAGCTGTGTTGTTGAAGATACTGTTGTTGTTAACTATCTTGTTGTTGTTAGGTCTTTGTTATTCTTGTAACTGCTATGGTTGTTGTTGTTGACTTGTACTTTAATAACTAGGACTTTAATAACCCACCATGAAAGTGACGTACGTATAAATCTCCCTCTTTTCCACCATCAGTATCTTCTCTGATGGTGATAGTGGATGGAGAGTGTTGGAGGTGATGCTTAGGATGGTGACAGTGATGGTAAGGTGGGTGATGGTGATGGTGATGGTGATGTTGGTAAGGTTAGTAATGGTTGTATGGTGGTGATGGTAAGGTTAGTAATGGTTGTAGTGGTGGTGATGGTTGTTAGGATGGTGGTGTTGGTTATGATGGTAGTGGTGGTGACACGTAAGGGAGGAAGCAGCCACAGCCTCTCCTGCGGCCACTACTGGAGGAGGCGTGAGTGGCCGCGTCACACCTGTCTTAGCACTTGTTGAACACCTGCGGCGGACGTCTCTCTCTCTCTCTCTCTCTCTCTCTCTCTCTCTCTCTCTCTCTCTCTCTCTCTTACACAGGATCAAACGTCTGGACTATTCTTCAACTAACTCAATTTTATTAAGTAAAAACATGGAGGAAAGATGGAAGAGGTACGGGTAAATATATAGAGAGGAGAGGAAGGCAAAGAGCTTAAGAAATTAATAGGGAATTGGAGGAGAATGAGAAAAAAATAGTCGAGGAAGAAGAAAACAACAATAATAATAATAATAATAATAATAATAATAATAATAATAATAATAATAAACACGAACGAATAAAATAACATAAAGAACACAAAAATCTTCCCGGAAATGAGAGACGGGAAAGGGGTAAGTGGAAGGGAGGAAGAGGAAGAGGAGGAGGAATGAAAGGGGATGGTTAGGGGTGCAGTAGGTGGTCATTATAGGAGAGGTGAGGAAGGGCCCAGGTGAGGAAGGGACAAGGTGAGGAAAAGGCCAGGTGAGGGCACGTCGTTTGCTGATTGGTCCGTGTAAGTAGATTTTCCCACTAATTTGATTGGTAAACATCTGTGGCTGAACTTGTTGAATGATCTCGCCTCTTTAAAAAATCAGGTAATTGATATGATAAGTCAGCATTTTTGTCTTCATCTTGTGAGGCTGTAAGATAACATGTGCTTTGGGTCTTGTGAGAAGAATGTGTTTTGAGAGAGAGAGAGAGAGAGAGAGAGAGAGAGAGAGAGAGAGAGAGAGAGAGAGAGAGAGAGAGAGAGTATGATAGTTTACTCTCGGAAAAACTTCGATAAGAGTGTTGGTGGACTGCCAGGGTGACGGTGCATCATAACGTCTTCTAGTACCTGTGAGAAATATACGTCGCAACGTTCGTTTCAACTCATGATATTGAATTGACTGTTGATGCAGCTACGCATACCGTGCATTCAAGCAGACGTCACCTGCAGGATCTATGCATCATGAAGTATCTATTCCAAGATGGGGCACAAGTTCTGGGAAATTCTTCATCTCTGACGCACGAATCAAGTTAAACAATCAAGGCACCATTCATGATGTCTGAGGGTTGGTGACCACGGCCCTCCTCTACACTAAACAGTTTCGGGCTGCCTTTACCAATCCTCCCTAGTTATGTATAACTCTGGGGACCACAGTTATTAATTTCATTCATCCAGTCACCTATACCATTCACCTATCTCTCCCATTCATTTATCCATCATCAATCCCACTCATTCATCCACCCTAGCCCTCCTATCCTCAATTTTGCCCATTAATACTTCTACCATTAGCCCTTTATCCTTAATTACACGGCTAAACTATGTGATGTAGGGAGTATTTATGGGATGCAGTGAGCACTTATGTGGTGCAGGAATAATTTGTGTGATGCAAGGAACATTTATGTGATGCAGGGAACAATTACATGATGCAAGGAGGAATCATCTGACGTAGGGAGCAATTACTGAGGGTGAGGGGAGAGGGAGCGTGTGGGAGGCGATATCTGACAGGTGTAGTGATGCAGTGAAGTTCTGCTGATACTCCTCCACCTGCTGCCTCACTTCCCTCCCCTCTCCTGCTGCTTGTCTGCTGCTTCACCTCCCGCCCCTCTCCTGTTGCCTGTCTGCTGCCTCAACCTCCCACCCCTCTCCTGCTGCCTGTCTGCTGCCTCACCTACCACCCAAAGCCCCAGAGAGTCCCAGAGCCCCCATCCATTCTTAAGAAGTACCCCCCTGATTACTCTACCATCCAGTACTCTCCGATATTAAAAAAATATATTGAAAGCCCCGATATACCGAGAGAGAGAGAGAGAGAGAGAGAGAGAGAGAGAGAGAGAGAGAGAGAGAGAGATTCGCGACACGCCCTACACTTCCTCCTCATCCATGTCTTACAGATATAGTGCTGGAGGCTCATGTCTGCTGCCCCACCCACACCGTACCCAAGAGGGACGGAGAAAGACGTGTTGTGTGAACTACTTTCATTTGGTAAAATTTGTTCATAATATTATTTTTTTTTTAATTGTAATGATATTTGACTTTTGTGGTTGTAATGTTTATTTCTTGTTGAAGTTAATATATTAGTGATGTTGGTAGTTAACATTAGTAGTTGTTAGAGTGTGGTGGTGGTGGTACATGAGACGGTATTGGAACACAGTATGAGCCTTTTACTTCACTTATACTCAACCTTATGATATTCTGATGGGCTCATGTTGATAGGTGATACCCGGGGTCTAGTTAACACACTCGGCCTCGCAGATCAGAGGTCCTGGGTTCGTCTCTCCCGGCAGAATGGGTATTAGATGAGTTAATATATTTTCGTCTGCCGTCTCGTGAAGGAGATATATAGGAACATAAGCTTGTCTGTCTGTCTGTCTGTCTGTCTGTCTGTCTGGGAAATCTCTCTTCACTCGGCAGTAATCATCTAATAGATCATGTTCCGGAAGTAATGATTAGCCAGTGTGGTAACGATTTGTCCGGTCTTCATGGGGTATTCTTGTCCGGGCGTTAACACAGCCATAATAGCGGTCATAGTGTCGGCGGCAGCTTCTCCACCCGAACAATTTCCTGGCCAAAAGTGGCTTCACGGCCGTCTATCGTCAATTACCACCTGAACCATTATTACTGTGTTGTGATCCTGGAAAAATATCTGAAAGTTGTAGTATTCGAGGATGATGGGAGGGAAAATTTTATTATGAAACAAACTGCCCATCACTACACGCTGAGCTCGGCTGATGATGCCCACTGGATAGAGATATAACTCTGGGATGTATGTATGTACGTACGAGTATATATGTATGTATGTATCATATGTATCATCATTATTATTCATATTCATTTTTACGATTTTGTTTGCTGTCGCGCGAATGAACGTATCGGTATGTACAGTATATATTTATCAGGTGATCTGTGGACCCGGGTTCGATCCCCTGGCAGGGTGAAACTATGAGCAAGTTTCTTTACGCCATTTGCCCAACAGTAATTGGGAACCTGAATGTTAATCGATATGCGGATCGTGTTCCGGGGTAATGGTTAACCAGTGCAGTTGGCAAGTTGTCCAGTCTTCTCGGACTATTTCATGACACTGGGTCATGCAACTCGTTAACTTAGGGTGTGGTTGTTGTGTTGGCGACAGCTTCTACACCTTAAACAAATTCACGCCTGGGTGGCCCTTGACCCCGCCACCCTCTTACAGTGTAGAGCGAGGAAGACGGAGGATAGAAGGAGGAGAGAGAGATTAAGGGACAGTGTTTAGGAAATTTAAAATAATTAATAGTCCCCCTTGCATCCTTCCCCTTAACTCCCACGGTGACTGAGAACACCTTGTAACCTTCCCCTCATTTCCCACGGTGACTGAGAACACCTTGTAACCTTCTCCTCAGCACCCACGGTGACTGAGAATACCTTGCAACCTTCCCCTCATTTCCCACGGTGACTGAGAACGTCATTCAACCTCCCCCCCCCTCATTCCACGTGATTGCATCTTGCAGGATATAGCCAGGTATAGAGAGGACTTCAGGACCCCCTCAGCCCAGCAGTCATTATTTGGCTCCCAGGTGCAGTGTAGCGAATAGTCTCCCGTGCGTTATTTCAGGTGTGTTGACAGTTGTGTTGGCAGGTGTGTTGTTAGGTGTGTTGGCAGGTGTGTTGTTAGGGGTGTTGGCAGGTGTGCTGTTAGGTGTGTTGTTACGGGTGTTGGCAGGTGTGTTGTTAGGGGGTGTTCAGGTGTGTGTTGTTAGGGGTGTTGGCAGGTGTGCTGTTGGGTGTGTTATTGCAGGTGTTGGCAGGTGTGTTGTTAGGGGGTGTTGGCAGGTGTGTTGTGGGGGAATTGGCAGGGGTGTTATAAATGTGTATTGGCTGGGGGTGTTGATAGATGTGTTAGATGGGGGGTGTTGACAGGTGTGTTAGATGGGGGGTGTTGACAGGTGTGTGTTAGATGGGGGTGTTGACAGGTGTGGTAGGCAGGGGGTGTTGACAGGTGTGTTAGATGGGGAATTGACAGGTGTGTTAGATAGAGGGGTGACAGGTGTGTTAGCTGAGGTGTTGACAGGTGTGTTAGCTGGGAGTTGACAGGTGTGTGTTTACGTAGCTGTCTTTTAAAGGGATTTGGGGTTAGGTTAAATCTTACAGAGAACGGTTAGATTAGGTTAGGTTAGGATAGGTTAGGTTCGGATAGGATAGGATAGGATAAATTTAAAAGATACGGTTTCTTATCACTAAAATTAAGAATACTTAACACAAGGAATCGGTTCAGGATTCTACAAGTGAACGAACCGGTTTTGAACTCAGTGTACCGGACCCCGTCTGTGTCCTGGTGACGACTCCCTCACGGCCTCAGCCAACGAGACCAGGGACCTCCCAGCTGGCTTACTGGTGATGGAGACGAGGCAGGAGGGTAATCCAGCTGGCTGTCACGGATAGATTTGGCGACTTTGGACCTTGGCACCAGCTTCACTCGTGCCCCAGGACACCACCTGCCTGAGCCACCATCTGCCTCAGCTACCATCTGCATGAGCCACCACCTGCATGAGGGACCATCTACCTGAGCCACCACCTGCATGAGCCACCACCTGCCTGAGCCACCACCTGCCTGAGCCACCATCTGCACTGCCTCAGCTACCATCTGCCTGAGCCACCATCTGCCTGGGCCACCATCTGCCTGAGCCACCACCTGCCTGAGGAACCACCTACTGAGCCTGCCTGGCCACCACCTGCCTGAGCCACCACGACCTCGAGCCACCACCTGCCTGAGCCACCACCTGCCTGAGCCACCATCTGCCTGAGCCACCATCTGCCTGAGCCACCACCTGCATGAGGAACCACCTACCTCTCGCTGTACTTGTACTGGAGGCTGGGTCAAGATGTAGCAGGTGATTTTACAGGTGGATTGACGTGTTGACAGGTGTTTTGTGAGATGTGTTGACAGGTGTGTTGACAGGTGTTTTGATATGTGTTGACAGGTGTCTAGTTTTGGGAATAAACTTATCCTCGCCTCACGATGGTTCTGTAACGATAAGACTGCAGTAGAAGACAATATTAATATGTATTACACACACACACACACACACACACACACACACACACACACACACACACACACACACAACACACACACACACACACACACACAACAACACACACACACACACACACACACACACACACACACACACACACACACACACACACACACACACACACACATATTGTTATTCACAACAGGTTAAAACAATATCTAGGGGTCAGGACAGGCAAACATACACACACACATACACTGACGGACTGACAAGTAGACGGTTAGACAGACAGATAGACAGATAGACAGAACCAGCAGACGTTCCACAGATAGTATACAATACTCCTTTGTCCAACCTGATGGAGGGGGGGCAATGAGTAATTACCATCCATGACAACATCGCCTCTAATAGTCTCTCTCTCTCTCTCTCTCTTTTCATACATTAATTCTTCCTTCCTCGTGGGCAAATTTTCTCCCATCATTTAATTCAGTCCATAATTGTCCTGATATTTCACACGTGCGGCCCAGTGACCCTCCCTGAGCAATTTTACCAGCGCAGCCCACCGTGAATCACCGTGACCCATCGTGAATCACCATGACCCATCGTGAATCACCATGACCCACCGTGAATCACCATGACTCACTACATATTCACCATGACTCACCGTGATTCACCATGACTCACCGTGAATCACTATGACTCACCGTGAATCACTATGACTCACCTCACCATGACTCCACCTCACCATGACTCACCGTGAATCTCTATGACTCACCGTACACATGTCCCACCATAAATCACTATGAATCGCCATGGTCCACCATCCTCTACCATGACCTACCATAAGGAAACGAGGGTACAATAGGCATTACTGCCCATTAGGGACAGTGTAGATACAACACACTGCCACTAAGCCAAGGAGGCAGCGTGGCCGACACTGACTACTCTCGGTCCCCACCTTATATACTGAGGTACCCATTTACAGCTGGGTCGACTGGTAGCGTCCTGGGATCGGAAGAGTGACCTTTAGGACAGGAGGTGAGTGCTGTATCCACTCGACCGTCGCACTCCATACCATCAAGTGTACACGAGGTGGGGAGACAGTCGCCCGGGAGACATGTTCGGAGCCTGACGTGCAGCATGTTCCTCCACCAGCTGGAGCCACTGACCAAGGAGCCCTTGTGACGCACCGATGGAGGAGGAGTTGCTGCCTCACCTTGATTGATCACCACCCACACCTACAGTAGGGACTCGCCACCCTAGGAGAACCTATCATAACTCACCCTAAACCACCAAATCCGGAGCCCACCATAAATTTCTGTATAACCCACCATGATTTAGTATATAACCCCACCACCCCCCATGACCTGAGAGAAGGGCAGCAGGCGACACACGTGGACTAACTGCCTAACACATATTAATATTCATGTGATCATCGGCCACTGTGGCCAGGCGCTCCACTCTAGGGAACTTTTATATAACGTTGGTCGATTAATATTGGTTTAATTCACGGGGAACCATTTTCCGTTATTATGTGTTGGGGTTAATCTGTCTCTGTCTGTCTCTCCTCTCTTCTCTTTGTCTCTTTTCAGGATTTTCTTCCTTTTTCTCTTCATTTTTGAAATTCTTCCTTCTCTCTCCTCTTTACCTTTGTCTCCTTTATGTTCATTTGGCCTCTCCTTCTCTCTCTCTCTCTCTCTCCTCCAAATCCTAAGGAGTTTGTCTCAGTTTTTGTTGAAGATTTTACTACAGTCTTAAATTGGCTCAAAGGAAAAAATATTGACTTAAATTTAATTATCTCAACCAGCATGTACTGTGCACTATATAGGCGAGATGACGTGATATTCAGATATGAATAAAGTCCACAGAGGCCGAGCGACTATAGCACTCTCTTCCTGACCCAACTATCCTTGGTTCGAGTCCCACTGCTGGTCAATGAGAGGGAGAGGCGCCTTTAGTCGACCCAGCTGCAGAAATGGTACCTTCCTCTGCAGTTGGCGAAGTGAGTGACGGTATAGTACAGTGCTGACCATACATCTTTGGGTGTTAAAGTCTTAGTCACCAGAGCACTATACCCACACTGCCCCTAACGGTACCGCTGAAGCCTTTGGAAACTATACTTTCACCGTCATAAGGTACCGTAGATGGCTGTAAATCACATCCTATTGGTAAGGTGAAGTGAGGTCAGATTACGTAAAGTTATGTTTGGTTAGACGATGTTTGGTTAGGTTAGGTTGTGTAAGGTTAGGTTAGGTTAGGTTAGGTTAGGTTAGGTTAATTTAGGCTATGTTATGTTAATATAGGTTTTAATAGGTTATGTTAATATAGGTTAGGTTATGTTAATATAGGTTAGGTTATGTTAATATAGGTTAGGTTATGTTAATATAGGTTAGGTTATGTTAATATAGGTTAGGTTATGTTAATATAGGTTGGGTTATGTTAATATAGGTTGGTTATGTTAATATAGGGTTATGTTATATAGGTTAGGTTAATTTAGGCTATGTTATGTTAATATAGGTTAGGTTATGTTAATATAGGTTAGGTTATGTTAATATAGGTTAGGTTATGTTAATATAGGTTAGGTTATGTTAATATAAGTTAGGTTATGTTAATATAGGTTAGGTTATGTTAATATAGGTTAGGTTATGTTAATATAGGTGGGTTATGTTAATATAGGTTAGGTTATGTTAATATAGGTTAGGTTATGTTAATATAGGTTAGGTTATGTTAATATAGGTTAGGTTATGTTAATATAGGTTAGGTTATGTTAATATAGGTTAAGGTTATATTAATATAAGGTTAGGTTATGTTAATATAGGTTGGGTTATGTTAATATAGGTTAGGTTATGTTAATATAGGTTATGTTAATATAGGTTAGGTTATGTTAATATAAGTTAGGTTATGTTAATATAGGATAGGTTATGTTAATATAAGGTTGAGTTATGTTAATATAAGGTTAGGTTATGTTAATATAGAACAAGGTTATGTTAATATAGGTTAGGTTATGTTAATATAAGTTAGGTTATGTTAATATAGGTTAGGTTATGTTAATATAGGTTAGGTTATGTTAATATAGGTTAGGTTATGTTAATATAGGTTAGGTTATGTTAATATAGGTTAGGTTATGTTAATATAGGTTAGGTTATGTTAATATAGGTTAGGTTATGTTAATATAGGTTAGGTTATGTTAATATAGGTTAGGTTATGTTAATATAGGTTAGGTTATGTTAATATAAGTTAGGTTATGTTAATATAGGTTAGGTTATGTTAATATAGGTTAGGTTATGTTAATATAAGTTAGGTTATGTTAATATAGGTTAGGTTATGTTAATATAGGTTAGGTTATGTTAATATAGGTTAGGTTATGTTAATATAGGTTAGGTTATGTTAATATAGGTTAGGTTATGTTAATATAGGTTAGGTTTTGTTAATATAGGTTAGGTTATGTTAATATAGGTTAGGTTATGTTAATATAGGTTAGGTTATGTTAATATAGGTTAGGTTATGTTAATATAGGTTAGGTTATGTTAATATAGGGCCTACGAGGAATAAAACCCATTACATTAGCGACCCCAGATAGAACCATGATTGGTCAGCACGATCTTACAGCGTATAAAGTGGTAAGCCGCCCCGAGAGTTGAGGTTTATTGATCGTAAAAGATACACCGTCAATATAGCAAAAAGCATCTGTATTATTGAAAAGAAAATATCCAGCGATAAAATGTTGTTTGAGGATGAAGGACTCGGAGTAATAATCTTAAGCGGGATATTTACTAAGCTAGTTTTTAGTTCCTAGGTTTTGTGAACTGGTCTGTGTAAACTAGGACTAGGATGGAAGGAGAGATAGAGGGAGAGAAGGAGAGGAGAAGGAGAGGGAGAGAAGGAGGGAGGGTGGATAAGAGAGAGAGAGAGAGAGAGAGAGAGAGAGAGAGAGAGAGAGAGAGAGAGAGAGAGAGAGAGAGAGAGAGAGAGAGAGAAAAAAGATTAGAGAGACCAGCCATCGTTCTCCAATGAATTCTTCCCCATAAGGTTGAGACATAAAGATGGAGATAAGTATTTTATATTTCACTGTCAATTATCCAGTCGTGTAAGGTATTAAAAGATGGATTATCCCGTGATTGTCTGAATACGTCACATAATGCTGTTGACAGGCTGAATGACTTAACCTAATGCCAAAAAATATAGTCCTTTTCTGTGAACTATTATTGGTGACGAGGTGTGACCATTGAGCCAGCAATCACAGCCAGGGAGAGAACCAGCGGTGGCATTCACAATGTGTCGGCCGAATTATCTTCTTTCAAAACTCAATCTGTGTTAGTTATCTGTTACGAAGGTTCTATTGGTGGCTGCCATATGGAGCGTCCGTGGAAGGTGCTGTGGTCAAGGTGAGGGTTGTAGGCTGTCTGGGCACTGTACCATCTAGTGTGAGAAGGTTATTATTCAATGCGTATCTCTCACTATGGTGTCCCTGTCTAGTCTTCAGTTTCTCTGCTGTCATCCTCATAACATCAAAGGTTACAATAAAGTGATAAATAATAAACCAAGCTCCCAAATGCCTAGTAAAAGTTGATGATGAGTGATGGATTGATAAACAAGGAAAGAGTAAACAATAAGAGTGAAAACAATAAATAGTGTCGGCAGCAAACAGGTAATGGAGGTATAGCGAAATTGTCTTTAATATGCAAATTGACAATCAGAGTTTTTTTTTTTTTGAAGCACGATGTTAAAAAAAAAAGTATGTGAATGTATAATGGGATAGATGGTGTAATGGATACGTACAACTACCCTCGACTTATTTCACTATACTGTACTTGTGTTTATACGGATGATTCTACTGTATAATATAAATAGTCGGGCAGATTATAGAGTATTTAGCGACCCTTTCTCTCTCTCTCTCTTTCTAAATCCCTAATGATATTTTCAAGAATGCTTAACTCACTTCTGTAAAAGTTCTTGAAATTTAATCCAGTGAAGAAAAGTTGTAGTTAGATACGTTAAGTTAACTTCCTTCCTCGTGTTGCTGTTGTCCTTCACTGTGTATCTGTGTTATTGTGGCTAAATAAACTCCTTCAATTGCACTGGCGTCGCTCATTACTTGGGTGACTGTCCAGGATGACCCCCTCCCCCCCTCTCTCCCCTTCACCCCAGAATGATTCTCTGACCCTAGGACGACTCCCTCACCCCAGGAAGATTCTTTCACTCACCCCGGGACGACCCACTCAACCCAGAACGACCCTCTTAACTCGAACTTAACCTGAACACCATAACCTCGAAATCTGTCCCTTGTCCTCGGAACGACCTCCTTACACATAAATAAACCACAATTTGAATTCAATATAATTTTAATTCCAGGAAATATATTTTCCATCTTTCCCTTGATAATGAAATGAATTACCGAGTGCACCCCCCCACCCCTCTTCCACCCTACCCCACCCTCTCTCCACCCCCACCCCACCCTCTCTCCACCCTAACCCAACTCCTCTCTCCACCTCCCTTCCATCCCACTTTCTCTCCATCCTCACCCCACCATCCCACGATCTTTGTACCCCAGGCCCACCATCCCATTCTCTTCTCCATTCCTAGCCCACCATCTCACATCTCTCCACTCCTCAGCCCACCACACCCCACTTCATCTCACCATAACCCTGCAGTAGACGAGCTACCGAGCACCCTCCCTCCCACCTCCACCCCTCTACTCCCAAACTCTATCCTCCCCCACCAGCCCCCCACCGATCCTGCAGGCACGGAGATAACAAATTTGAGGAAAACGTTTTAAGATTTTCAGCGATGGAATGATTTTCAGCGATGGAATGATGAAGCTGAGTCAGTACGGTTGGTGACCCTCGCTGCCTTGTGAATGTTACGTGGAGAGACGGACTGTTATGTGGATGTTACTGTACTTAGAAGAACTATTGTGTGGATGTTACTGTACTTAGAAGGACTATTATGTGGATGTTACTGTACTTAGAAGGACTATTGTGTGGATGTTACTGTACTTAGAAGAACTATTGTGTGGATGTTATTATACTTAGAAGGACTATTGTATGGATATTAATATACTTAGGAATATTGTGTGGATATTACTGTACTTAGAAATGAAGACATTGCCAATAACGTTAACATTACTTTGAAAGACTTTACTGTCACGGTGTTCCCGGAACTAAGTCATCTCGATTATCCCAGTAGACTGAGGGCCTTAGGACTAACAACCCTTCTTACAAGACACAATAGGGCTGATCTCATGGAGACGTTCAGAATTTTAAAGGGATGGAAAACGTGAACCCGGGCCATTTTTTTTTATTATGTTACTTAGTGTCACGCACCACCAACACGAGGGGACACAACTTCTAGCTCGCCAGGTTATCATGTAGAACGAACATAATGAAATGCTGCTTCACACAGAGGCTGGTAGAACTATGGTATCGAGAACAGTTGTGGGCTCCAAAATAGCCCTAAAGAAGACTATCAAGAAGAATGGAAGGGTTTTGCATAGGCCATTGGCGTCCTTCCCTCGACATGGCCACCTCTAATGGGTGGCCATATAGTAAATAAAGTTAGTACATCAACCTCTCCCACCAGCCACACCCTCACTGATCACACGGGAGCTTGTACAATCCTCGCACGTCAATCTGTATTCGTGCTGAAGCTTGGACGTTTTTGTGCTGCAACTGATAAACACAGGAAAATCCCTTGCTATCTTACTGAAGGTTGGAAGTGATCCAATGTTCTTGCTGTAACAAATTATCACACGAGGTAAATGAGTATTGGCACAGTCGTACACACACACACACACACACACACACACACACACACACACACACACACACACACACGGGCTTGAAACATCACAGTTCAGGGGAAATAACACTGACATTCCTAGTAAAAGCCAATCTGTTTTAAGTAGCGTTTACTGACGCCTCCTCCAGCTTAGCCTTGTTTGATGTTTACAGTTTACCTAATATCCTCGGCATGCACCTTTAATTAAGAAAGTTACCAGGTGCTTGACCAGGTGAGAGCTGATCGTTGCAAAATAATATCAACCTTTCAGGCACTAATAGATGCCTCGTTACTCTCCCACTGAAGCTGTTTGGGGGTGTTGGTGTCGGGGGGCCGAGGGAGGGAGAGAGGAGGTGTTGGTGTCGGGGTGGTGAGGGAGGGAGAGAGGAGGTGTTGGTGTCGGGGTGGTGAGGGAGGGAGAGAGGAGGTGTTGGTGTCGGGGTGGTGAGGAGGAGAGAGGAGGTGTTGGTGTTGGGGTGGTGAGGGAGGGAGAGAGGTGTTGGTGTCGGGGTGGTGAGGGAGGGAGAGAGGAGGTGTTGGTGTCGGGGTGGTGAGGGAGGGAGAGAGGAGGTGTTGGTGTCGGGGTGGTGAGGAGGAGAGAGGAGGTGTTGGTGTCGGGGTGGTGAGGGAGGGAGAGAGAGTGTGTTGTGTCGGGGTGGTGAGGGAGAGAGAGGAGGCGTTGGTGTTGGGGTGGTGGGAGGAGGAGAGAGGAGGTGTTGGTGCTGGGGTGCAGGAGTGGCGAGGTGTTGGTGTCGGGGCAGAGGGAGGAGAGAGGAGGTGTTGGTGCTGGGGTGGTGAGGAGGGAGAGAGGAGGTGTTGGTGTCGGGGTGGTGAGGGAGGGAGAGAGGAGGTGCTGGTGTCGGGGTGGTGAGGGAGGGAGAGAGGGATTTGTCTATTCCTCCAAACATTTAGTTTTCACTGTGATGGGGAGAGAGAGAGAGGGAGGGGGAAGAGGGAAATAGGAAGAAAGGGAAGGACAGGGAAATGTGAGTTGAGGGGAAGGGAGGAAAGAAAGATAGAGGGATGGATGTGAAGGGAGGAACAAATAAGAATGAGAAACATTTTGAAGTTACACAGGACAGCCAGCTAGGGGTAGGAGGCAGCTAGTTGGGGAGAGTGAGGCAGCCAGCTAGGGAGAGGAGGCAGCCAGCTAGGAGAGGAGGCAGCCAGCTAGGGAGAGGAGGCAGCCAGCTAGGGAGAGAGGCAGCCAGCTGTGGGGAGGAGGCAGCCAGCTAGGGAGAGGAGGCAGCCAGTTAGGATAGGAGGCAGCCAGCTAGGGAGAGTGAGGCAGCCAGCGCTAGGGATAGGAGGCAGCCAGCTAGGGAGAGGAGAGGCAGCTAGCTAGAGAGGAGGCAGCCAGCTAGGATAGGAGGCAGCCAGCTGGGGAGAGAGGAGGCAGCCAGCTAGGGAGAGGAGGCAGCCAGCTAGGGAGAGGAGGCAGCCAGCTAGATAGGGAGGCAGCTAGCTGGGGAGAGGAGGCAGCCAGCTAGGGAGAGGAGGCAGCCAGCTAGGAGAGGAGGCAGCCAGCTAGGGATAGGAGGCAGCCAGCTAGGGGAGAGGAGGCAGCCAGCTAGGGATAGGAGGCAGCCAGCTAGGGAGAGGAGGCAGCCAGCTAGGAGGAGGAGAGGCAGCCAGGCTGGGGAGAGGAGGCAGCCAGCTAGGGAGCGGAAGGCAGCCAGCTAGGGATAGGAGGCAGCTAGGGGAGAGGAGGCAGCCAGTTAGGGAGAGGAGGCAGCCAGCTAGGGAGAGGAGGCAGCCAGCGCTAGGGAGAGGAGGCAGCCAGCTGGGGAGAGGAGGCAGCCAGCTAGGAGAGGAGGCAGCCAGCTAGGGAGAGGAGGCAGCCAGCTAGGGAGAGGAGGCAGCCAGCTGGGGAGAGGAGGCAGCCAGCTAGGGAGAGGAGGCAGCCAGCTAGGGATAGGAGGCAAGCAGCCAGGCTGGGGAGAGGAGGCAGCCAGCTGGGGAGAGGGAGGCAGCCAGCTAGAGAGGAGGGAGAGGAGGCAGCCAGCTGGGGAGAGGAGGCAGCTGGGGCTAGGGAGGAGGCACAGCTGGGGAGAGGAGGCAGCCAGCTGGGGAGAGAAGGCAGCCAGCTGGGGAGAGGAGGCAGCCAGCTAGGGAGAGGAGGCCAGCTGAGGATAGTGTTAGCTGGGAGCGGAAGGCAGCCAGCTAGGGAGAGGAGGCAGCCAGTTGGGGAGAGGAGGCAGCCAGCTGGGGATAGGGAGGCAGCCAGCTAGGAGGAGGCAGCCAGCTGGGGAGAGGAGGCAGCCAGCTGGGGAGAGGCAGCCAGCTGGGATAGGAGGCAGCCAGCTAGGGAGAGGAGGCAGCCAGCTAGGGAGGGGAGGCAGCTAGCTGGGAGCGGAAGGCAGCCAGCTAGGGAGAGGAGGCATAGCTGGGGAGAGGAGGCAGCCAGCTGGGGATAGGAGGCAGCCAGCTAGGGAGGCAGCTAGCTGGGAGCGGCAGCCAGCTAGGGATAGGAGGTGCCAGCTGGGGGAGAGGAGGCAGCCATTAGGGGAGGAGGCATTAGCTGGGGAGCGGAAGGCAGCCAGCTAGAGAGGAGGCAGCCAGCTGGGGAGAGGAGGCAGCCAGCTGGGGATAGGAGGCAGCCAGCTAGGGGAGGAGGCAGCTAGCTGGGAGCGTGGAAGGCAGCCAGCTGGGGAGAGGAGGCAGCCAGCTGGGGAGAGGAGGCAGCCAGCTGGGGATAGGAGGCAGCCAGCTGGGGAGAGGAGGCAGCCAGCTGTGGGAGGGGCAGGTGGTGGCCAGGGGCAGCAAGTTGGCCAGCTGGGGTGGTTCAGCAAGTTGGCCAGCTGGGGAGGAGGTGTTGGGTGGCCAGGGCAGCAAGTTGGCCAGCGGGAGGGAGGAGGCAGGTTGGTATTGTGCGCGTTGGCCAGCGGGGAGGAGGCAGGTTGGTGGCCAGGGCAGCAAGTTGGCCAGCTGTTGACCAGGCAGTTGAGAAGTTGCTCGCCTGTCTGTTGACTGGGGCTGCTGGAGCTGACACATGAGTGGAGTGGACAGCCGTGAGCAGAGGGGTGAGTGTCTGATAGTGTGGCTGACATGGGCAGGCGGGGCGTGTGACACCAGAGAGGGTGAAGCAGGTGGGGGGCAGGAGGTGGGTGTAAGAGGGAGGAGGTGGGTGTAAGAGGGAGGAGGTGGGTGTAAGAGGGAGGAGGTGGGTGTAAGAGGGAGGAGGTGGGTGTAGAGAACTGGGGAGGTGGGTGTAAGAGGGAGAGGAGGTGGGTGGGTATGAGAAGCAGGAGGTGGATGCGATAGGCAGAAGTGGGTGTAAGAGGCAGGTGTCGGGTGTAAGATGCAAGTGTCGTCTTGTGTAGAGAGTTAATACCTACAGGATAAGACTAAGACAAAAATCAACAAGGAAACAAAGACCTTCATCACTGTGTACTGAGTTAAGCTTCATATTGGGGGACTTTTGTGGTGCTGCTACAAGATATTTATTCTATTTTAAACCCCCCGAGGATACAAGTGAAGGCGGGCGGTGAGTTGCGTGACGCCCGTGTTTGCATCACTAAACCAAGATGGACAGTGGATCCAATACGCGAGTGTCTTGTTATCTCCTTCACGTTTGATACTATTTGAGGGTGCTGGTGAGTGGGGTGGTGGTGGTGGTGAGTGGGGTGGTGGTGGTGAGTGGGGGTGTTGGTGGTGGTGAGTGGGGTGGTGGTGGTGGTGAGTGGGATGGTGGTGAGGGTGGTGGTGGTGGTAGTGATGACGATGGTGGTGGTGAGGGTGGTGGTGGTGGTAGTGATGACGATGGTGGTGGTGAGGGTGGCGGAGGCTGGTTCACCACCACACACCAGGGTCTCCGACGTCCACCTGAGTCACTAATTTGTTTGTTCCGCCTTCAACACCCCCCTTAGCTGTGCTGGCTGGCCCCTGTCCACTATTTTAAACACTGCCATGTTAGTTAATATTTCACCAGGTGCCAAACGAGGTGAATAATTTGTATATTTGACCACGTCGGAGAGTAAACCAAAATTCAGAGGAAAATGTTATTGGGAACTAATACTGAACGACGCTGCCTGGGGTAGATGTAATGTGGTTGAGGTGATGTTTGGGCGCACTTCATGTCTCTTCCTCACTACTGGGAGAGGTGGACAGTGACCAACCCGTGTCATGACGGTGCCGGGTGCCAGGCTAAGGACCTCACAGCTGTCCTAAGCGAGGAAACAGGAACAGTCTGGCTTCACTGTCGGTCTAGCCATTGTCCCCCAGACTGTACCAATCCTCGGTTTAATATATTCCCCGACGGTAATTCCCGAACCTTAAAGGAGCCAAGTTGGGTTCTGGCGCCCCTGCTGGTTCCAACTTCCCAGGTTGACTTCTAATTTACTGCAGGGAATAACGACCGGCGATGTTTATTACCTGCGGCAATTGTGGTGAGTGTGGCGGGTGGTGTGGCAAACTGCTGCACCAGATATGTGGCTGATGTTCAAACTTGGGCCATACTCCCTCCACCATTCACTACCACCAAATTGAAAATGACACTCGAGGACCTGTGTGTGTGTGTGTGTGTGTGTGTGTGTGTGTGTGTGTGTGTGTGTGTGTGTGTGTGTGTGTGTGTGTGTGTGTGTAAACATATGTAAGTTTGTTCAGACGTGTATGTGTGTGCAACTATGAACACTACAATAGGACCGACAGACGTATAGTGCTGTATGGCCATCACTTTAGTACTGACGGAGGTGGTCTTAGTATACCTGCCCTCTGGTTAAAGCTCTAATTGCTTCCTTGAGACAACCACTCATTTGTCTGTCAACATTCAATGCCATACGTCGAGCCCTCACACAGAAACCCCTCCTCCTCCTCTTCTTCCTTTTTCTCATCCCCCTCCTCCCCCTTATTCCACCTTTCCAGTTCATTCTCTCCTTTATCTTTTCCAACGTCCCTCTGTCGTAACTAAGTCTTCCTGTTCTCTTCCTGCACCTTCATTTTATTTCCTTTCTCTCCTCATCTCCCTCTTCATCGTATCGCCCCCTCATCATCCCCCCTCCTCTCCCTTCCCTCCTCCTCTCCTTTCCTTCCCCCAATATTCCATGCTAATGCGGTGGAAGGCAAAGTCGAGCAGGGTATAGAAGTCGCCCCAGGTGCAAGTAACAACAGGTGGCTGCCAATTATACCTCGACCCGCCTTGGTATCTGTCACATCAGCCACTCCTGCACCCGCTTGCCTCACCTCCGGCCTCTCCACTCCCATCCCACCTTATCCAACCCCACCCTCCAGCACCCCATCTCTCCAGGACCCCCACCCCACCCCACCCCACCCTTCAGCACCCAGGTAATAAGCATCAGCAAGAGAAGTGAATCCGTACTGGAAATCATTTAGGTGAGGGTTATAGCTGTGATGGTTGAGTTATTTCCGGGTAATGGGCAGTAATGCTCTTGGCTAGGTGGCTAGCTCGCTCCGTGGGGCTGAGAGAGAGTGTTCCCTAGTCACACAACAAGTGGGGATGTCAATATAGTGTTGAGGGATAGCGTTTGTGGCTTGGTATTGACGCTGAGTGGTGATGATAGGTGATGGTGTGATGGTGATAATTATGATGTGATGGCGGTGATGTGGTGACATTAATGGTGTTGTGATGGTGATGTGGTGGTGTATGGTGTTGGCTGTATGTTGTTAGTGGCGGTGGTAGTGGCGGTGGTGTGATGATGGTGTGTGGTAGTGATGGTGAAGGTGGTGGTGGTGGTGGTGGTAGTACGTGGTGGTGGAGGTGTGATGGAGGTGGTGGTGCAGTAGTCGTCAGGAAGGAGGGAGAGAGACAGAGGAGTGGCCAGTACATGACGGTCCCATTTGTAGCGGTCTGACACACGCCAGGGGGAGCCCAGCGACCTGCCCGATACATGCAGTGTACATATGACTCTACAAGTCCTGGCTCTCCTCCCCCTCCTCTTACCCAACCCCAAGACTGAGGACGTTTGAGAAAGAACGAAATTAAATTGATGTGAAATAGGTTTAACAAAAAAATATTCACTAGTCATCATGGACGAGGTGGTTTGAGTACTGCATGGGGAGTGTATCTCCGTGAGGTTTTTCAGTGAAGGGTGTGCACAGTGGCAGGTTTCCAGAGGTCGCTTATATGCTGCAGGCAGTAAGTGGTGGAGGCTGGTAGACACAAGGCAGCTCTGGCTCAGCGAGGATAATATCAGACGCAGGAGGAATGGCAGCACGTGTTATTGTGTTTCTCGATACAGTGGACTTGTTAAGCTGGGACAACACGACCGGGGAAACGTGGTGGACTTGGTAGCTGTTGATTCTTGACGGCCCTGATCACACTGTAAATATTAGTATAGTGAGTAACCGAGTTGTCCGTTGAGTTACTGTGTTGTGAATGTGTGTTGTGTTCCAGGGATGTGTGTTCCAGGGGTGTGTGTTGTGTTCCAGGGATGTGTTGTGTTCCAGGGGTGTGTATTATGTTCCAAGAGTGTGTGTTGTGTTCCAAGAGTGTGTGTTGTGTTCCAGGAGTATGTGTTGTGTTCCAGGAGTATGTTGTGTTCCAAGAGTGTGTGTTGTGTTTCAGGAGTGTGTGTTGTGTTCCAGGAGTATGTGTTGTGTTCCAGGAGTGTGTGTTGTGTTCCAGGAGTGTGTGTTGTGTTCCAGGAGTATGTTGTGTTCCAAGAGTGTGTGTGTTGTGTTCCAGGAGTATGTTGTGTTCCAAGAGTGTGTGTTGTGTTCCAGGAGTGTGTGTTGTGTTCCAGGAGTGTGTTGTGTTCCAAGAGTGTGTGTTGTGTTCCAAGAGAGTGTGTTCCAGGAGTGTGTGTTGTGTTCCTGGAGTGTTTTTGTGTTTCAGGAGTGTGTGTTGTGTTCCAGGGATGTGTTGTGTTCCAAGAGAGTGTTGTGTTCCAGGAGTGTGTGTTGTGTTCCAGGAGTGTGTGTTGTGTTCCAAGAGTGTGTGTTGTGTTCCTGGAGTGTGTGTTGTGTTCCAGGAGTGTGTGTGTTGTGTGTGTGTGTGTGTGGTGCAGAAGACACGTGACCCCTGGACTCATGACGTCATCTAGGCATTAGTGTGTGGGTCTATAAATATACAGGTAATATTTACGAAAATACGCCCCATTATTTCTCCTCTCTCTCTCTCTCTCTCTCTCTCTCTCAGAACTGTCCATCTTTCCTTCCTTTTCCTCTTCCTTCTCCAATTTCCTTCTCACACTCTTCTCTTAAACTTTTCCCGTCGTGTCTCTACCGTACCTAACATTTTTCATTCTCTCTCTCTTCCCCCTTCCGTGCATCATCTCCCTCACTTTATCTTCCTCTTCTTCTCATCTTCCTATGTTTACCTTCCTCTTATTCTTTTGTTCTATTCAATAAACGACAAAGTGATCACGTCTTGAGGATGACCTTGAGTAAGCGACCTTGATCACGTCTTGAGGGTGACCTTGAGTAAGCGACCTTGATCACGTCTTGAGGGTGACCTTGAGTAGCGACCTGAGAATGACTTAGACTGTAAAATTTCGCTTCACGGGGGAGGCACTAGTCTTAACCTTGTAGTGAACAATTCGGGCAGTGTTAGGTGAGAGATGAGGAGGCAGGTGGTGGTGGAGGGGCCCTGTGAACACCGCGGCGCCCACCAATGAGAGCTCCTCTTTCGTCTGCCGGTCTCAAAATTGCCGTTTATCTTGACTTTATGAAAACATTGTCTGGCATTAAGTTTATGATTTAAGTTCACGAGGAGTGATTTTAATCCCCCAGTGAGTTGTTCGATATCAGGGAGGGGAGGAGGGGGAGAAGGAGATGACGGGGGGGGGAGAGGAGGAAGGGTGGGGAGAAGAGGCGGGAAGGAGGGAGGGGGGGGTGCTAAGGAGGACACGCTAGCAGATGCCGCATATTGAACGAGGTTTATTCAGACGCCGCTCAATGGTTTGTTTTGAAAGCTTGCTCCAGTATCTACTCTTAACAAGGAACGTTGCACATCTTATTGAGGTTTCAGAATGTTTAATGGGATTCATAGATCATAGACAACAAGACAAAATTGAATATTGGCAAAACCTAAATTTCCCCTCCTCCCCCTCCTCCTTCTCCTTCCTTCCCCCTCTTCCTCTGCGTCCTCCTTCCCTTTCTCCTTCCTCCCTTGCCTCCTGTTCCTCTGCCTCCTCCTCCCTTGCCCCCTCCACCCCCCCTCAGAAAAACAAAAACAAAATATGTACATTAACAACCAATTTACGTGTCCCTTCACTGAGGAAACACAAGTACAGTATTAGCGTCTGTGATGTGTAGGATATTGATACAGTTCCTCTGCTTTCAACGTGCACAATATTAAATGACTTAATGCTGTACAGTTACGGTCAAAATTCCCTGGACACTTGGCAATATCTGGCTTGTGGTCAATACCTGGTTTGTGGGTCATATAACAGCTATTTTTTGGCTGGTGAATTATCTTCTCATTGGTTTATAACTGGTGAACTAACAACATCACAGTCAAGTAACACAACACCATACCACAGTCAAGTAGCAACACCACATTCAAGTAACAACACAACAATCAAGTATCAACACCACAGTTAAGTGACAACGCTACATTCAAGTAACATACACACCACACTCATGTAACAACACAAGACCACAGTCATGTAACAACAGTAAACTAGTCATTAACAGTGATAACAGTAGTAAAGCCAGACGGGTGGGTGGTGAGGCAGGCTACTGTGGCAATGGCAGCTTCTACCTACCCTGTGGCAGCTGCTGAGGGACGATTCAGTGTTGCTCTAGGCTGGGATGTCCTTCACTGTAATGTCGAATTGTATATAATTTTGTCCCGGTGTTCTGATAACTGGCCAGCAGAGAGGGGTGAGAACATGGCCCGACTCTTATCCCTGTGAAGAACTTAGTAATTAACGTCTAACTGTCTCTCAGAAACTTTTGCTGTTACGGCTCTGTTTCTCCATTAGTTGTGCAGATGGGTTTTCTGTGTCACTGGTGAAGTGTAGGGATTTTTTTCTTAACCAAATACTGAACATTAGATACGAGAGTCTAGGATTAAATTGTTCTTAAGAGGTTGAGAGTGGGAAGTTGACCCGTGGTTGTCTGTGGTCAGTATTGTGGTATGAGGCAGACAAGATGTACAGTACAGGAGGTATTGATGTTGTTTTAGAGTGATGTGGGAGCGAGTCACAAACTCATTTTTTAACAGTAAACACACTACCAACAACGATGTTCTCGACTATTACAAAAATCCTGCCAAATGCTTGACCACCC
Source organism: Homarus americanus (assembly GCF_018991925.1). Classification (NCBI taxonomy): domain Eukaryota; kingdom Metazoa; phylum Arthropoda; class Malacostraca; order Decapoda; family Nephropidae; genus Homarus; species Homarus americanus. Next base: position 8,919,306 of record NW_024743709.1, read on the forward strand.
GTCAATGTAGTTGAACTATTTACCAACAAAAATCAGGATGCAAAATATTAAACTAAGGAAGATGTGGAGCTGGGTGAGATGATCACTGCAGCAGGTGGTACACTGGGCCGCCTCTGGGAGGAGTCACCTGGCCTGGACAGATGGGGGAGGTGATACCGACATGGTTGTGGTGGGTTGGGTGGACAGCGAGGCGGGAGGGAGGTGCCATCACACGCCTGCCCTCACGTGTCCTCATCTGCTGGTACACCTCCACATGGGCGATGATGTTGACGATAGAGGGTGAAGTAAACATCACACAGCTGGATGTTGTTGACTTGTTCTGGGCACTGAGGGGTGGTGGGCGATGTCAGGGTACTTGTTTTTACACTGACTGTTACCACATTTTGTTAAGAGACGTCGGCAGCTAGAAAGAGGATGAGTATGGACCCGTACCTGTAGATCATTGTTGGCTCACGTCATCTCCACGTCGTCCAGCGTGTTGTCTTACCTGGCTGTGTGTCTTCTTGTCATCATAGATTAGCGACCAATCTTCCTAAGTTCAGTTCTGGTTTACAAAATGAAAGTATGTTTACCGTCTACAGTGTAGTGATGTGTCAGATACTGGACACCCTGGAGCCTGCCAAAGAGAACCTGCCTACGTGGACGTCCTGTTGTAAGGTCAAGGACTATACTCTTAGGTGATGGAAGGAGTCACAGTTTGTGGCAAATATAAAAGCATTTCACTACCAGTCTTGCGTTCTGACCTCATAGTAACCAGGAGTGAGCCCACAGGGGAATCATGGTGTCGTTATTTGTCGAAAAGCTTCAGGTGAATTTTGAAGTAAAATGTCCCAAGAAGTAAGATTTTCTCTGGTAGGTTCTTGTGAGGCAACTTTCTTTTGCTTTTATTTTTAGCTTTCTACGTCATGTGAATAATGTTTTTACAGAATGTCCTGAAACAATAGACAGAAAGTGAAATTTCAGTCAAAAAGAGGACAAACGAAAAATAAAATGCACAACAGTGAACACTGCACTCTGGAAGAACCAAGATAAATACATCCATTCAGCACCAACCAGATGGCCAGAACGTCCTCAGCACGACACCTTCTATATCTCATGTGTACGATACGGTCGAGAAATACTCACACTTTCCTCACAGACTCTTGGTGAGATGAAGGTGTTGCTGGGACCTCGTGATCATCAGTTAGTGTACACGACTCCACCCCAGGGACCAGCCATGGGTGAACACTCGCTTGGTTGATTATTGTTTACCGTATGTCTGTCTGTCCCTGAAGCACCTCTATTATTCTTAGACTAGATACAATAGCAAGGAAAAGGCTGGGATGAGAAATTTACACTTCAAAGTTCACCTTTAGAGACCTGCAACACCCAGTACAGCAACAAGATACTGGGAGTAATCAAAGACTTATTCTGAACACTATCCAGACTAGTACGAATGTGTAATAAATTAAGTGAAAGTAGGAGATCTTGCTTGTAAAGTGATAACAGAAATGCAAAACAACTTAATGCAACAATTAAGGCCTCGAAAAATACAGGTAGATGTTGCAGTTAATTACGATACCTGTGAGTGCATATTTATTTTGTTATCGTAAGCACTAATAGAGGGAGAGTGGACCACATAAACTCGTTACAGGTGACGTGGCTCCAGCACACGTCTTGACCTTGAGTAGCGACCTTGATCACGTCCTCTACCGTGTGTGTGTGTGTGTGTGTGTGTGTGTGTGTGTGTGTGTGTGTGTGTCCGTCCTTAAAACATTCTTATCATCTCTTCTCCAGTATGTAAAAGGATCAACATCTTTCACTACCCAGAAGACCCCTCGAGTACATTGACGTAAACTCTTGAGTACGTTGAAATAACTGCTGGAGTTCGAGGAGTAACGTCATCATATTCAAGGCGGTTAATGCATTATATCAAACTGAAGGAGCAGTCATCATACTCAAGGAGTTAAATCACCATATTCAAGGGATTAAATCATCATATTCAATGGATTAAATCATCATACTGAAGGGGTTAAATCACCATACTCAAGGGGTTTCCTTACAATACTCTCTTCTCGCCTCATATTCAACATTCTTCACACTCTCCAAAAGAGACGAAAATGTTATTCACTGATATACGCATCACCGTGCTCAGTAAAGCTTAGAATGTGTACAAGAAAAACAGACGATAAAATTTTGGGGTGAGGGGAAGGGAGGGAGGAGGCACCGATAACATCTACTGGGGGAAGGTCAGAGGGAAGGACTCAGGCAGCTTCCCACACAATGTTCTCTGCCGGTTTAGTTGACCTAAATCCTTGGTCGAATTGGATTGATATTTACCATTGTTTATATACCCACACTGTCTATGAACATTGTGTGTTTATCTGCATTTGTATTTACATTGTATACCTCTCAATGTGTATGTACATTGTTCGGGTGCATTATTTTTCTTCCTGTTTTGTCTATGCACATTGAGTATATACCTGCATTGTCTGTAGGCCCTATACTTTGTTTTAAACTTTCATTGTCTGTACATTGTTTATCTAAGTGAACTGTTTACATACATTGTGTATATCTGCAGTTTCTATTTACATTATTTGTATATCTGCACTCTTTGTGTATTGTACAAGCTGAGTCATTATGAACTTGTATAATGATTTTACTGTCTGTCTGTCCATCCCCGCTGAAGGGTTTTTCAATATCCTGGAATAATTTTTCGTATAATTTAATTTAGGAAATTGGTTTATGTTGTTTAATTTCACTTAACAAATGTAACTATTTTTTTTTTCTCCAACAATTCTGTAAATCCTGACGGACACTTCATGTATTTATTTCACTAGAGGGCATTGTTGTAATCTGTAACATGTCAGCGCGGAGGTGATTATACAACGAGATCACCTGTGTAGATTATCCCCCAGTTTATTTTACCTGGTGATTGATTAAACATCCTGACGCTAGCTTAGGGATTCGGGTTTGGTTGGGTTTGGTTGGGTTGGGTTGGGTTTGGTTTGGTTTGGTTTGGCCTGGATAGGTTATTATTTAGGTTAGGTTAGGTTATGTTAGTTGAATTATCTGGTTGAAATAAGCTGGGGGTGTTAATCTTCATGTGATCCATACACTGTGTTCGAAGTCATGGGTCGCTGTAGGAGAGTTATCACTTTTTATATCCAAATGACGAAGTTGAACCAAGTGGTAAAGAAGACGTGCCTTAACACTGAGCGTCACACGGTGGAGAGAGGGGCTGGGTAGTGAGAGCCAGACATCCCCGACAAGAACCTCTTATTATGCCCCCACGATGTTAGCGATCAGCTGAGTCAACACGCGTCAACACACCGGAAAGTTTAACTCATAATGCAGGAAACCGACGATGACGAAGAGCTTTGAGTAAACCTTTGAAGAGAGTATAATGAAAAACTACCGAACGTTCCCAAACAGTCGTCCTCGGTGTGATGTGATGGACCAGCGCATGCGTAGTAGCTCTGTTTACAGCCGCTGCTTCTTGGCGAAAATTTTGTTGGTACTGTCTGCCATCTGGTGGACCCCGCGAGAGTTGTGTGTGTGTTGTGGTCAGGGTGTGTAAAAGCATGTAAGACGATTTTTTACATTAATTAAGAAAGACGTGTGTGTGTGTGTTTCTGTGTATGTTCCTCTCCTGTCTGTGATATATCTGCAGTGGTCGGTGATCCCTACACCAGCTTCTTCTGCAAACTTCACAACAGAATCCCAACCATCGTGTGAGGCAAATCTGTTGTTGTTCATCTGTAATGATAGCGAGTTATAACTCTTGGAATATGATGACATACACCTTGAGTACGATTACTTAGCACATTGATTACGATTACTTAGCAACTTGAGTACGATTACTTAGCAACTTGAGTACGATTACTTAGCACTTTGATGAATTAATTATGACATAGTTTGTCACTTAATGATTATATTTTCACTGACTGATATGGTTTTACAAATTGTTTACTGGTCTTATAATCCCATATTACATGTTACTAAGTCCCCATACTTTGAATATTGTCGCCGGTACTATTGTCGCTAAGTTAACTATTGGCATGAGTGCATACATTAGTTTTGGGTCAAGATTTTATTCATTAGGTAAACAAATTTGTATTAGGTTATTTTACGTTAGGTTAGGTTAGGTTTGTTTTGTCTAGGTTAAAGTCTGGGTTTGGTTTGTTTTGTTTAGGTTAAAATCTGGGTTTGGTTAGGTTAGGTTAAGCGAGTTATTTTAGTTGAAATGTGGGTTAGGCTTAAGTTTGGTTGGTTTAAGTTAAAGTCTGGGTTAGGTTAAGTTAAGTTTGGATTGTATTAGTTGATCTGCGATGGGTTAGGTTAATTTTGGTTTGTTTAATTTGGTTTAAGTTAACCTAACCTGTCTCACTTAATCCTCCGTTAACGTTCGGGTATTTAATCATCAATTGAATTAAGCTGGGGGTTAATCCTCAAGTGATTAAAACAAATCAATAGCTAATGTTTTACGCTGTATTTTCTTTAGTGTGGTGGATATTTGGTCAACCTGGCGACAGATGCGTCTGCTTGTGTAGGTTGGCGTGTGAGTGACTATTGGAGGCTGTGTTTGGCCTCGTGCCACGCTGCTTGATCTTAGAGAATGGATTAAGATACTTTTTGTGTTAGTAGTGCCAGGAAGGTTTATATATATCATTCCTATCAATAGCGGATGTGTATGTTGTTATTAGTGTCGGGGTGAGTGTTAAAAATGTTGTTGTTTGTTGTTACAGGTGAGTGTGGCGGCAAGGACGTAATCCAGGTTGACAGTCACCCAGGGGACAAGGTAAGGCACACTACCTACTGTACCTCCAGGCGTTATGTTCTTGTTGATCAATTTAATATGTATTAATTTATTCCCTGTGGACCACCTGTTGTTTTTGTGTACTGTACCGCTACGCCGAGGGGCTGTATGTGTTGGGGTAGGTGGGTGGGGCTCACTGGGGCGGGGTGGGCGGTCACCAAGGCGTGGGTAGAGAAATGATTCTCTCCCATTACAGCTTATGATATTTTTTGTACCTTTCGAACACAAACCTATAGACTTTTATATTAAACTCAGTGACGTGTGATACATGGCAGCTAAATTACTGATAATCATTGCACCTTGAAGTTAGTGTTTGAGTGGCCGCCATAGCCCTCGCGCAGGGAGCATCAGAGGGTCATCGCAGGTACAGGGCCACGTCACCTCCCCCTGAAGGTGATCATTACTAACAGTCGTGAGAGGTGATCGTGACAAAATACTGGACTTTATACAGAAAGCGAAGAACATTTTGAAGCTTTAGTCGGAAATAAAAGCAAATCCATTCTAAAAAACTTTTGGTTAACGAGGGATTTTAAAAGTTTTGAACTGGCAGAGTTGTGTGGACCAGCGAGCAGGAGGGTCTGGTCTAGTGTGTGTAGAATACTGGCTAGGATAAAAAGATAAGTTGGGGACTATTTAGGATGATGCTGTGAGGGATGGGAGACATGGGACTAACTGGTGATTATGCAATTAGACGTGTAAACAAACCTACCGGGATGATGGATAATCTCACCCTTAAAACAAGACGTGCCTCTGTCAGCCCGAGGGAATAATGATGACGCTTTTTGTATCTGGGTAAAAACTGTATTACGGGGAGAGCGCCCGGTGGTTCCAACTCGTCTGCAGTTTAGGATGCGGTCGGTGGTGTGTCATCAGGGGTCGGCTCTCGGCTTCATACGGTAGGGGACGCGAGCTTCCGAGTTGGTTAAACGGTGTTGTGCCGGTCGAGGACTGACTCAAACTTTTGTACCAGTGACGGCATTTCCTTTGATGGAAAACAGCTTGATGTTGACCCCGGCACTCCCCTCTCTCTCTCTCTCTCTCTCTGAAAATTTTAACCATTTTCTCTCCACGTTTTAGTTTGAGTTGTTTTGAAAACATAAAATAGTAATCATTAATAATACTGGGAAAAGTTAAGGAAGAGAAATAATCCACATTACTCAACACACGTCTTTCTCTCCACCTTTCTCCTCCTACTCCTCCTCCCTTTCCTCCTCCTTCTCCGTATTTCCCGCGAATCAGAAATGTCGGTGCAACGAAAAACAAGATAAAAGAAAATGAGTTTGGCGAGAGTCAACAGGAGTTTGGTGAAGCCGTTTGGTGGAGGAGCGAGCACAGCTGTGGTGGCCTCGGGCGGTCAACACAAAACAAATACTGTACACCAAATCCCGGGGGAAAAGATGACATTTTTGCTGGGATATAACGAGTCTTAAGGCCAAACATTGTCTCCCTGTTTTTGAGGTCACAAGTGCGACTCTGATGTAACCAGCAAACGTTGTCATGTTTACACACCTGACGTAATTATAAGAAAAAGGTGGGAATTATTATTGAGGTTTTGGTGCAAAACTCCAACGAGAATAAGAAAACGCAAAGACTTCAGGTTCGGTCTTGGCTCCCTGATAACACCAAATGTTTGTCTCTGTGTTTGGTTTGGTGTGTCGTATAGACCGAGTAATTAACTGACGTGCAGAAGATGTTGGGAAGAACCGCAAATTGTGATATTGAATACCGGTGTATAATGAATAAAGCCTTCCGAACACAGGGAGGCAGCAAAGCCACCGTTCACCGTTAATTTAGGTACACATTTGCAGCTGGGTGGACTGGAGGCACCCCGGAATCAAACCAGCGTGCCTTTGGTCAAGTGGAGAACCTTGTATCCACACGGCCACTGCCTCCCTTTTTAGAACCAGAAACACTAAGAACAACAAACACAAACACACAGTGACGTAAGTGACAAACAAATTGTAGTGAGGAATGTTGTGTGGTGTGTCTCAGTGAGGGGGGGGGGGGTAGTGCTGTAAGTGAGACACACAACCTGAGGAAGAGTGTTGTGTGGTGTCTCAGAGTGAGTGAGAGAGAAAGACGTGTGTTACAGTTAGGAAAACTTGACAGCTTGTCTGGTGGGGATGTTATCTTGGTTATCCCGGGGTAGTGAAGTTATCCCGGGGTGGTGAGGATATCCCGGCTTGTCATCTTAGTTGTTTCAAACGGGATAGTAACGTTTTAAACCGGGATGTTAAATCTTAGACTGGGATGTTGAAGAAACTTAAACAGAGATACTGAAGTGTTAATTGGGATACTGACGATTAAACCAGAATACATGGGGTTTAAACTGGGATACGGACGTGTAAACCGGAATATAGGGGTTTAAACCGGAATACTGGTGTTTAAACCGGATTAATGGCATTTAAACCGGAATAAGAGGGATTTAAACCAGATTATTGACGTTTAATCCAGAATTCTGTCATTTAAACCGAAATTCTTGCTTTTAAACCTGTATGTACTGGCATTTAAACCGTGATATTGACGTGTAAACCGGATACGTGTTTAAACCGGATTCTTGTTTAACCAGGATACTTATGTTTAAACTAGGATAGCGACTTGTAAACCGGATACTTGTTTAAACCAGGATACTTATGTTTAAACTGGGATAGCGACTTGTAAACCGGATACTTGTTTAAACCAGGATACTTAGGTTTAAACTGGGATAGCGACTTGTAAACCGGGATACTGTGATTACCTGTATACCTGCGATAGTTAGCAAGAGGTGTGCCCATCATTTCATCTCGGGTATAAAAAAAGCCACACGTAGCTTAATAATTTACAGCCAAGAGGTGCAGGGGTTCAGTCTCTCGCCCTCACCTTCGTCCGGAGTGATTTATGAGATGTAATTATCGGAGGTAATTATCAGAGGTAATTAGAGGTAGAGAACGAGACACGCTGATTGGTTGATTAGGGCCTTGGGGTTCATGAAGACACGCAGTGGGGTTCAAGAGGCCACAGACAGGCTTATGAGGTCACGTAGTAAGGTTCATGAGGCCACACAGAGATTTATGAAGCCACATAGTGAGGTTGATGAGGCCACATAGTGAGGTTGATATGGCCAAATAGAGAGGTTCATTAGGCCACATAGAGGTTCATGAGGTTAGGTTAGGTTTGCTTTAGGTTAAGTAAGGTTAGGTTAGGTTTGTTGTGGGTTGGGGCGGCAATAGTTTATTTATTTATCATTAGTAGTCATTTTTATCATTAGTTATTTATTTATCATTTTTATTTATTTGTTATTATCAGTTATTTATTCATCATTTTTATTTATTTATTATTATCAGTTATTTATTATATAGGTATAGGTTCCACTCCCCGGTTTCTTGCTGGCTCCCTCGAGGGTGTGATAACGTCTCGAGTAAGCACTTGAGGTTTTACGGTTCCTCGACACGTCCGCCTTAGCGCCTTCGTCCAGCACACATTTTCACGCTGGGAATAAAATGTTGTGGTGATGCCAAGACTCCCAGCATGACAAACACTTAAAGGCGAGAGTGTCCTCCGCCACACTGACCCACAGCTGCAACGTTGTCTACTGCTGAGGCTTAATGGGACGAAGTTTTTGATTTGAGGTTGAAAATGTCTTTGGTTGAAACATTTAGTCTTATGTTATTGAGTTTTAAGTATTTTCTCTGCTCAGGCGTTTTCGGTTTGAGTATTTTATTATTTTATTTTTTTAGTGAGTTGAGTAGAGTTGTCTTTTTTTTTTTGCTGGCCGTCATCGCCTGGGTCATTACGTCCTTAGCATGGTTGGCAGGGGACGGTGAGTCATCCCGTGGCATTCCTCAGTCTTCTTAATATATTTTCAGTCACAAAGATGTTAATTTAGAGGGAACAGCGTCCATCTTTGGCTGAAACCATGGGCACCCCTCTGTTGTGGATCTTGTATCTCAGGACGTTTCACCTCGAGGCGTTTCTTAATCTAATCCCGCTCAAACTCTTTCGGTGAGAAACGTTCGTCTGCGAAACGTTTGCCATTTCTCTTGGTGAACCTAATAGCTTATGGCGGGTTTTTTTCTGGGTCGTTTCTGGAGATAAAAAATAATCATAGTAAATCTTTGAGATGGGGAAAATGTCTGTCTATTTGAAACGTTTGTTCTACGTTTGTCTACAACGTTTGTCCTACGCCTGTCTTCAACTTTTGTTCTGCGTTTTTGTTTGCAACGTTTGTTCTACTCCTTTGTAACGTTAATAGACAAGCTAAATCATTCAGGGGATGGAAACTTCTTCGGTCTATTGCTGGTCCATCACCTGACCTGAGCTGACCCACTCCTGGGTGAACACTCGGCTGCTTATAGCCAAGACAAGATGTTTATACTACTTGAGTGTGGTCAGGATCACTCACTGAAGAATCACAAGAAATCAGATATCCTTGAGGTGTGTGTGTGTGTGTGTGTGTGTGTGTGTGTGTGTGTGTGTGTGTGTGTGTGTGTGTGTGTGTGTGTCCCTATATCTATAAACATGTGTTACAGTCACTCACCGCTACCCACAACGCCCCATTGTCTAGGTATTCCACAGGTATAGACATGCAGTACTGTATGTGACTGGACTGCACTGTGGTATAGATGTGTGTGTAATATAAGGCCGATATATGATCATAAATGTATTGAAATATATATGAAAACTGAGTTAGGTTGACACAGTACATGTTACCTGTAAGTAGAGGACAGTGATAGGGCGGGGAGCAGCAGATGTGGCCAAGTGGTCAACCCGCATCAGGAGCCACGTCAGTAAACACCCAGTAAGACACGCCACGCCCATGCTGCTGACGCCTCATCCCGGCTTATTGTGGCTCTGTTGGGGCCTGGCTCACCTGCCTCGCATACCTGGCTCTTCTCCCTGCCAGGTGTGTCGCTCTCCCAGCCACAACAACTACATACTTGCCCCGCCTGACGTCTCACACACTATATATATGACCTCACGTCTATAGCTATGAGTGTAATCCTTGCTAGAGTCAGGAATGCCTTACCTCGCTTGGCTACACATCTGGCCACACCATGTAACACCACACATCTGGCCACATCATGTAACACCACACATCTGACCACATAATGTAACACCACATATCTGACCACATCATGTAACACCACATTTCTGAAAGCCACACATCTGACCACACCACAAAAGCCACACATCTGACCACATCACAAAAGCCACACATCTGATCATACCACAAAAGCCACACACCTGACCACACCACAAAAGCCACACACCTGACACACCCACAAAGCCACACACCACACCCACAAAGCCACACACCTGACCACACCACAAAAGACACACACACACACACACACCTGCCACACACCTGACCACACCACAAAACACACACCTGACCACACCACACACCTGACCACACCACAAAGTACATGACTACAAACTTAACACCCACACCATAATAATTACTGGTATCGTCCCTCTCCCTCCTCCCCTCTCCCTCTCCCTCACACACACTAGTCGATTTCTGATTTACTCTTATTATAACAGAAGATAAAGGCTTACAATATGTATATCTATATTTACTAATGATTTTCAAAGGATTTTCTCGCCTCTTGGGTTCAATTCTAGATTCACATGTCAAGGTGTCTGAACTATGTGATGTATATATACTTATTAAAACTGTTATATTGTCTGTTTTAACGAGTACAAGTTAAATTTAAGGAACTAATATTTCTTTGTCTTCGTGTTAGTAAAGAATTAACCCAGGATGTTAGAATATATTAACATTAGGGATTTTTGGTGTTTGGTAACTGTTTTTGCAAGTTCAGGTAGACTTAAATACCTGTGTTGATAATTGATACAAACTTCTCTCTCCCGGTGACAGAAACTTAGTTATTGAGAGTTTGAGAGACGTTATATAACAGTGGCATAAACCCCGTTATTAAGAGTTTGAGAGACAGTATATCTCAATGACATAAACCCCGTTATTAAGAAGACAGTTGAAAGTACAATCTCTCGTCAGCAGTATTTTGGAAGTAATGGAGGAAAGTTTTATCTCGCTGTGGCAGGAATTCCATTAATGGTAGTCTCTAACACGTGCGAGACCCGAGGCCAATACTTTCCTCCAAGATTCTGGGAACAGCTGATGTGTGTGTGTGTGTGTGTGTGTTTGTGTGTGTGTGTGTGTGTGTTTGTTGGAGTGCGTGTGTTTGTGTTTGTACGTTTGTTAGGTGTTAATAGGTTTGTGTGTGTGTGTGTGTTGGCGGGGTGTGTTGTGATTGGTGAGTGTGTGGGGGGGGGATCAGGTGTCTATGTATATACCAGGTGTGTGGGAGGTGTCAGGTGTGTATGTATGTGACAGGTGTGTGGGGGGTGTGTGTTTGTGGAGGTGTTCCTAATCCTGATATAAATCTCCCAATCTTACTCAACTTTCCCAATTTTTACCCAGCTTTTCCAATCAAGTTTAGCCTTTCCCTAATCTTACTTAACTCTCTCAGTGTTATTTGGCCTCCCTAATCCTAATCAATCTCCTTAATCTTACTTAGCCACCGTAATCGCTCGTCAATCATACCTAGGATGTCTAATCTCAGCTGATAGCTTCCATACGTGGCTTACCTGAGGAATGTCCTCTCTCTCTCTCTCTGTTCCCATCATCATTTCTCCTCATCGTTTTTCTTCCCTCTCACTTTCCTTCCCTCCATCCCCTTTCTCCTCCTTATCCCCTATCCCATCCATTTTTCTTCCTTCCCTCCTTTGCTCCCTTTCCTTCTCTTCCTTCCCATTTGTTTTAATCTACTCCTTTACCCTTCTATCTTCTCTCCTCCTATCCCCCCTCTATCCCTCCCTCATCTTCCTTCCTTCCTTCCTTCTCTTTGTCATCCTTGCTTTTCTCTCTCCCTCTCTGTTTTCCCTCCCTTCCCAGTCTCCTTGCCTTTCTCTTTCTCCCTTCTCCTCTCCTCCCTTCCTTCTCTCTCCCTCCCCCCTCTCTCCCTCCCTCCCCAGGTGTTGGTATAAGGCGTTGGGGGAGTAATGAACGCTGCTACCTGCTTCACCTGGTTATTAGCGGACAGGTGAGAGGCGCGTCTTACACCCCTGCCACTGATGACCCTCCTTGTTAGTGGCTCCCCGGCATGTGTGGATGTGGGTGTGGATGGGCGGGGGTGTGGGGGTGGGAAGGTTGCAGGAGGGCTGGGGGTGGTGGGTGGGTGTGGTGTTGTGGTGGTAGGTGTGAAGTTGTTTGTGTTTCACATTTTCCTGGGTACGTCCTTGTGTCTATCCCTTGTTTATCGCCTTCCTCTTTATCGCCTCTCCCTCTATATCGCCTCACACTCTATATCGCCTCACACTCTATCGTCTCTCCCTCTTTATCGCCTCTCCCTCTATATCGCCTCACACTCTATCGTCTCTCCCTCTATATTGTCTCTCATTCTTTATCGTCTCTCCCATGTGTGCATTTCCCCATTCTCACCTCTTATCTCTTCGCGTATTTGACATCCGTAACCAGTAACGCCATTATGTTATTTATTTATTTATTTATTTATTTATTTATTTATTCATTCGGAAACAACAACAAAATTACTCCACGGCGCGAGTATCCTGAAGTCGAACACAGGGTAGGTGACCGAACGCCCTCCAGGTCCTAGGTTAAGGATAATCGACCCCTACCTGTTATCATACTCATCTGGGCTCTTAGGTTAGGTTAGGTTAGGTTAGGTTAGGTTAGGTTAGTGTGTTTGTTGAGTTTCATGAATGTCCGTCCTTTGTTTCATGAGTTGACGAGGACACGGGGGGATAGATAGATAGATAGAAGGATAGATAGATAGATAGAAGGATAGATAGAGAGATAGAAGGATAGATAGATAGATAGATAGATAGATAGAAGGATAAATAGATAGATAGATGGATAGATAGATAGAAGGATAGATAGATAGATAGAAGGATAAATAGATAGATAGATGGATAGATAGATAAAAGGATAGATAGATAGATAGATAGATAGATAGATAGATAGATAGATCTTCAGTAAAATCGATATAAAAACAAGTTTACAATATGGTTCAATATGTATACTACACTGTATAGACAACGCAGGTATACAGTTCAGCATGTATATCAACAACACAGGTCCACAATGTACACAGACCGTGCGAACAGAGACATTTCAAAACACCAGGACGTAAACTTTATCTCGGAGAAATGTATATACACACTTGGGCTATATTATAATAGTATAGCCCAAGTGTGTGTGTATATACATTATCTGACAAACAGTAGGAAGACACTTGACCCACATCAAACACATCCCCTCAATAATTTCTCTCATATATCATAAATAAACTCTGACCTCCCTCTGGCCTCCTCTGACCTCCCTCTGGCCTCCTCTGACCTCCCTCTGGCCTCCTCTGACCTCCCTCTGGCCTCCTCTGACCTCCCTCTGGCCTCCTCTGATCGTTCTCTGGCCTCCCCGATCGTTGCCTAGCCTCCCCATGACCGTTCTCTTGCTTCCCCTGAACGTCTTCTAACCTTTCCCTGACCACTCCCTGAACTCCCATGACCGCTCCCTGGCCTCCCCTGGCCGTCCCCTGGCCTCCCCTGACCATCCCCGGTCCGTCCCCTAACCTCCTCTGACCGCCTCCTGGCCTCCCCTGACCGCCCCTGGCCTCCCATGACCGCCCCTGGCCTCCCATGACCGCCCCTGGCCTCCCATGACCGTTTCCTGACCGTCCCCTGAACTCCCCTTCCCGTCCCCTAACTTCCCCTGACCGTCCCTGGCCTCCCTGACCGTCCCCTAACTTCCCCTGACCGTCTACTAAAGCTTCCTGACTGTCCCTAGCCTCGCCTGACCGTCTCCTAAACTCCCTGATCGTCCCCTAAGTTCCCTGACCGTTCCTTGCCTCCCCTGACCGTTCCCTAACCTTCCCTGCCCGTCCTCTAACCTCCCTGACCGTCCCCTGACTTCCCTGACCGTCCCCTGACCGCCTCCTGGCCTCCCTGACCGCCTCCTGACCCCCACCACCTCCCCCTGACCGTCCCTGGCCTCCCCTGACCGTCCTCTGGCCTCTCGTATAGGTCGCCGGGGCCTCAAAATGGCTGGTCAGTTATCTCAAATGTTATGGAATTTGGCGCACATTCCTCTCCCCGTGTCGGCCAATTTGATAGGCTTGACGGATTTTGGCCAATTTTGTGTGCGGTTTCGGTCGACAGTTCCGGGGTGTGTGAGTGAGCCCCCGTCCCTCCTACCCCTCCCCGTCCCTCCTGCCCCTCCCCGTCTCTCCTGCCCCCTCCCCGTCCCTCCTGTCCCCCCGTCTCCCCCACTTCCATTGCCAGCCAGGGTGCAATGGAACGCGACTCACCAATGGAGTTATCGTGTTGTTCTCCTCCACTGGTACACTCAACTGTCTGTCTGTCTGTCTGTGTCTGTCTGTCTGTCTGTCTGTCTGTCTCTTAAGTATACAGTACTCGCATTTTCTTTCCTCCCTCTACCTCGCCCATCCTTCCCTCCTTCCCTAATCTTAACCAATCAAAGTTTAAACTAACCTAAGAAATATTTTAACCTAATATAACCTTGACTTGATCTAGAATTGAATGTAATCTAACCAAATCTAACCTAATCTAACCTTATACAGTATACCAAAGGCTACTTTAACATAACCTAACACCGTCTCTCTCTCTCTCCCTCCCCTCTCTCTCTCTCTCTCTCTCTCTCTCTCTCTCTCTCATATTGCTTATCGCTTTTACATTTTTTATGATTCCATTATTACACACCAAAGAAGGTAATTCATTTAGTTAAGTAACAACAGTTAACAAGATAATAGTGTAATTTGCACCCCCCAAATAGAATAATTATTAAGGTAGTTAGCAAGGTAATGAGGTAATTTGAACCCCTAAGTAGTATAATTATTAAGATAATCATTTAATAATAGTACAACTGTCAACAAGGAAGTGGTGTAGTTTTATTTGACAAGTTGTAATAAGTCATTAACAGTTTTATTCCGTAATTGTACAGTAGTTGTGGTAATAGTACAGTACACTACGACAGTCATGAAGTACAGTACAAGGTGGTAGAGAAGTACGGTACAGTACACTGGCATGGCTGTAGTACACGCCTGTCATCTCAGTGTCTCTCATTACCGTCTCTCAGTGTCTCAGTATCGTCTCTATGTCGTCTCTCAGTGTCCTTTAGTGTCTCTCAGTATCGTCTCTGTATCTCTGTGTCGTCTCTCAATGTCCTTCAGTGTCTCTCAGTATCGTCTCTCAGTGTCTCTCAGTATCGTCTCTGTATCTCTGTGTCGTCTCTCAATGTCCTTCAGTGTCTCTCAGTATCGTCTCTGTATCTCTGTGTCGTCTCTCAATGTCCTTCAGTGTCTCTCAGTATCGTCTCTGTGTCGTCCCTCAGTGTCCTTCACTGTCTCTCAGTGTCCTTCAGTGTCTCTCATTACCGTCTCTCAGTGTCTCAGTATCGTCTCTGTATCTCTGTCGTCTCTCAATGTCCTTCAGTGTCTCTCAGTATCGTCTCTGCGTCGTCTCTCAGTGTCCTAGTGTCTCCAGTGTCGTCTCTCTTATCGTCTCTATCTCTGTTCGTCTCTCAATGTCCTTCAGTGTCTCTCAGTATCGTCTCTGTGTCGTCTCTCAATGTCCTTCAGTGTCTCTCATTACCGTCTCAGTGTCTCTCAGTATCGTCTCTGTGTCGTCTCTCAATGTCCTTCAGTGTCTCTCAGTCTCAGTATCGTCTCTGTATCTCTGTGTCGTCTCTCAATGTCCTTCAGTGTCTCTCAATGTCCTTCAGTGTCTCTCAGTGTCTCTTCAGTGTCCTCTCTCTCAGTGTCCTTCAGTGTCTCTCAGTGTCCTTCAGTGTCTCTCAGTGTCCTTCAGTGTCGTGTCTCTGTGTCGTCTCAGTGTCCTTCAGTGTCTCTCAGTGTCCTTCAGTGTCTCTCAGTATCGTCTCTGTATCTCTGTGTCGTCTCTCAGTGTCCTTCAGTGTCTCTCAGTGTCCTTCAGTGTCTCAGTATCGTCTCTGTGTCGTCTCTCTGTCCTTCCAGTGTCTCTCAGTGTCTCTCAGTGTCCTTCAGTGTCTCTCAGTATCCTTCAGTGTCTCTCAGTGTCCTTCCAGTGTCTCTCAGTGTCCTTCAGTGTCTCTCAGTGTCCTTCAGTGTCTCTCAGTATCGTCTCTGTGTCGTCTCTCAGTGTCCTTCAGTGTCTCTCAGTGTCCTTCAGTGTCTCTCAGTATCGACTCTGTGTCTTTCAGTGCTCTCTCAGACGACGGTCGTTGACACCACCACACTACCGCCTCACACCTCCTGCCTGCTGCCACCACCCCCCTCTGGTCTCTCTGTACCCTTCCCCCTTACTTCCCTCCTGTCCCCATACTTCCTGCTCTCCTTAGTTCCCTCCTGTCCTTACTTCCCTTCTTCCCCTTAGTTCCCTCCTGTCCTCCTAGTTTCATCCTGTCTCCCTCTGGCCTTCTTTCTCCCTCATCCCTCTCCTCCTCTCGCCCCCCCACCACCCTACAGATCTCCCACCAGCTTTGCTCCACCCTTCTCCCATCTCCTCATCATTCTCCCCATCTCCTCATCCATCTCCCTATCTCCCTTACCTCCTCGCCCTTCACCCCAGATCTCCTTGCCCTCCTCCCCTCCAGCCCTCCCCTCTCCACCTCCCCTCCTTCCCTCCCCTTCTCCCCTCCTCCCTCCCTTCCCCCCTTCTCCCCTTCTCCCCCTCCCTCCTCCCTCCTCGTCCACGCCCTCCACACACCGTGGCCACAACAGCAAGATAATGGACTCCAAGATGTCACAGTCTTGACACCCGTTGACCCCCTCCTGTGGCTACCTCCTTCCTACTCCTTTCCCACCTCCTCTTCCTCCTCCTCCCACCTCCTCTTCCTCCTCCTCCCACCTCCTCCTTTTCTCTGGCCTCCATCCTCTCACGTCACCGACCACCACCACCTGTACCCTCCATGTCAAGATCCTGTCGAGTACTTCCTCCCTACCATCTTCCCTGTCATCTCCCCACCCATTATCTCCCCACCATCCTACCCACCATCTTCCCATCACCACCTCTTCCTTCTCGACTCGTTTTTATCCAGCTTCTTTCCCCCTCCCCCTCTTCCCCCCCAGTTCCTTTCCCCCAGTTCCCCTCCCCCAGTTCTCCTCCCCCAGACTAAGCGTGTGGTTGCACTTAAATTTCTTTATGTTAAACAGTTCCTTATAGTTTACTGCCTCATGTAAATTTCTCGCTTATTCTTTTATTTGGAAAAACAAGTTAAAATTATATATATATTCTCGCTTTACGGACTTCATGGGAAATTTTAAATAATATTGGGTATGGTGGCGGTGTGGATACAGTGCTCACCTCCTGTCCCGAAGGTCGCTGGTTCAATCCTGGGGCACTCCTGGTCCACCCAGCTGTAAATGGGCTCCTCCTAACTTTATAGTTGGGGAAGTGATGGTCAGGTACAGTGCCGGCCATGTTGGCTGAGTGTGTTCTGTTTCTAACGGGGCCTCATGGAGTTGAGTAATTAGCATACATGTATATACATAAATGCTAATTACTCTGGTGAATATTTGCGAAATTATGAATATATTCATATAAATGTTTCTCGAATTGAGGTATATAATATTTATGCGTATTTGTTTTAGTGAACGTATGCAAGTTGAGTATATGATACCCCGGCACCTGGGAGGGAGGGGGGGGGGTGTCATCCCAGGGAAGTCAAAGTCACTTACACCCACAGTGGTTAAGGTCTCGCTATTATATCAGTGACCTTACTGTGACGTCATATACTTAGACTTGTCGAACTGATTCTGTATTGAGGGGAAATAATTATTAGACACCTGAAGATTAGGCACCCCAGCTATTTCACGTAATGATTAAATATACTAACCTAACCTAACCTAACCTAACCTAACTCGTCCAGGTAATGTTGAGGTGTTGAATCATCCCTTGAAATAAGCTGGGGTGCTTAATCTTCAGGTGTGTGTGTGTGTGTGTGTGTGTGTGTGTGTGTTCCAACCATTAATCTACACATCAATCAGGGTATTACAGTAGTTCGCCCTTGACTTTAAACTGTTGTTGGAAGTCAATAATCAAATAGCCACAAATCATCCACATAACAGCAAGGCAAGGCCACACGTATCATCCATCCATCCATCCATCCATCCATCCATCCAGCTAACCATCCATCCATCCATCCATCCAGCTAACCATCCAGCTAACCATCCATCGAGCCAGCCAGCCAGCCGCCCCTCCACGAGACCTTATCCTTTGTCAGCGAGTGAGGTAAACGCACTGTATTATGGAGAGAGAGAGAGAGAGAGAGAGAGAGAGAGAGAGAGAGAGAGAGAGAGAGAGAGAGAGTATTTTATATCACTGTTGTCTTTCTGTGAGTTGATGTGGAGTGACTGTCTGGGTGAAGGTCTGTTAGTGGAAGGGTGTGGGTGTGGTAGTGAAGGGGAGGAGAAGAGTGAGGAGTAAGGTGTGAGTGGGTGAGTTGGAAGGATAATAAAAGATGGGAATAACAGGAAAGAGAAACAGGAGCGATAATATGTTGAAGGGAGACCCGACCGACCCATCGTTGGTTAGTTAGGATCTACTAAGACGCTTATGGTGAACCAATAAGTGTGAAGCTATGACATAATGTGTTTAATTTGGGGGTTCAGTCAGTCTTTCAATAATAAACAAAGTCCAATTTCATCAAAAGTCTGAGAAACTTGAATTAAATATACAGCCAATATATCGTCGCTCCGCGGTGTATAATAGTGAATAGTTTCCTTTGGGGGAAAAAAATGTTGCCGAGAGTTTTCTAAAAGTTTACGTCTTAGAGAAAACGGAAAATCTGAAGTCTTAAGTTTTGTGTTAAAAATTGTTCTCACGCCAAGACATTTTTTTTTTTCCCGTGTTGTGGCGGACGAGTGGATACAGCACTCGCCTCCTGTCTTAAGGGTCACTGGTTTCTCACGAGGTTCCAACAGTCCGCCCAGCTGTGAATATGTACCTAATTTTTGCATTTGTAAACGTGAAGGCGTATCAGTGCAGTGCCATTCACTTCTTTTGTTTATCGAAGCTCAGTAATTCAATGTACTGTAACTACACTGGCCCTCACCAGCCGCCAGTTCTATGGGACCCACCTACTTTTTTCCCTATTTTACCCAGCTGTTTAAACTTTCCGATTTGTTCACATACTGGGCTGGGCTGGGCTGGGCTGTTACCTCACAACATACAAGTGTAACTATATTCGGAGTGCAATTGAGGGAAGTGCTACGTCACGCCTAGTGGGAGTCTGTATACAACTGTGACTGTAGGCTTTGATCTTTTGACCTTAAGAAGATCGTAAGTGTGTGTGTGTGTGTGTGTGTGTGTGTGTGTGTGTGTGTGTGTGTGTGTGTGAGAGCTGCAACACAACACAACAACAGCGTAATATTAACCCTCGACTCGCTGCCTTATATAGACCTTCAGCCTCACTCCAAAATATAACCCGGAAGTAGACAGCTGGTGAAAGAAAATAGCTACAGGAAAATTATGGTAGGAAAAACTAACGACAACATAGTGAAGGCCGGGGGGGGGGGTTAAATATGTTGAAGCTACAAGTAAAAATAGAAACCAGGAAAAAATATTTAAGCTAAAATTGTGGGTACTTGTGAAAGCTAAAGTCCTCGAGTACGTTGACTTAACCCGTTGAGTACGATGACTTAAATGCCTGAGTACGATGACTTAACCGCTTGAGTACAGTGGGTATTAAGATAACTTACAACTGACCGAACGCCTTTGGTATAGTTTAATATAACCAAGTGATCAATGTTAATTCACCGAGTGTATTAGTACAGAATATATGAGGTGTTTGTGTGTTTGTTTGGCCTGGTGTGTCTGTATGTCTGTTAATATGTGTCTTTGTATGTGTTCGTTCGTATGTGTTTGTGTTTGTTTGTCTGTATGTCTGTTACTGTGTGTTTGTATGTATGTATGTTTGCCTGTATGTCTTAATATGTGTATGTGCCGGTATATATGTCTAAAATATGTATGAAATGTCTGTATGAATATTACGTCGAGGTCAAAGGTAAGGGTAGATATCCGCTGGGTTTTCTTGATATCGTTCGGCTCAAGGTCAAGACTTAGTTAGCGAGGTCATGTAATCTGTAATGGTCGGTGGTAAACATCAGGTTGTGTGTACAGTGATGATGATGTTTTATAAGAGGGTGATGAGAGACTTCCTGTGTGTGTGTGTGTGTGTGTGTGTGTGTGTGTGTGTGTGTGTGTGTGTGTGTGTGTTACAGTATTAGCTAGAGTAAAGGGTCATATTTTCGCCTCTCTCTCCTGAGTAGACCTCCTGACCAGCTCCCCTGACTGTAGACCTCCCCTGACTAGAACTTCTGACCAGACTCCCCACTTATTCCCCTGATTAGACTCCCCTGACCAGACTCCCCCTGACCAGACCCCCTGACCAGACTCCCCTGACTAGGACCCCCCTTGACCAGATTCCCTTGACTAGACTCCCCCCTGACTAGACTCCCCTTGACTAGGTCCCCTTCACTAGGTCCCCTTCACCACCTATAACCATCGTGTTGCTATTATCCTCTCAAATTGTGTATGACTTGTAAATTGATGTATTAGAGGAAGGTCGGTGAGATGACACGTTATTATTATTATTATTATTATTATTATTATTATTATTATTATTATTATTATTATTATTATTATTATTGTTATTATTATTATTATTGTCATCCTTATTATTATTATTATTATTATTATTATTATTATTATTATTATTATTATTATTATTCAATTACTCGTAACACACTGAAAAGACTCAGCAAATTACAATCGTTGAAGATAATTGAACCGTTTTATCCAAATTTGATAGCGAGAAATTTGAGGTTTGTCTGTATGTGTGTGTCAAGGTCTTGGTGTGTGTGTGTGTGACCTACCGCTGTTTCTCACGACCCCTCGACCTACCACCACCACCCCCCCCCCCCTCACTGCAGGAGCCGGGGTGTCGTTGCTGGCTCACGTAGGTACGACGGCTTATCACGCTGGAGGTTTTTAGAAAGGCTATCTCGTACTGATCCTGGTCACTGAACACTTAAAAGGCGAGTCGAAAGTGTTAGATTGACTCTTGTGGTTTAGGCTGGGGTCAACAAGGGTCACTTCTTCAAATTCTTTTAAGCGAAAAATATCCCAAATGTTAAGGATCACGTGAAGATTAGGCACCTCGGCTTGTTTTTACCACTTGATTAAACACCGTAACGTTACCTAGGGAAGGTTAGGTTAGATTAGGTTAGGTTAAGTTAGCATTAAGGTGGTTAGGTTAGGTTAAGTTAGCATTAGGGTGGTTAGGTTAGGTTAGGTTAGGTTAGGTTAGGTTAGGTTAAGTTAGCATTAAGGTGGTTAGGTTAAGTTAGCATTAAGGTGGTTA
>NW_024743709.1:8940587-9048087 GCF_018991925.1 Homarus americanus
TAGAAAGGAAGGGAAATGAAAGGAAAGGAAAGAAATAGAAAATAACGAGAGAGAGAGAGAGAGATAAAAACACCAAGAATGATAATAACAGTAATAACAGACGATAAAGAAAAGAATAACATACACTTCAGACAGAATTAATAATAACAACAATAACACATAATAACGCTACTAATGGTAATGATAATAATAACATTAATAATGATATCAACATGCAGGCGTGACGTTAGCTGTTGTTAAAGCAGTCAGCTGTTGTCAAGGCACTCAGTTGTTGTCACCAGTCAGCTGTTGTCAGGGCACTAAGCAGTTGTCAGGGCACTAGGCAGTTGTCAGGGCACTAAGGAGTTGTCAGGGCACTAAGCAGTTGTCAGGGCACTAAGCAGTTGTCAGGGCACTAAGCAGTTGTCAGGGCACTAAGCAGTTGTCAGGGCACTAAGGAGTTGTCAGGGCACTAAGCAGTTGTCAGGGCACTAAGGAGCTGTCAGGGCAGTAAGCAGTTGTCAGGGCAGTAAGCAGTTGTCAGGGCAGTAAGCTGTTGTCGGGGCACTAAGCTGTTGTCAAGGCTGTCCGCTGTTGTCAATGTAATAAGTTATTTCACACACTTTTCTTCCTCTTAGTTTCTTAAAACACAAATACAAATAAGAAGCTTAAAAAAGCAAGAAGCGCGCGCACACACACACACACACACACACACACACACACACACACACACACACACACACACAAGAAAATACGTAGGATGAACAGAGAAAGTAAACACGTCCCTCTAGATGGGGATGGTAAGAGGGAACAAAGGGAGAGGGAACGTGAGAGGGAGAGGTGAGAGTGAGTGGGGAAAGGGAGAGGCGACGTGAGAGTGGAGAATGGAGTGGGGTTAGAATTAGATCTGTCTGTCTGTTTCTCTGTCTGTCTGTCTGTCTCTGTCTGTCTCTCTGTCTGTCTCTCTGTCTGTCTCTCTCTCTGTCTGTCTATCTCTCTGTCTGTGATAATGTCCTACCCAGCTGTCACTCAACCTCTTGCACCAGCTGGGAGGAGTGGACTTAACACTAGTTGGGAGAATGAGTACCCCTGTAGCTTATAGCACTAGATGGGAAAAGAGCCCTCACCAGCCCTCACCAACCCTCACCTCTCATATACTCTCACCAGCCCTCACCAACGCTCTCTGGCTCTCATATACCTTCACCAGCCCTCACCCATATTCACCAGCCCTCACCAGCCCTCACCCGTATTCACCAGCCCTCATCAATTATCTATCTCACGAGCCCTCACCAGACCTCTCCAGCAGTTCTCAGCAACCCTCACCATTCCTTACTTTATCCCACCATCCTTCATCAGCCCTCGGCAGTTCACCAGTACTCAATAGCCCTCACTAGCCCTCAGGGGGTGGGCTCGTCCCTCGTCTGCTCGCTGTAGGAACCTTACAATGACATGGCTGATTGTACGTGTGCTCCAGTGTGACTGAATTCAATGGTAGAGAATCTTGAGGGAAAAATGGAATGACTGCGACGAAGAGAGAGAGAGAGAGAGAGTACGTGCGTGTGTAGATTGAGATTGAGTGAGAGAAAATGAGGAAGGACGAGAAAAGAGAGAGAGAAGGTAGAGGAGTGTTAGAAAGAGAAAGTGAGTGAATTTGGTAAGAAAGGACAATATTGTAAAGGTGGGATGAGAAGTAGTGAACAACGAGAGAGAAAAATTATAGAAAATTATGTTATTTGAGAAAAAGAGAAATTTATCGATGAAGAGAGGAATAAGAAAAGAGAAAAGGGAGATATGAGAATCGGAGGAAGTGCGAAAGTCACTGATAAAGAAAAGATTACGGATAGAGAGAAAGAAAACCGTATGAGGAACAGTGAAAAGAGAAGTATAAGAGAGAAGGAGAAAGAATAAGAGGGAAAAGAAAAAAAAACAACTAGAAAATAAAGAAACACGATATTATTTACGATGAATATATCACCACCACACCACAAACACCCACCGTACCCACCCATCCCCCCCCCCCCCCACCGCGCCACCTTCAACCCACCCACCGCGCCACAATGATGTCCAAGAGGCCATAGCTCCACACAACCACAACTTAAACTACTCACAATCGACCTCACCTGAGACCTTGTTGTGATACGTCCACACATCGACTTTAATCAAAATCCAACTCCACTTGTTCCAGTTATCGTGATTCAAAAGTCCCGGGCGGCCTCACGGACGGAAAACATACACTCCAGGGGTCTTCTCTCCTGGGATGGGGAGGGATAGGGAGAAGAAAAAAAAGAGAGATAGCCAGTGAATGGGAGAGAGAAATTCAATAAAAAGGAGAGAGAGAAGAGAGAAAGGAGAGCACGGGTAGATGAAAGGAAAAAAAAGAAAGAAAGAGGAAGTGAGGAGGGCAAGGTTGAGAAAAAACAGTGGCCGGCGCTGGTCCAACAACTCAACAAATTGTCTCCATATTGCATGCGACTTTTTTCATGAGCCAACTAGGGCGAGGGACTCACAGGCTCCCACCACCATGGCTGCTGTGGTGGCTGATGGCTGTTGTGGTGGCTGATGACTGGTGTGGTGACTGTTATGGTGACTGATGGCTGCTGTGGTGGCTGGTGGCTGCTGTGGTGGCCGAATGATGGTTTGGTTAGATTTTGGTTGATTTTGGTGGTTAAAGTGAGTCGGAATGGTTGCTGTGGTGGTGTCAGGTTGAAATGGGATAGGTGGTTGATGGAGGTGGTTGCTGGAGGCGTCCTGTGGATGTATGGGTGGTTGTTTGGGGGTGTTGGGGGCGACTGGATGATAAGCACACACACACACGAATGCCCCCTCTCTCTCAAAACAAACAGTGTGTCAGAGACCGGGGAGAATAATAGGTAGATGGGAGAATAATTATTGAATACTCCTGTTCGAAACTGTATCAAACCTACAGTGCCATCAGTGGGGGTTCGGTTCATCAGTTCGAAGGTTCGGAAATTGAAATATTTGTTCCACCAGTTCAGAGGTTTGTACAATCATTCCGGAGATTTGTTAAAGCAGTCTGGAGATTCGTTCCAATAGTTCGAAGCTTTGATTCAGCAGCGCGGAGGCTCCTTCCAGCTGTTTTTTTAGCCTTATTCTAGCAATTTGAAGCCTAATTCCGAATTTCGGAGCCTCGTTCCACAAGTTTGAAAACTCATTCCATCAATTTGACGCTTCATTCCAGCAACGCAGATCCTCATACCAGCAAATTTGAGCCCCACTCTTAACAGTTCAGAGACGCCTTCCAACAAATGAGTCTCCAACTTCTCTTCGTGACTGTAAATACCGTGAGAGATAATCCGAGAAAGTTACACTCACAGACTCTACCATAGAGAGGGTTAAAAGGAGGGAACAGAGATAATTAAGAGTAAAGAGATGGGGGAAGAAAGTGGTCAAGATGAAAGGAGATTATGAATAATTAGAAAAAAAGAGAGAGAGAAGATTACGACAGAATAATGAGGAAAGATTAAAGTGAGATGATAATGAGAATAAGAAAGATGTTACTTGAAATATGAAGGAAAAGGTTGAAGAAATAAGGAATAAACAACTTGGAAAGTGTTTTGTGATTTAAAGAAGAAAGGATTAATGTAAATGGGAGAAAGAAGGAACATAGAAAAGGGTTGTGACAGTAGAGAAAAGGATAAAAAAAAATAATTAGAATTAACATAAGTGAATAAAGAAAGGTTTAAGTGAAAAAGATACTCACGAAAATTAAGTGAAAGGACAATTGATGTGGAAATGAAGAAGTTGGTTAATGGGAAGTTGAAAGGCGATTGGGCGTTAAGATATGTTAGATAGGTGAGATAGGAATAAGAATGATAAACTTGGGAGCCGGAGGAAGTGTTAATGATAACAGAGATCTGTAAAGTGGAAAGAGAGAGAGAGAGAGAGAGAGAGAGAGAGAGAGAGAGAGAGAGAGAGAGAGAGACTGAACCAGGTGTCTTTCGGGAACACATAATGACCCCGTTACCTCAGCCATTACTTCAGGAGACAGAGGCACACCCAGGTGAGTTAATCCTCCCCTTGTGAACCTGCCAGGTAACTGACTCCCCCTCGTGTATTTTACTGACACAAGAAGGTACTGTATACTGCTGTTGTATTTTAGTACTAGAAGATACAGTACTTGTATTTTGATGATCTTGTGATACAGTAGTTGTATTTTAGTGACTTAATGATGCAGTAGGTGTATTTTACTGACACGAGAAAGTATACTGTAGTTGTATTTGGATGATAACATGTTCAGAATTAAGCAACTAATAATAAGTAACAGCAACTAACAGTAAGTATAAGTAACTGACAGTAAGTAGCAATAACTGACAGTAATTACATGTAACTGACAATAAAAGTACAATTAACTGACAGTAAGTACAACTAAATGACAGTAAGTACAATTAACTGCCAATAAGTAATAGCAACTGGCAAGAAAATGTCAGAATAAGTAAGTGACAGAAGTAGTGTTAGGGAGTTGTGTCAGTATGGTAATATTATCCTTGTCGCCACCTGCTGAACACATGAACAAGAGGTCAGAGGTCAAGTGTGTCAATATATATTAGTCCGTGTGTGTGTGTGTGTGTGTGTGTGTGTGTTCTGGTGGGAGCTTTGGAAGATCATTGAAGTATAAACGACTTAACTTGGCGATGAGTGACGTAAAGGGTGAGTGACGAGGGTGGTAAAATGTTGAATACCCTAAGTGATGACGGCAATGAGTGACTAGACTTGTGAGTGACCATGCTTATGAGTGACCTGACTTATGAGTGACTATGCTTATGAGTAACGGGAATGATGAGTGATCAGGCTAGTGAGTGATATAACCGGTGAGTTTAATTAGAATAAGTAACGAGAGAGGACCAAGCAGACTAACAGAAGGGCCGACCTGTTTGATCACCGTTTTTCGTAACGTCTTTTCTGCTGCCTCGTCATGTCAAGCTTTGTGTGAGTAATTGTTATTAGTTTGCGTTTTACGATTCAATTTTTTTTTCATATATAGGTTATCAGGAAATAAATAATAATAATAATAATAATAATAATAATAATAATAATAATAATAATAATAATAATAATAATAATTTCTTAGTTTTTAATAGATGATTTTTATCTATAAAGTAATATTTTTCTTTACACAAACATCCCCCAGGTTAATATCACCACCACCTCCCTTAACACCAGAACACTCGCGTGATAAACCTGGGCGGTGTGCGTACAAAATAAATCAATAAACCTGTCACGTGTTTAATGTTTAATGAAGTCACGGAGTCGAAAGATGGTCAAGTGTTACTAGAAAAAAAAAGGGTTGAAACTGGCCAGCTCACGAGGAGAGCGAGTGAGAAGGAATCAATTTGGCACGGCGGTGAAGACCCAAACTGAGACCTTTAGCCCAGCGTCAACAAACATCACCAGATTTTACCCAAATTGCTCACATCGTGCCTCAATATTCGGGGCGATATTGAAGGGATAACCAAACATATAATTTAGGAAATATCCACACGAGTTGGAATGTTCTTTTCAACAGTTCCATTTTGCTGGTCTTGATATGTTTATTGTCGGCTAATCTTTTTCGACACGGTGTTGGCAGGTCAACAGATGGCGCCGAGTCGTCATGTGCCAGTATCATTTTACTGGACCGTGTTTACTGCTGCAAAATTCCCATCTAAAAGTTAACAGAACATTCTACATTGTGTTGAGTTATACATATGTGTATATGTAATTTGTATGTACCTGTAGAGTGAAGCGTATCTTGCCGTTGTCGTTTTCTGTTTAAACTTGGGTCGCTTTGACGCTTATACTGTACGTTCATTTCAGTTTCGGAGATGGGGAGTACTTGTTCCCGTCCACCGATTCTCTTGTATTTCATTTTCTTTTCTTTAGCGTATGATTATTTAAAAACCCTTTTACTGATTCTTTTCGCAAATATGATTATGCACGTGCAGTTCAGTACGTTTTACCAGCAGTACTTGGTAAATGCAATAATATTTAGATCTTCGCTTGTGTCGTGTACATCAGCCTCGTCTTGGATACTCCCGTTTTTGTGAGCAATTTGTCTAGACGCCGGAGGGGGGGGGGGGGTACTCTACCTTTTCACGTCTGGCCATTTTATATCACGAACATACCAGAGATGAAGGAATTTTGAGATAGTCTCTACTGAAAAGGAATCTCGTGAATATTATTTTTAGTACACCATAACCAGGAATCACCAGCCTTCAAGATAATGTTGTTGATTATAAAATAAATCTTATATTTTCAACCTAAATTTTAGTAATGTAAACTAACCCTTTACACACGCACAGACATAATCCCTCAAGAATATAACCCTAATTTTCATTTCCAGTCAGTAAACGATTTTCAACGAGGCGAATCGATTTTCTGGAGAAATTGGTGAAACATTTTACAATGAAATGTGAGGGGCAGTAAAATATCTTCGTGAGTATGCAATAAATTGTGCCCGAACTGCGATTCATTTTTTCGTCGCCCTCTTAAGAATTTTCCTTCCCCAGCCTCGGAGTTTCGGACGATATGAACTGAACTTTTACTCGGTGTTTACTGGTTCGCCTCCCTTGGATGTTGTGCTGATCCAGTGTTACCTGTTGGTGTTGTGGTGTGTTAGTATACCTGTTGGTGTTGTGGTGTGTTATATACCTGTTGGTGTTGTGGTGTGTTATATACCTGTTGGTGTTGTGGTGTGTTATATACCTGTTGGTGTTGTGGTGTGTTAGTATACCTGTTGGTGTTGTGGTGTGTTATATACCTGTTGGTGTTATGGTGTGTTATATACCTGTTGGTGTTGTGGTGTGTTATATACCCTGTTGGTGTTATTAGGTGTGTTATATACCTGTTGGTGTTATGGTGTATATATAATTGTTGGTGTTGTGGTGTGTTATATAATCTGTTGGTGTTATATGTGTTATATGTCTGTTGGTGTTGTTGGTTATATGACCTGTTGGTGTGGTGTGTTACATAATTGTTGGTGTTATGGTATGTTATATACCTGTTGGTGTTATGGTGTGTTATATACCTGTTGGTGTTACGGTGTTATATATGGTGTTATATAATTCAGTTGGTGTTATGGTGGTGTTATGGTTATATTGTTGGCGTTACCTGTTGGTGTTACGGTGCGTTATATACCTGTTGGTGTTGCGGTGTTATATACCTGTTGGTGTTTGGTGCTATTATATAGCATCATTGTTGGTGTTGGTGGGTGGTTACATAATTGTTGGTGTTATGGTGTGTTATATAATATGTGTTGTGGCGTATACCTGTTGGTGTTGTGGTGTGTTATATACCTGTTGGTGTTATGGTGTGTTATATACCTGTTGGTGTTGTGGTGTGTTATATACCTGTTGGTGTTATGGTGTGTTATATACCTGTTGGTGTTGTGATTGATTTTTTTATCAGGTACAGCAACTAGTTTATTGTGCACCTGATATTCACCCTGTGAGCTGTAGCACAAAAGGATTACAGAGTAGAGGCCACAAGGGGTATATATAACAGACTCTAGTGGTTAGGATATTGTGGCGCTGAATGTTACAGAGTATTTCCAATATATTGTTTATTTAGTTCTGTACATAAAGGTTCACTTATTCACACCTGCGTGATTGGCACTGCAGTGTGAGGTCATATGTTTGGGTGCACACTTTGTTGTTTACATCTACTTGAGGGACATACTGCCAGAGGTACTTACATCCTAACCTGAGGAGTCTACCAAGTATGCCTATTGATGTCGTGGTGTGTATGCCTGTCTCTCCATCCGCCCCTTAGTCCGTCCTCCCCCCGTTCGCCCCTCAGTTCCTCCCTCCGTCTGCCTCTTAGTTCCTCTCTCCTCCCGTCTCTCAGTTCTTCCCTCTGTTCGTCCCTCCCTCCACATTTCAGTTTCTCTCTCCGTCCGTCTCTCAATATCTTCTCCCCCCGTACGTCTGCTCATAAGTCCCTACTGTCCGCAACGTCCAGGGGAAGGCTTATAGTTGGACCCTGTGGGATTATGAGAGAGTTAGCCGGACTGAACACAGGTAATGCCACCTTATTACTTCATCCACCTGGGCGGGAGCGGCTTACCTGTTCACTGTCTTAATTATTAGCCCCCTCACTGATGAAAAAGTTCTGAGAGGGAGGGAAAGTACTGTGATTGAACGTTCTGTCTGTCTGTCTGTAAGTGTTCATACATTAACTTAAGTTTTATAGGAAGTATTAAAACCAAATTTTATATATTTTATCCTTATGAACAGTTTGTGAAGTCTATTCGTTATGGTCTTCGTTGGGTGACTCAAATGTTCACCTGGAGTTTTTTTTTATGTATTGTAAATTACTGTCTCGTAATTGTCAACAAGTTTTAAGGTTAGTTCACTTCTTTTTTCAGTTCTTAGCCATTGCATTCATGTATTAGATATTATAAAATAAAATATTGGTGTGTGTATAAATTCGTGTCGTAAATCAGCACACTAATAGGATGAAAGTAAAGTGCAGTTTAATGTATTGGTAGAGAGTAGTGGTGACGACGCCTTCACAATTATCGTTTATTAACCCATTTGTTTTCTACACGGGGTCAAATGGTGTTGTTGTGTCCTGATATACTTATTTTCTTCCCTTATTACTTAATCTGGTACAACAAACTGGAGGATCTCAAGAAGGCAATACTGTATAGATAGGGATTAGGAGAAGCACACGCCTCTCACCGCTCTCGCCTCATCTCCCGGCAGTCATCGATCACACACCTGTTATTGTTGTCAGGACTTTACCCTCCCCCCAGGCGGTGTTACATAAGTGGATGTCAAGATTCTAGTCAATATTATTGCAACTCAATTACCTTTGTTACATGTTACGTATATTGAATCAACGATAATTGAAGTCCTGACTTTCACTCGTGTGATTGAAACAGTAAAGAGATTTGCATTTTTTTTTAGATGCGATTGAAATTTTGAAAAAGGTCACACAGTTTTTGCATATGTTTATGCTTATTGAAGAGTGTTGAGATTATAGCTTTATACTGTTTTGACGAGGAGCGGATTGGAAATTACTGGAGAATTTTTTACGATAGTAATTAAAATTTCTGCAATTTGTATGTTATTACCGCTAACTTGATCTGAACGCTCGAGACATGTTGTGAATCTGACGCACCTGCCTTCATGACACCAGTTTGTGTACAGGGTGTCTCAGAAAAATGTATACACTCTGCCTTACTCATTTTCCAGAGAGGACTGTTATAATACAAACTGTTATAATAGAAACTGTACATACATTCACGTGATCTCCACGAAAATCTGTAAGGCAGCGTATATATTTTTCTGACACACCCTGTATATGTTCAAGAATATTTATCTTGTGATGTAATATAGAAGGAACTTGACAACATTCTCCTCAAGTCTTGTTACGTAAGTGGAGGTGTTGTGTGAGGAGCGGGGTTAGCGTCTCGTCCAGTTGAAATTAAATATTATGAGTTGTCTTAAAAAATGTAGTATATTCACGTACAAAAAGCCTGAGATTTCGAACTACGAGAACGAGTCCTCAGGTTCCTAGGGTGAGTCTCCGAACTGGAACGAGTCTGAGAAGTCTTGCCATGGTAGGAATCATTCATTTGGCCTCCAGCCTCCCCCAATAGCCATACCTTCGCCACCATTTTATTACCTTAATATTAAATATCCTAATACATAAGTAGCTATCCTAGCTGTGTTGAGTTAGTTGAGCCGCAGATCTATGCGGCATTCAGTGACTCTAGCCTCATAGTCAATATCTGCAACTGTTGTCGGCTTTGGGGGCCGATGCTCTCGTTCCCCTGAAGCAGAGCAAAGCCGACCGAAGGAGAGAGAAGGACAGTCGACATCTCATCCAGGCTGTAACATAACTTCTGGGCTGCTGCTTCTGTTTGGATATCACCTCCGCGAGTCTGGCGTAGAAGCATCTTGCACTTGGTCCCATCCCACCAGAGGTTGTGAACACTAGAGGAGTGAAGCTGCCTTGATTAACGTTCTGAATTCTCTCCCCGTATTCCCTTATCTTGTCGTTCTCGTTCCTCCATGGTAGGAATTATTACTCTTACAGAACTTAGGAATGAATATATAGATGTACAGTACTTGTTATGTACATTGGTTTAGTTGTACATTGTTTTTTTGGGGGGGAGGGAAGATAAGTTGAGGTAAATTAAGTGTTGTGGTGCTGTGGTTTTATGACACAGTGAATTGTCTGTTCGTTCCTGAGGGCGGAATTATTCTTCAGTTGGCCTTGAAGTTTACTTACCTTGTAGACTGGCGAAAGAAAATGAGAGGAATGATTTATTGACTAAGTGTTGACATTACCAGACGAGATCTAATTTACACACACACACACACACACATTAGTTATGTTACTAATTACGAAACCCTTTGCACACACACATATACTCATAAAATAATAAAATATAACCACCTTTACCTCTCTCACAATGTCATTATTGAAAACAAACTTTGAGCTGCAGCATCATAGAGAATTGACAGCTTTTATTATCTGTGTACCTAATATAGGATTCAAAGCTGCTAATTAAGTGGGATTAAGTCATACGGTTTACGTGTTGCTATTAGGGGGAATTAAATCCCTTAAAGAATAACATTATTATTATGTGATGTGATGTTGAAATGTTTGTTTTAGAGAGACTGTGGGAGTGTTTTATTTGATTATTTATTGTGATTTTTTAATTTTAAATGAGGTTAATGTTACGACAATGGAGGCTAGGTTGGGTTAGATTAGGTTAGGTTAGGTTAGGTTAGGTTAGGTTAGGTTAGGTTAGGTTAGGTTAGGTTAGGTTAGGTTAGGTTAGGATAAACTTTCACGTGGGAAAATATAAGAACCCTTTTGAATTTATATATATGTTTTCGAACTTGATTAAGGGAAGCAAAACCACATAATTTTTTTCCTAACATGATCAAGGGAAGCATAACCACGTGACCTTACCCATTTTTTTCCTAACATGATCAAGGGAAGCATAACCACACGTAACCTTACCCATTTTTTCCCTAACATGATCAAGGGAAGCATAACCTTACCTATTTTCCCCGGCACTTGACCACAGAACCATACCATCACGATTAACATCTTCCTCAACACACACTCGTCAATGGAGAATAACCGCGGCAGAACAAGACGTCTTTAGCCTCTCAATCTGAGTTATTGGACATAAACTCAGCCAAGTTATCAGGGTCTTGTTTCTGGGTGGAATCTTTATAGCATCTCGTGGTATCTCTCTGTAGTAGTCGCTGAAGGGGGCAGAGAGAGAGAGAGAGAGAAGAGTCTTGTTCACACTATTGTACTGATGACTGCTGCTGGGGTAATTACCTGCTAAAACTCTTGTAGTAATGACTGCTGTTTGGATAATGAGTTAAATATGTATATTACCCGTTTTATACCTAATAGACTATCTCCACTAACTCCTTCACTACACGAACGCCACTTTAATATTTTATTTGGCTAACGGCAGACGATTTTATTCAGCTCAGAGGGGTTACTGTACACAAGAGGTTAAGGGTTTTTTTTTTTTTGGGGGGGGGGGTTAATAAGGGTTTTTGAACTAAAGGGTTTTTGTGGTTGTTAGGAGTGGATAAACGACTTTGTATTTAGATTAACAGATACATATCCCTCCTACCCAGCCCTAAAGCAACAACCTTAATACTTAGAGTTTCAGCGCCACTTGGAATCCATTAGGACCACCATCTACGTCTTTTGGCCTCACATTACCAGTCAGAGGGAAAATTGAACTGTATGAATTTATGCAAAAACTGATCCCAAGACTTTGATTGTCTGGGTGGGGGTTAGGTTAGGTTAGGGTGGTTAATCTTTATGTAGTTCCTTTACGTTGTATATAGTAGGAGTTATCTGCCATGGTGGATTTTATTTTGGCTAAAGTGTATATAGTGTTAGCTGGTGGAGACGTGATGTAGTGGAGACGTGATGTGGTGGAGAGGTGATGTGGTGGAGAAGTAATGTGGTGGAGAGGTGATGTGGTGGAGAGGTGAGGTGGTGGAGAAGTAATGTGGTGGAGAGGTGATGTGGTGTGGTGTGGAGGCGAAGTGGTGGAGAGGTGAAGTGCCGAAGAGGTGAGGTGCTGAAGATGTTAAGTTATAGCTACATACAAAGAACATCAGGATAATACCACATAACCATTGGTCATTCACCTGAGCGCCGGGATTAGCAGTAAAGCTGGATAACGAGATGCTTAGGATAACGTGTCTCAGTCTGGTGTTTATTAGGGAGTGAAAAGTAGAAAGGAAACAAAAATAACATGCTTCCTGAAGATTAGATTCCCCAATTTTTTTCTCCTGTTGATTAACCACCTGAACGGTTACCAAATCTAACTTAACTCCCCAGGTAGCGTTAGGGTGTATAATCCTCAGGTAATATTAGTTGGGGTGACTAATCTTCAGGTGATCCCCTTTCTTCCTTTTTTTCAGAGTTGTTTCCATTTGTTTCGTTCAACACCATGTTCAGGTTCACCTCAGGGTCGCCTCATAAGGGCCACGACGCCTCCCACACCTCAATATAACTTTATCAGGACTGATTTATGCAAACTGACAATTTTCACGGAGGGTTTTATTCGTCCGTCCATTTGCCTCCCAGACGTCGAGTGTTGAGGTGCGGGCGTGGTGACGTGTTGAGCAAGGTGTGAGATTCAGGCCCCAGCTATAAAAAACAGTGCTGGCACGAGCACTCAAGAGCGCCTGCCGTCCCTCTTGTGACCGCAAAAGGCACGCTGTCTAACACATGTACCATAAAAACATCGCTGGCACGAGCCATCGTACACGCCTGGCGTACTTTTGAACCCACAAAAACACACTAAAATTCATGCCATAAAATACAGCACCGGAAAAAGGAGTCACTAGCGCCTGGCGAATGTTTACCCGCGGTATGCCTGCAGTGGCGCTCTTTTTATGGAGGTAGATGGGCCGTGACCCCATGGGTTTATGATCTCCTCTGAATAAACAAGTTACTCGGCTACACGGGGGAGGAGGGTGAGGCGGCCATCACACGGGGGAGAAGAGTGAGGCGACCATCCCACGGGGAGGAGGGTGAGGCGACCATCACACGGGGAGGAGGGTGAGGCGACCATCACTAGGGGAGGAGGGTGAGGCGACCATCACACGGGGAGGAGGGTGAGGCGACCATCACACTGAGGACGACCATCACACGGGGGGAGGAGGGTGAGGCGACCATCACACGGGAGGGGAGGGAGGCGACCATCACACGGGGAGGAGGGTGAGGCGACCATCACACGGGGAGGAGGGTGAGGCGACCATCACACGGGGGTGGAGGGGTGAGGCGACCATCACACGGGAGGGGAGGTGAGGCGACCATCACACGGGGGAGGAGGGTGAGGCGGCCATCACACGGGGGAGGAGGGTGAGGCGACCATCACACGGGGGAGGAGGGTGAGGCGACCATCACGCGGGGGACCTCTGGCCTACGAGTTATTCATGTTTGGACCACCTGAAGATTAGTCACCCCATCTTCTTTCACCTGAAGATTAACCTCCCTAACGCTACCTGGGGGGTTAGGTTAAGTGAGGTTACCGTTGAGGTGGTTAATGTTCAGGTGCAATAAGCTGGGGTGTGTAATCTTCAGGTGATGTAGAGTTCTCAGTTTGAAGTTTTGTTTTATTATTATTATTATTATTATTATTATTATTATTATTATTATTATTATTATTATTGTTTGTGAAGAATAATAACAAAAAGTTAATATTTACTTTTACTCGTAATACACATTTATTGACTCCCATCCACCCACTGATTCATCCTTCCACACATCCATTCATCCATCCAAATATTCACCTTTCCATCCATCCATTCATCCATCTGTATATTCATCTCTGTCTGTACGTCTGATTGTCCGTAATACTACAGTCTTCCAAAGAAAATGTTCAGGCTCTTTCTTTCTTTCAGTCTCTATCTCTCACTATCTCTCCTCGTGAGTGTGTGAGTTGCTCCCAAACTCACACCATGGTGGGTCTTGTGTGTGTGTGTGTGTGTGTGTGTGTGTGTGTGTGTGTGAGAGAGAGACTACCATACGCGTGTAAACATTCATACTAGAGATACGTATGTGTACACTATTGTATGTATATATATGTTATGTGTTTGTATATATAAATGCACATACATAGATACCTAAAAGACTTAAGCATGTAGGTATAGGAGTGTATACATAAATTCATACATATAAACCTAACATACATTACACTTTACATACGTTTAGCCCTTAATAACATAATATTACATGAGTTAATACACGAGAACCATTATCTCAGGTCGGACATAAAGGCGCTGGATGTAAGAGTTAACGTGGCGTAGCGGAGCGGCGCCTCTAATGGTCGTCACCCGCACCATTGTTGTATTGTGTCCCCGGGAGAGAATGATCATTGGTAACTCCTGACAGACGCCCTGACACACACTTGACAAAGACCCAGGATGTGGCTGAGCAAGACGTCCCACACCCCTCCCTCCCTGCCCCTGAGGTCTCTTAAAGTCACGCTGTGGTGATGTATGGCCGGTACACACACACACACACACACACACACACACACACACACACACACACACACACACACGGGGAGCCAATATTTAGTGGCGTTGTGGAAGTCAGGGCTATAATGGTGTCAGTTTGTCTCACTACGATGCCTATCTTCCTGTCGCTGTGTTCCGTTGTTTTAGTGAAGTGTTAATACGAGTGATTATTATTATTATTATCAAGAGTAATGATAGTAATAAAATTATAATACTAAAAATAATTAAGTCATATATATTCACTGAGTCCATGTTGGTGTACAGTTAACTAGTTCACTAAGCACTCAGTAATACCAACACACTATAGCGTCGCACCGAAGATAGTGAGTGGTGAATATTTAACCAGTAATCCCGTATAGATCCACAGACGGTCGAGGGGAACTATACAACACCTATTCAACCACCCCCCCTCCCCTCTCTCTCTCTCTCTCTGTTGAACGTCTCCAAAACTCCAAATTTTATTCATTCGTCTGATTGTCGGTCATTTCTTGGGTATTTTCTTACCTCGTGGGATCCAGTCAAGGATTACTTGGGTCCACTGGTGATAACTTCATGCAAGATGACCTGCCAAACTGTCTGTTCAAGCCCCCTTCACTTAAAGTAATATTTCCTCTTTGTATAAGTGTATAAGCACTTAACCACCAGGACTTTGGTCATATATAAACAAATTTTACTTTGTTTTATGTAGGTAAGAAAATATGAGGAGGTTATCATTTAATAAGTTATACCTGTAGATATGATAGTGTAGCCCCGTGTCTGGCGGCGGGGGGCAGCCGGGCTCTCCTCTTGTTGGGTGTTTGTAAACAAAGTTCTCCACGGGGCGTTTATATCGTTGTTTTTTTTGCGATGGTGTCCATATAAGTGTGTGTGTGACTCCTCTTCACAAATATTTTACGGAAATATGTTTTATCTTTTAAACTTTTCAACCAATACTCTGGCCTACACCTGCTCCCCTCCCCCACACCTGCTACCCTCTCCAACACTGTCACTCCACAACTACCTGCCACCCACACACCTACCTGCCATCCCCACACCTGCCTGTCCTCACCAACTCTCTCTCTCTCACTTATTTAACATTCAAATCTTCGTTCCATATGTAAGAGTTTCTATATATTCATGTGTGTGTTTGTGTTCGTGTGTGTGTTTGTGTGTGTGCGTGCTTATGTGTGTTAGTTCAGTCATGTAGGAAACTCACATATATTAGTGTAACTTTCTCCCCATCGGCTGCGTGACAGGGAGGGAGAGGAACCACCTGTGGCAGGGTCAGGTGGCGAGGCCTACTACCACCATCACTACCATCACCACTACCACCATTACCACTACCACTACCAATACCACCACCAATACCACTAACTACCACCACCACCACCTACCACTGCCACCGCCACTACCTACCACCACCACCACCTACCACCACCACCACCACAACCATTAACTACCACCACTACCATTACCACCATCACTACTACCGCCACCACCAGACCTACTGTACGTCAGCCATCATGGTTTCTAGGTCTACTGAGGGAGGGGATGAAGGGAGGGAGTGTTGGCGTACGTGTATTATCAGGAGGGGTCTTGTGAGGTCAAGATTGGTGAGGAAATATAGAGAAAAGAGAGTAAGAGAGGTCAGGATAGGTCAAGAGCTAGTTTAGCGAGGTCCGGGGGAGAACCTCTGTAAATAGTTGATGGCGAGTCATTCTGAATATCGTGAGAGAGGAGGAAGAGGAGGAGGAGGATAGGTTAGGATAGGGGTAGAGGGAACTGTTGGGTCGAGTCAGGAGGGATTCACCGGTACTGATGCTGTCACAGTACACAGTCACACAGAATCGGTATTGGCTGAGTGAGACTATAATCTTAAGGGGTCACCACGTTCTCTTGGTGCACACACACACACACACACACACACACACATCCTTGATCACCGAAGGGTCAAGACGTACCTGGCGCTCCTCTCGGAGCAGCCAGGTCAACTGTTAAGTTGACCCATACCAACCCCCTCCCCTGAACCCTCCTCCCCACCGGAATATCAACAAGTTCTCGCCAGAAGTTACAATTTCATTTAGGAAAGGAACGGAACCAGTGTTTAACAGAGGTGAACAGTGCTTAAGTCAGTGAGAACAACTCAACAGTAACAGTCGTACCCAAGTTAACCTTCACACAGTGAGGTCCCAGGTACCCAGTGATAACGGCCCGTGAGACCCAACAACAACCAGCGATGTGTTAATCCGTCTACGATAGGAAGGCCTAAGACCAAACCTCACTCATATACACTCATATAACACCATCTGTGAGGGAATTACTACACCACAAGTCCCTCATAACACCATATGTGAGGGAATTACTACACCGCGTCAAGTCCCTCATCACACCATCTGTGAGGGAATTACTACACCACGTGATGTCCCTCATAACACCATCTGCGAGGGAATTAGTACACCACGCCAGGTCCCTCATAACACCATCTGAGGGAACTACTACACCACGTGAGTTCCTCCTAACACCATCTGGGAGGGAGTTACTACACTACGTGTTTGCTGTTCAACACCTACATTAACCTGTATGTTCACTGTATGTTCCTTTACCTTTCTCTAATGAAGGCTTTTGTTAAACCACCAATGTATGTAATAAGTCATTTATGTCCAATGTATACTTTCAGCCTTCGGGTTGCAGAATTTTTTCAATAAACCGTTAATTATCATTATTATTATTATTATTATTATTATTATTATTATTATTATTATTATTACACACACACACACGGGGTCTCTCTCTCTCTCTCTCTCTCCCTCAGTACGATTTTAAATATTAAGACCAGAAGCCTCAATTAGGACGAACGTTAACTAATCCCACCTGTGTTGCCTGTTAAGGGGTTCATAAAATCAATCGATGTCAGAAATACAGAAAATCTCGCCTGTAACTAAGAAATACCTGCAACATGTCATCGTGTGGATTTGCAAAAGGATTTCGACATTGGGTGGAGAATATATTTTTGTTGTTGTTAGTGTTGTGTTTGAGACCTTAAACCATTGATCGGATCACCTAACCTAACCTAACCTAAACTAAACTAGACTAACTCTCCCCAGGTATCATTAGGGTGTTTAATCATCAGGTGAAATAAATTGGGATGTTCATTCTTTAAGTGATACAAATTTTTTATGCAATACCATTTTTCATTATTTTATTGATATAATTTTTATATATTTTCTTATTTTCATGACAACGTCTGATTCAATATATTTTTGTTTATTTTTTTAATAAAATTACCTATGGGCTTATAAAATTATTCTGCATTGTCATTGTATACGTATATATACAGTTTATAATGTATTCCACAATATAAATATGATTACTTTAAAATAAAAAATAAAGTCGTTACCTTTCATCACCGTATTTGACCTGTGAACTTTTCTTGGGTGACTTACTGCACAAAATGCTCAATATTTCGTGTACATAACAAGGCTTCATTTCCAGGTTAGATTTTTTGTCATGGACAGTTATTAAAGGTCACGGGTCGTAACTTTTCCAATTGTGATTTTAATTACTGCTAGTTTAAGGTCACTCGTTCTTTTTTATCGCTGCTTGTGTCATTCTCTTGTGTTTTATCTGGTTTATTCAAGTTTTCTTTACGCTGTTTGTTTTTATATATAACATCCCAACCCTGCTTCAGTATCACCCCCTCCCCCCACACCCTCCAGGTCTTCCACACACACACACACACACACACAGAGGCAACATTGTGCCCCTATCTTGTCAATGTATCTCTATAAATCTCAGCCCACCCGTTGCTACCAGGACTTACTCTTTTTATTAATTTACGAACTTGCTCCAACAGTACAGCGCATGCGTTGGCTCTCCCTATACCCTGAACCTTCCCCCTCCCCCCTCCCCCCCTCACCCCCGCCAGCACACAAGGGCCCCCCCTCACCCCCTCCGACCAAAACACTGATAATCATTGTTATTATTGATTCATTTGTCAACATAGGGAACTTGATCCTTTGAACCTGTGATTTATACGAGTTTATCCCGTCTGTGTGATAAATGTTTTGTTATTATAGGCGCTGAATTTATGTCTCTATAACTCAAATGGTATTATTGGGAATTTAAATGTCTGGGTAATGTCCGAAAATTTTCAGCGACCGTAAGTATATATTTTATATTTACGGTTGCAGTTATTGATGTTACTTATGTGTATTTACGGTAGCATGTATTGATGTTACTTATGTGTATTTACGGTAGCATGTATTGATGTTACTTATGTGTATTTACGGTAGCAGTTGTTGATGTTATTTACGTGTATTTAGGATAAAGGCTTCAAAGTTTGATAGCATTGTGAACGAAATTTTTCCTACATTATCACATTACAATAATAACCAGGACGAAGTATAATGATTTACAAACTGATATAATACCTGATAACATATTGAAGGGTTGTACTGTATATAACATCCATTTCTGTCCTTCTGTCTATTATAAAATGGACGGATTGAAATGAAAGTTATGAGTTGATGTTGATTTTTTTTTAGGATAACGTTGATGTTCAGTTATTTCCGGATGTTTTTTTTGGGGGGGGGGGGTGAAAATTAGTTTGTGGTTGTTTGTTTTAGTGAGGAGTTACGGGTGAGGTAGTGATGACAGTCGCTGGAGGACAGACACACGGGTGCGAGGTGAGGCGTCAGGGTGTGTGTGTGTGTGTGGGAGGAGGAGGTTCGTATGAGTGAACAGGTGGTGGGCGTGAACAATGACGTGGGTACAATGCCGCCCTCCTACCTCATGAGTCTAGTGAACACAGGCAGAATGACTCACTCACTCACCCATTCTCTTACTCAGCCACCCACTCACCCGCCCGTTTACTCACTCGTTTACTCACCCATTAACTTACTCACATACTCATTTATTCACTTACAGATTACATTATATTCGTCCTTCATGGAGAGGAGAAGAAGATAAGGGGAGAGAGAGAGAGAGAGAGAGAGAGAGAGAGAGAGAGAGAGAGAGAGAGAGCACGGTGTCTGTTTATTTGTTTCATTGTCGGTTCGCTAAACACGACTGCGGTTTTGTAGAGAGCTAAAAGTAAGTATGGAGATGAGCAAGCACCCCAGAAGTGTCATGAAGGTGGTATTTTATGGGGGGTCGGCACCCAGTGGTAGGCCCCCAGCGGTCGGCTCCCCACTCTCAAAGATGGAACCACATCATTAAAAATACGTCAGAATTGTGATAGATAGCGGCCCCCCCACACTGTGAACCCCCCCACACTGTGCACACCCCCCCACACTGTGCACACCCCCACACTGTGCACCCCACAGTTTTTAAGAGAGCTGAAAATTTGCCATGTTTATTTTTGTATACACACTAAATATTAGCCAAGGTCGGACAAAGACTGCGAGTTGCCTCTCTAATTCTAAAGGATGACTGTTTGCCTCATTCTGAGTAATTTTACTTCGTGTAGACTCCAGAATAAACCTGGGCAAAGGCGGGGACCCCAGCTAGTTACAGTATATATAAATTGCATCACCTGGGTCAAGACTTTTGGATTTTAATATTTAATGTTAAATTTCTCTCCCTCACGATGATCCTGCTCTAGTTTTTATTCTCTAAAAGTGTATATAAGATAAAACAGCTGATTCATGAATAGTGATTTTTTTACCTGTCTGTTAAAAAAATGTATTATGCAAATTACATAGTGTTAATTAATTATATGTTCGCACTTTAGTTGCATTGATCTGATAATCTGTGTTGAAATGTTGCCTCAATCGTGTATTACAGGATTGGTGTTAGAAAATGTTAGTAAATAAGAGTAATTCAGAGTAATATAATACTTATATCACGTAAATAATGTTTGAAAATAAAAGGAAAAACCTATATAAATCCACAAGAAGTTTAAGTTATTTGGTGTAAAAGAAAAACCCTGTAAAAAATAATATTGCATAGTAATAAAACATTTATATCATGTAAATAAGTGTTTGTAAATCAGAGTAAATTATATACAAAGGTGAAGAAAAAGTTTAGTTATTGGGTGTGAGGGAGGAAAGGTCGGAGTGTGTGTGTGTGTGTGTGTGTGTGTGTGTGTGTGTGTGTGTGTTACAATCCCAATTCTTGTTTTGATAGCAGTGTTAATGTGTCTTTTAAACTTAGGTTAAATATCCCTAATACCAGCATCATATTATAACTGTTGCACCTCACCCAACACTGTCTAAGGTAAACATGCCATCATTAGTAGTGCTGGGCAGGGTATGGAATCTTGAGGTCTTACGGTAAAATTCCTTCCCCCACACCCGCACCACACCTCCTACCATACCCCCACCCTCACACCACCACTCCACCTACTACCATACCCCCACCCTCACACCACCACTCCACCTCCTACCATACCCCCACCCCTCACACCACCACTCCACCTCCTCCCCTTACCCCACCTCCACCTCCACCTCCCACACCCCCACCCCGCACCACCACTCCACCTCCTCCCATACCCCCACCCTCACACCCTCCACACCCTCACACCCTCCTCCCACACACCCTCCTACGCATCACCCCTCCTCCCCGCCCACCATTCTCAAGATGTGGGAACGTATCTAACTTACTCACTTAAGCTACGACACAAAGTTGACAGGTGGAATGGAGTTTGATTTCTACCTGGACTCTTACTGTTATTAGAAACGTTCGTGGTCTTGGGATCCGGGGCCGCTGATGTTGTACAGGGTTTGGGTTCGTATTTACGGGTTCACATTGGTCGAGGGTTTGCATGACTGATCGTGAGAGATTTGATGATTGGAATTAAATGTGTGTGTGTGTATGTGTGTGAGAGTGTGTGTCATGTGTGTGTGTGTGTGCGTGCCTTACCCCTATATAGATAGTGAGGTGTGGTTTGTGGAGGATAGTGAAAAAAAAAACATCACAAAAGTCACAATTTTGGCTAGAAAAAATAGAAAAAAATCATTTATTTTAAATACCTTTTATTGACCCTACACCTACCCTTGTGACCCACTACACCCTACCCCTTGTGACCCACTACACCCTACCCTTGTGACCCACTACACCCTACCCCTTGTGACCCACTACACCCTACCCCTTGTGACCCACTACACCTACCCCTTGTGACCCACTTTGACCCACACACACACTGCTTGACCCACTACCCCTGTGACCCCTACACTTACCACCTACCCCTTGCTGACCACTACACCTTACCTTGTGACCCTACACCCCACTACCCCCTTGTGACCCACTACACCTACCCCTTGTGACCCACTACACCCTACCCCTTGTAACCCACTACACCCTACCCCCTTGTGACCCACTGGACCTACAGCTTATTTGGGTGTGAATAATGGATGAGGGATGAGTTTACAGAAATGGCCTTCCTCACGGCCTACACCGCCCATTGTTCTTACTGCCGCTTGTGTTGACTCCGTCTCTCCACTCTGAGTCGCTTTGTTCCAGCCGCCACCGCCACCACTACACCCGCCACCACCACCACCACTACAGACCCCATCGCCACCGCAGCCGAGTGCCACATCTGTTGACTAATCGTATTGTCCCAGGAATTTTAATGTTGGTTTTAGACATTATATCTCCAAGCACACACGCATACGCACTCAGTCGTTAACACTTATCCACGCAAACACACATGCACGTATCCAGTCACACGCAACCCTCCCTCCCTTGGTTCTCTCTCACTCCATAAGACGAGAAGTAACATCAAACAAAATTGGATCATGTTGTGTATAAACAAAGAGTCGTGGAAACCTTTACTTAAATCCAATCTTATTTCACAAAGAGTTAAATAAGAGCTCCCTCCCACGTTCCCTGATAAACTTGACCTTATTAGCTGCGTGTTTCTTATTGCTTAACTTTAAAGAACTATTGTATACGTAAATACACACACACACACGCTCTCTCTCTCTCTCTATCTGGTGTCTACATCATCCACAAGTACTTCAGTCCAGGGATGGTGAACTATCCACTGTCCGAAGAGACGCATTGCAGAGTCAGTAATCGGCCTGTAGGTCTTGATGTAAGGGCTCTGCATGTGGCTGGTAGTGGGAGCAGGGAGACCAAAACACTGATAGTGTGTGCTACACCTGATGAGAGGCATCGGTTTTGTCCAAGCTTTGGGAAGTTAATGATGCTAATGATGTCAATGTCCTTAAAATGTCCTTTACTGCCTGCTAGTGCATGTATCAGAGAGAGAGAGAGAGAGAGAGAGAGAGAGAGAGAGAGAGAGAGAGAGAGAGAGAGAGAGAGAGAGAGAGAGAGAGAGAGAGAGAGAGAGAGAGAGAGAGAGAGAGTTTATGCATAAAGGTTTATAAAAATAACTAATATAATGCATAATGATAATAATTAAATTAAGAGATATTTTTTATTGGGGTGGGGGGGGGGGATATTATTGATTCTCGGGAAATTTTCACATTAGTTTAGGGAATTCAAGGGTTATGTCGTTTTGAATGGGTCCACACCAGTTAACTGAATGGCACCATCCATCATACTACACCATCCATCATCACTACATATAACACCATCCATATATACACCATCCATCATCACTATACTTCACACCATCCATCATCACTACATATAACACCACCCATCAGCACTACATATAACACCATCCATCATCACTC
The DNA here is from genome assembly GCF_018991925.1 of Homarus americanus. NCBI lineage: Eukaryota > Metazoa > Arthropoda > Malacostraca > Decapoda > Nephropidae > Homarus > Homarus americanus. The sequence goes on from NW_024743709.1 coordinate 8,963,713, forward strand.
CCTCATCACTACAGTAATGATATGAGCTAGAGTTTTACTATATTTAGAAATTCCAACTTCATTTTTTTTCTGAACGGTCAAATTTTGAATTGGCCTCAGTGAGTGTGCTGTCCATCTGGTTCAGTCATACTTATAGTTAGTCACCACAAAGTATAAAAGCTTTTGTACTGTATGGTGCCTGAGGCTCACAGGCCACGTTTGTGATATACAGTAGTATGATAAAAATATATATTTTTTGTATTGTTACGAGCGTTATCTCTTTAGTACCATTGTGACTGTTCTCCCTTTTTGTAACGTTGCGACCGCATGCACACCAATATCGTAGCGATGGGAACGTGTACCTCTTTCGGGGGTGTTGTGACCGCGAATCTCTCTCGCGGCGTTTGGGACTGTGCCTCTCTTTCGTGGCGTTATGTAATGAGGGAAATTTCTCATTCTTCTTTTTTTCAGGATTGGCGAAAATATAATAATAATAAATAGTAATAATAATAATGAAGATTAGTAAAAAGTTTAAAATATATTAATTAAACATCTAATAATAAGAAAAGTCCATAAAAAAAAGAAGATAAATAGTGAGAAACGCTATACAGTATGTGTGTTGTGTTGTCAAAATAAGAAACAATTGAGACCCTGCAATTGTGTGTAAATGAGGCAGAAAGTCAGATCAGCAACCTGGGACTTGGTCACAATTTTCGTGATGCCATATGGCAGCGGAGTCTACCATTAGACAACACATTATGCTTCCAATATCTTCCCAGGCGGTAGTACCTCCCTGTTTGGTAGCTGCCTACTACCTGTAAAGGTACAGTAAGAATTTACAAAAATAGAATTGTAAAGTGAGGAAAGTTGGTAGCGTGGTCAAATTTGAGTGGATTTAGGGAAAATCTAGGGAAATGGCAATTTTGGGGGGAAATTGCGAGAAATATGATTATTATGAAAAGAACCATGTTTATTATTCCAAAGAACTATATTATTTTCCATAAGAAAAAATATAAATAATTCCATTGAGTTTAACAGTGGTGAGTGAAATGATCTACACTCAAAGACTGCATTTTCATTCTTGTTTAATAAATATATAAAAAATAGAAACTAGGTTAACATTGATGACAGGACCTAAGCTTATTATTCCAAAGACTACATTTCCACTAAGTTTAACAGTGGTTAGTGAAATATATACTTATTACAAAAGAATGTATGTTTAATAATAAAGGTTTAAGACTTCATTTGAGCCATTTTTTCTAAACCAGTACAGTTCTCCATTACAAGTAATTTACTAATTTACTGCCTGCTAGTGCGTGTATCAAAGAGAGAGAGAGAGATAGAGAGTTTTTATGCTTTTTATGCATAAAGGTTTATGCAAAAATATAATAATAATAATAATAATAATAATAATAATAATAATAATAATAATAATAATTAAATTAAAATAAAATATATATTTTTTAGAGAAATATTATTCATTCTCGGGAATTTTTCACGTTAGTTTGGGGGAATTCAAGGTTTTGCTTTGTGGGAGCCGTGTTGAACACGTACCCATAATGCCTGCACATAAGCTCTGACTAAAACTTCCAGACGTAATGGATGTAGTTCATCCTGACAGAAGAGAGCAACGCCCCGGCCTCCACGTCCATTTGTACGAAGGTGATGAAATAGTTGATAATCCCTCAATGTGGTAAGTTTCAGGAACAATTTGCTACGCCTCACAGAGGCAACGATGTTGGCAGTAAAAGGTATAAAGTTGTATATCTTTATACCTTGGCAGTAACTGACCTGACTAGGGTGACGAGCTCATCAAATTTGTTGGCGAGGGAGGAGATGTTGGAGAGTAGTAAGGAGGGTAGACTGTACCATATTCGGGGTACTTCAGTGTATTGTTACGGTCTGTCAGGAGTAGGTTTGTCTGGTTTTCTACTGGAGGTGATGCTCCTGATGGGCTAATGTATATGACGTCCTTGTCTACGACTACGAGCATGAAATATGATCAGTGATTTTAGTACTTTACTAACACTGCTGTCAGGATATCCGGTCCCTTGCTTTAAACTGTACAACGGGCGCTTGGGGTACTTCATTGGTGAACATCTGTTAATAATTTTCTGTTGCAGACATCATAAGCTGTTGTCGGCGGCGGCCTTTGTGTCTGTAGCACTTTGAGGGCCACCGACACAATTTCCATGGTGTAATATACTGGTGGACATCTGTCAATATTTGTCTTGTTGTAAATGCCGCGGTTGTCGGCGGCGGTTATTTTGTGGATGTCAAAAAGTGCAGTAAATGGATCATGATAAACCTCGATGTGTGGACGGTACCCAACAAGGTGTCGGAGGAGCTACATAATCGGTATTGTTTCTTCGAGTTTTACGGCGGTCTGCTCGTAAATTGTAATGTATGTTAATCTGATTAAACTACTTCAAGGATGTTCGTAACTTCCTCACCTATGTTAACTTTGTGTGTTAACTATGGTTTATTCCATATGTAATGCAACGCTTATCGTGCTTGCATGTTGATCAGTGTTTCATCATGTTACGTGTTCACAGGCTGGTGGTGGAGGGGCACTTATTTTAACATTTCTAACTAATTTCTCGTACATTATGTTAAATTATTACGTATTAGCTGATATTTAACCTCTGATTCAACTTCTATCTTGCATCATGTTCATAAATGTTGTATTCACGTTGCAGGTTCACAGGATGGTACTGGAACGCCTACAGCAGCAGGAGGGAGGTCGGGGCGGGACATGGGGCGAATGGTCAGCCTGGACACCCTGTTCAAGGTCCTGTGGCAGCGGCGTGTCCATCCAGTCCAGGGAGTGTCTCATGAACCCCAGGTGAGTGCCACTGTCTTGTGGCTGAAAGAGAGAGAGAGAGAGAGAGAGAGAGAGATAGATGAATGCCACTGTCTTGTGGGTGAAAGATATATCATCTATTTCTTAAGCGAAAGAGAGGTCTTGACGAGCGATTCTTACACACACACACACACACTTATCAGGCAGTTATCGTACACTCGTGTTTTCCCAGTTAAGTCTTTGCTACACGCCATTTATATATAATTAATTATTGTACCTTAATTAGGGTATTAATGACCCCCAGGTGAGTTGTCCGCCACTCTTTATTTTCAGCTGTTATCTTACCCTTCATCCCCTTTAAGTTGCCAGATGTTTCTTTGTGCTAGATGAAAGCTGATTGGTTGATGGAATGAGTCCCTGGGTTCATTAGTTAGTGGAACGAGTCCTTGGGTTCAGTGGTTGGTGGAACGAGTCCCTGGGTTCATTGATTGGTGGAACGAGTCCCTGGGTTCATTAGTTGATTCAACGAGTCCTTGGGTTCATTGGTTAGTGGAATGAGTCCCTGGGTTCATTAGTTGATTGAACGAATCCTTGGGTTCAGTAATCTCAAGGGTTCGTAATTGTAGTAGAGTTTTAGGGTATAATTTCGTCACCATCTTTGCTGCTCGTCTATATGCTGCAGTATAAGTGGTCTGGTTGGGTTCGGGTATTATTGGTTTCAAATTCTATGTGAGGTCCTTGAGGATTCGGGTTCTTGTTCATAAGTCAGTCTCAGTTGTCATTATTTATGCATGTGCCAGATTCTCCCGAGATGATAATGATAATAATAATAATAATAATAAATTATAATTACTATTATTATCGTCTTCTGAACACCAGGTGAGTTATATATACCTAATTTGTTAACGTCCTAATCTGGATACCTACTTACTGAACCCAAGCTCAGGTACTATGCAAGTCACGGTTCAGAGTCTCGGGGAATTCGTGTGTGTATGTGGGTCATCAGTCAAGTAATACGAGTGTTATTGTGTTGAGGTAGTGATCCTTGAACACCGAGGGATTGGCAACACTTACTCACTCGCTCACATAAACACATACATGCTGTATATTTAGAAACAGTATATACACATTACACGCAAACACACACACACACACACACACACACACACACACACACACTCTCTCTCTCTCTCTCTCTCTCTCTCTCTCTCTCTCTCTCTCTCTCTCTCTCTCTCTCTCTCTCTCTCTCTCAATTCTAACGGCGGCCAATCACCCAATGTTTTATTCAGTGCAGTCAGTGTTCAGCGTGACCCCAGAACGTGACCTGTTGTGAACGGAAATAACCAGACGGTGGGGTCATCGTCAGGTCATCTATATTACTGTGAGGGACTACAGAAATGTTTTCCCTCATAACTGAAAATAGAAGAACGTATCTAACTTATTGACTTAAGTAATCTAAGGTGAAGAAATATCGTTCAGAGTAGCATAGAATAATTACATTGAGACTTTATCGTAACAAAATATTTTCCCTTTAATACCAGTTAGAGGGAAATGCTAACTTCAGGGATCATGGGGGAATTATTACTGGGAGTCTGGAAGTGACGGACGCAGGACTATGTTATTGACCTCACATGACCAGAGATGTTAAGAATGCATCAGGTCACCGCTCCAGGACTCCCTTTAACTCTTTATGCCTGGATACGTCTCTGCCAACCATTAACAGTTGACCTGGGTTGACTGACATACCTCCCTCAGGTAAGATGAGCTGCCGTGTGTAAGTAATTAATGGTGGCTTGTTATACCTTAGGTGCTTTACAATGCCCCCTGAGCTATATATTGTTTAGGTCGGTGGGAAGAAGAGCGTGTCCTGTAGCCTCTGTGTACACCCACATGTTGTGCTACCAGGCTGTGTTAACTGAGAGAGGCAGCGAGGTGGCGGTCCACCTGGTGTGTTGTTACATCCTTGGGGGAAATCGAAGGAGGAATTTTTAACTAAAGGATCCTCTAATGGAGCCTTTGTAATATTAGCAAAATGAGTGTAGTCATTGCCCCATTCTGTCAACAATGGTCGCTAATATAACTTAAAATGCGTAAATGCGCGTCTCAGACCCTAATAAAGTGAATAATAATCGTCTCTGGCTTTGGGATGGTATAATTGTTTTCCCTGTACCCACTAACCTCAACTGAGAGTAAAATCAGACCTCAGACACCAGAGGAAGCTCAACTCAACTCTTAACCTCAGTAAAAATAAGGACGGCACCAGTCATTAGCCTCCTTGACGTGTGTAGAGTTGACCGACTACCACAACATGACCCCACCACTTGAATATTTTTCTTGCTCCGTAATGGTACACCTGACCGAGCTAACCTGCGGCTCTGTGTTATTAATACAATTTACCTGTCAGTCCTGGCCATTTTTACCCCCGTCCTTCTGCCACGCGCTACCGGGATGACTTAGCAATCCTTCGGTGCCTTTGTGGAGGTGGAGGAGCCCTGGGCCTCATTGTAGTGCCTCCCCGTGCCCATTAATGAGCAGGAGGAGGACCTCATGAATGGAGGCTGATTGGCGGGTGTAGTGGGGTGGTTGAAGGTGGGGGCAGATAATGGACCTTGCGTGAGGTATTGGCTGCCTGGCGTGCGGTTTTAGATGTTTCCAACGTCCCTGATCATCCCTCCCTCCCTCCCTGCCTCCCCAGTTTGTCTCTACTCCCCGGTACCAGTGGTTAGATTAGACTGGGGTCTGTTAGGTATAGGGTCCATTTAGCCTACAACTAATGAATCGGTTAATTTCGACCCAAAGAAAGTCTAGGGACATCTCAACCATACTTTCGGTCACTTCTTCCCCTTGTTCACCACCGTCCTAGAAGAATCCCTCATACCCTTCCCCCGCCCCCCACCCCGCCCCCCACCCCGAAGCTGGATTAGACGTCACGTGGTCATGGAGGAGAGGACCTGTATCAGTGCCTTGTTGTTGTGTTTTGGTGTTTTTATAGTTTATTCAAGCGAAGGAGGATGTGTTGTTGTTGTTGTTGTAGAGGTGAAGTTAAGCGAAGGAGGATGTGTTTGTTGTTGTTGTAGAGGTGAAGTTAAGAGGAGGTGAGTGTGTGTGTGTGTGTGTGTTTGTTTGTTGGTGTCAAGTTAATTTCAGAGAGAGAGAGAGGTATCACTCGACTGTCATGATCTCGACCTTATCATGGCAACTAGCGCCACTAACCAACACTGGGTCTCCTTCCTTACCTCCCACTCTAAACAAGGCTTGAGGGTTTGGTCATAACGAAACGAAGCCTGGAATTGATTTAAGGAACAATACTCCTTCCTTCCTCCTAGACAACCTATTGTTATTACCCTCTTCTATTTCTCCGCTGTGTTTTTATTTTTATAGCCTTTGATTCCTTACCTCTCTCTCTCTCTCTCTCTCTCTCTCTCTCTCTCTCTCTCTCTCTCTCTCTCTCTCTCTCTCTCTCTCTCTCTCTCTCTCTCTCTCTCTCTCTTTCATCCTATTAAAGTCTAACCTAATAGGATCTCTATACCTAAGCGCTATAAGACCTATATATCAAATCTATAGGGCCTCTATATATAACTCTTTGATTCTTTCCTATATGACCTCTGTGTTTAATCCTATAAGACGCTTCAGTTTAATCAGTGTTTGTGCTCTAGACTTCAGGAAACATTTGCCTTCAGAGAAAAATTGACAGATGTGGGCAGAGTGAGGTAGACAGAGATATAAAGAGAGGTGGATAGAGTAAGATAATCAGACAGACAGACAGGGAAAGAGAAAGACGGAGACAAAAAAGACAGACGTAGACAGCCAGAGAGAGAGAGAGAGAGAGAGAGAGAGAGAGAGAGAAAGAGAGAGAGAGAGAACACCCACTATAATTGATGTAGTCTACACCACCACTACACCTTAGCCGCGTCTTATGGAGCGGTGAGGCTGGAAGGTGAGGGAGGTGCCACTTGCTACGCCAGGGTAACGGAAGGCTGGATATTTGCATACCTAATCAGCCCCTGACGTGGATCCAATTGGCTTATTGGTTCCGAAATGGCCGATAACTTCTCCTAGATGAGGGTTCGAATCTAGTCCTGAGAATTGTACAAGGCGAGCTATATAGATGAAGACATAATATACCTCACTGTAGGAATCATATTTTGTACACGGAATTATAGCGTGGGAAAATATATGTCATAAGTACGGTATTGGAGTATGTTAAGGATCTATATTTTCTACGGTTAATATAGATCTAATCCTGATATTTTATGTTGTTAATATTTGTCCTAAAGTAGTGATTTTTTTTAAGGTGAATATATTGGCGTTGTCTATACCGAAAAATATTTTTCTTTGCTTTTGTATATGAACTTGATTTTGTCAGTTCTTGTTCGCGCACGCGCGCGTGCGTGCGTAAAATAATAATAATAATAATAATAATAATAATAATAATGATAATAATAATAATAAAAGGTTTATTAATAGAGTTGCAGCCGGTGCCGCGCGCGTTTTGGTGCTTTTATATGTGTGTGATGTGTGCATGTTGTAAATGTGTGCGACTGCTAATTAGAATTTGTGCATATGAATAGAGAAGAGAGAGAGAGAGAGAGAGAGAGAGAGAGAGAGAGAGAGAGAGAGAGAGCACTACAGGTGTGCATTATTAACCCCTTTGATCATTACCAAACTTTCCTAGGTACAATGAAATTGCCCAGCGAGTAAGAAACTTAAACCCCTTGAGTAAGATGCCATCGTATTCAAAGGGTTAAATCAACAAAGGTCGATTATTATTATTATTATTTTAAACTCTTCATTTTGTGTAAGTTACCTCAACACTTTCGAGCGACTCGCCTCCCACCTGACCTCTGTCTGGGAAGGTGGCGGGAACTGTTGTTTGGGGGGGGGGGGGTTCTTATGAGCTACTTCTTCTTTATCTCGGCGAATATAGCATCAGACCCTAGACAGACACACTCCATGGTCATGTAAGTGGTATGGTGGTACTGTTTGTTCTCGGCAATAGTCAGAATAAAGTTAATTGATGTTTTTATTTATTTATTTATTGACAGTCGTACAATTTTATCTCGTCTTTTCCAGCAGCTTTAGGTGTTAGCTCAAGCTGGGGCGAATGTTGCAGTTAGAGTACCATGAGTGGCCTTGACCTGTGCCCCTCTGCCACCTAACCACCTAACTGCCACAACAGATGTCAGATTGTGATAATATAAATGGGTTATTAGAAGAGATGAAACCTTGCAAGTCTTCAATACCACGTTAATTTGTACAAGAATGTGGATGGTAACCTTGCAACAACTATTTAAGGAATGGGGGATTGTTTAGTTTTTTGTTAGAGAAGTTTGCACCTTGAGTGAATTCCGGTTTTTATATGAATACCGAACGTGGTTGGGAGTGGCCACGTATTAGACCTTCAGCGGCTACACAACACTTGATGATGATGTTAGTGTTGATGGATTAGCTGGCTCGGTGATTATGTTTTTCACTACCCTCGTAGGTCCCCAGCTGGCTACTGACAAACACTCTTTACGACAATACATGCACGCTATAGGGCTAGTAACATTGGGTGTGACATACTCTGGGTGACACATACACTAGGTGACACATACACTAGGTGACACATACACTAGGTGACACATACACTAGGTGGCACATACACCGGGCTGGGCAACATTGGGTGGATCTAGCCACGGTCACATTGTGTCAAGCAAGTGTGAAATCTTGGAGCGTGAGCTGACATAGCTACGCCCTCTCCCTCCTCCCCCTCACTTCTCTCCCTCATTCCTCTCCTTCACTCCTCTCCCTCACTCTTCCCTCTCACTCTCCCCACTCCCTCACGCCTCCCTCTCACCTCACCCCCCTTATCTTACCCCCTCACCTCACCCCCTCACCTCACCCCCTCACTTTTCCCCCAGTCTGCTCTTCAGATAGCTTCTCAAAGCTGGGTGTTCACAGACTGCAGCTCCCCCGGGGCCACTGCTCCCCTGTGTGCCAACAACCTGATCCACACGCCTGGTCTGACCCTCCAACCTGCTTCACTACATCCTGCTCGACACGTCCTACTGTGACCTTCAGGACAGCTCCTCCTCCTGTACAGTTTTGTTGGGTAGGACAAAACAAACCGGAACTAATCGAATCATCTGCATGGCCAAGCGAGAATCTCTCAAACCTAAACGATATACTGTATGTAATTCTGTCGTTTGCTGTTTACTAAGCTCACTGAGTTAACTATTGGACACGCACACACACACACACACACACACACACACACACACACACACACACATCCTCTCTGGTGACCAATTTTCAAATGTTGATCTCATTCTAAACATTACATCAACATTATTTTATCTGTGTACTTATAAATAAAACTAAAGTAATGACGACGGAGACTTGCGCCATTATTAAGGAGGTGTTCATGTGCGTCACTTTAGTTCCTGGACGACACGGCAGGCTGGCGAGCGTCTCTCAAGCATGTCTGAAGGCCACCATGACATCTTCTCTCTAATAAAATAAAAGCAAAAATCTTAAATATTTTATAACATCAAACTAATATATTATTATATTTGCTGATTTTGATAAAGTAAATGTCTTTTATTTTTATTATATATCATTAGTTAATCATCAATATTAGTATAGTCTATTAGTGGAGATAGTCTATTAGTGGAGATAGTCTTTTAGTGGAGATAGTCTATTAGTGGAGATAGTCTATTAGTGGAGATAGTCTATTAGTGGAGATAGTCTTTTAGTGGAGATAGTCTATTAGTGGAGATAGTCTATTAGTGGAGATAGTCTATTAGTGGAGATAGTCTTTTAGTGGAGATAGTCTATTAGTGGAGATAGTCTATTAGTGGAGATAGTCTATTAGTGGAGATAGTCTATTAGTGGAGATAGTCTATTAGTGGAGATAGTCTATTAGTGGAGATAGTCTATTAGTGGAGATAGTCTATTAGTGGAGATAGTCTATTAGTGGAGATAGTCTATTAGTGGAGAAAGTCTATTAGTGGAGATAGTCTATTAGTGGAGATAGTCTATTAGTGGAGATAGTCTATTAGTGGAGATAGTCTATTAGTGGAGATAGTCTATTAGTGGAGGTAGTCTATTAGTGGAGATAGTCTATTAGTGGAGGTAGTCTATTAGTAGAGGTAGTGTATTAACCTGACGTTGGACACTCGTAGATGAATGAAGAGATGTTTTGAGACACTGAAATATACGTCGAAGTGAGAGATGGGACAGGTGTTGTGGTCAGATCTGTTCACCTGGGCGTTCCCTTGACAACACGTAGGTCAATGGGTGGTGGTGTCACAGTGAGAGCCTGTATGTGGACCCCCTGACACCTAACTTGTCTGGATAGTGTTGTCTAATATACAAGGTGCCTCAAAAAATTTATATACACATTACCTCCTCGTAAATTGGTAAGGTAAGTGTGTATACTGAGGTAACTATTTTACACACACACTCACACACACTCACACACACACACACACACACACACACACGCGCGCGCACACTCTGAAGTATCTGGGGGTAATTTTTAATGCAAGTGAGGTCAGTAAACATTACATTAAGGTAGACTTTTAAAGACCTTTTTTATCTTACTCGCATTTACATGTACTGAAGGATTACCTGTAGATTAACCACTCGGCTTATTTCACCTTAACGTAAATCACCCTAGTGCTAACCTAACCTAACCTCCCAGTAGCATTAGGGTATTCAATCATGAGGTGAAATAAGCTGGGGGCATCAGGTGAAATAAGCTGGAGGTCTAATTATCAGGTGAAATAAGCTGGGGGACTAATTATCAGGTGAAATAAGCTGGAACTAATTTTCTGGTGATAACTCCTGAGAATTATTTTTTCATCTTATTTCTTTCTTTCATTCTTTTCAAAGGATTTCGCTAATTAGTGTTTACAGTACACCTGAGAATTACCTGTTTGTTGTGTTCCAGGTATAAAATTAAGATTACTTTTGTCATATCTTTTCTTGTCTTTATTTAATTTTTTCACTTTTTCTTAAAATTTTCATGTTTTTGTCTTTATTTCATCGTTTTTTTTAACGTTTTTGGTGCGTCATTTCTTTTAATTTTTTCTTCAAATTTTTTCATGTTTTTTTTCTGTATTTAATTTTGTTCATTGTTTTTGTCTTTATTTCATTTACTTTCACTTTCATTTGTTTATTCCAATTGTCTTCGCGAAATTAGAAGACACACCTTTGTAAGCCTTGTTTGCTCTCTTAACATATTTACATCCAGCGAGATTAATTTTCACTCTCCATTTAGCAAGTGTTTATATTCCCTGTTATTTACTCTGGAAGGTCGAAGTTCAGGTTCTCTCTCCCAGGTGATTCGTTTGTTTCATGTTTCACCCCAGATGATTCGTTTGTTTTGTGTTTCACTCCAGATAATTCGTTTCTTTTGTGTTTCACCCCAAATGATTCGTTTGTTTCATGTTTCACCCCCAGATGATCCGTTTGTTTTGTGTTTCACCCCAGATGATTCGTTTGTTTTGTGTTTCACCTCAGATGATTCGTTTGTTTCATGTTTCATCCCAGATGATTCGTTTGTTTTGTGTTTCACCTCAGATGAATCGTTTGTTTTGTGTTTCATCCCAGAAGATTCGTTTGTTTCATGTTTCACCCCAGATTCGTTTGTTTCGTGTTTCACCAGGGACCAACTATCAACTTTTGTCACCTTGGGGCCTATTAAGACTGGGGTCCATTTGACTTGAAGCCATTATAAAGCACCAATATATCACGTGAGGAAAGAACTTGTGTGTTTAAATGACAGCTTGATGAACACCCAGGCATTGATTGACTACCAGAACCATTATTTTATCTTTGGTTTTTCCTTTATTCTTGTTAACCTTGAAAAGTTTGTGATTACCTCCAGTATCTTGAGGGGAGGGATGAGTTACCGAGACACTCACAGACGGTAATGAGGGTCTCTCTCTCTCTCTCTCTCTCTCTCTCTCTCCTGTTCAGTATGTACCCAAAGGTTAGGTTAGATTAAGTTTGCTTGGGTTAGGTTAGGTTAGCGTCAAGGTATTCAATCACCAGGTAAAATAACAATACTGGGGAGCCTAATCTTCAGGTAATACTATTCTTCGTGTCGGACAGAGGAGCACTGGAGGGAACTTAAATCAGTAGAGCTCCAGGTGGCAGGTGAAGAATGGCCTAAATGAAGGAGATATCTATTTATAGGAGCCTGACCAGCTAACAAGGTATAAAGGTAATTAGTGGGTTATTAAGAGGATTATTGAACACTGGAGGGTCATTAATTACTTAACCTGTTGTGTATTGTTCCTGTTAAGACTTATTACCATCAAGTCAAGTTTAATGGAAATAAATACAATGATCTAAGAGTTATATAAGGGGTTTATATATCATCGTAAAGGGGGGTAATTAATGGTTTGTTGGGGACCCATTGTTTGAGGGGTTGGGGGTGAAGGGGAGGTGAGGAGAGGTGAGTAACTGGGGTGCAGGTGAGGGGCGAGGAATGAAAAGTGAGGCTAAGGTGCAAGTGAGGAACTGGGTGCAGAGGTGAGGAACGCTGGGGTGGGGAAGTGGGGAACTGGGGTGCAAGTGGGGAGAACTGGGGGTGCAATGAGACTGGGGTGCCGTGGGAACTGGGGGGTGAGGAACTGGGGTACAAGTGGGAACTGGGGGTTTAAGTGGGGAACTGGGGTGCAAGTGAGGAACTGGGGTGAGTGGGGACTGGGGTGCAAATCAGGGAACTGGGGTGCAGAGTGAGGACTGGGGTGCAAGTGGGGAACTGGGGTGCAGTGGGGAACTGGGTGCAAGTGAGAACAGGGGTGCAAGGTGAGAACTGGGGTGCAAGTGAGGAACTGGGAGTGAGGAACTGGGAGGGGTGAGCAAGAAACTGAGGAGAGGGAGAGTGTGGGGAGCTAGGGTAGAGATCAAGAACATGGAAGGAGATGAAAAACAGGGGGGGGGGGGTAAGGAGACTGGGGGAAGTGAGAAGCTGAGGAATAAATGGGGTGAGGGGAGGATGAGAGCGACAATTACAAAGGTGTTTTATGCCCTAAAGAGAGACAGACAACAGAAGACTATATAATGGTCAAGGGAGGGAACTTACTTGTCTGGCTGGTTGGTGAGGCTGGTGTCATCACGTTGGCTTCCTCGTCTCGCTCATGAATACCTGCGTGATGAATAGTGTGAGTGAGTTAGTGGGGGAGATGATGTGAAGATTAGGCACCCCAACTTATTTTACTTGATGATTAAACCACCTAACCTAACCTAAACTGACCTAACCTAAACTAACTTAACCTAACCGAGCTAAACCTTAAACTGACCTAACCTAACCTAAACTAATCTAACATTACTTAAAGTACCGTAACCTAACGTAGCCTAACCTTACTTAAACTGACCTTCTAAATTAACCTCAACTAAACTAAACCAATCCGTGAGATAGCATTAAGGTCGTTAATCATACTGGAAGGTTAAATAAGCTAGGGTGTCTAATCTTCACATGGTTACATTAGGTTAGGTTACAATAGGTTAGATTAGGTTAAGTTCGGCTATTTAATCACCACGTGAATTAATCTGGGGTGCCTATTATTCATATGATCTGTGATTTTCGTTGATAATTAACTATTTTATTTCACAAATGAATTTTATCCCAAATTTACAAAAGTTAAGTAAATTTCCTGGCTGGTAAACTCAGACTAAACCCGTGAGCCAGGTCGGTGTGTTGGGGTAGCAGGAATACCTCAGGCAACACTCCTCGGAGCTGCGGTGATTGGCGGTATAATGAGAGAGAAATTTTTACTCATTGGCTGGCTGAAAAGAAACTGTGTGCTGATTGGTGGAGGATTAGCATACCAGCCGCCGAGTGGGAGTGATATTAGGGGTGTTTTTACCGTCGGGCTGCGGCTACACTCATGAAAAGACTGAGTGTTAATTGACTAATAGAAAATATAATCACTAGCTTCTGTGTATTAATTGCGGCCGAGAGTGAAGCTTACACGATATGTACTGAAGAGCTGTACGTGTATACTTATGATGTGATTATATACAAGTGATGTTTGGTGTATGTCTGGTGTTTTATTTATGTGATTAATATGCTCCAATGATGTGATAATACAGGCTGTTTGATGGTGATTATTTCAATGCTGTGTTTGTTTGGCATTGTCTGGTGTTTTTACTTGTTTGTGTCTTTGTTTTTATGCTGGTGCCCAGAAATATGATGTGAGATGACTTGTGTTAAAATTATTGAATGATCAGAATATGCTAATACACACACACACACACACACACACACACACACACACACACACACACACACACACACACACACACACACACACACACACACACACACCTCACCACATTCATCTCGTCCCTCACCATCTCAGCAGCTGTTTCCTCTCCATTACCATCTCACTAGCTAGGTCTCCCTCCCCCCTTCCTCCCTACCTACCTCACCACCTGTGTCTCCCTTCCTCCTCCCTCCCTCCCTCACCAGTTGTCTCCCTCCCTCACCAACTGTCTCTCTCCCTCAGGCGTGGGCGCGTTAGGACCAGAAGAAGGTCCTCCTCCAGGGAGCGAGGCGGAAGTCGCTGAGGCGGAAGTCGCTGTGTCGGACTCTACAAACGGTTCCAGCTGTGCAACACCCAGGTACGGCTCTGGGGAGGTCTGTGATGTGAGCAAATATGGCAGGGAGGGGGGGTTGTAGTGTGGGCAGGGCAAGGGAGTTCTAGTGTGGGCAGGGGCAGGGGTCCTAGTGTGGGCCCAGGGGGCAGGAGGAGGGTTCTAGTGTGGCAGTAGCAAGGAGGGTCTCTGGGTGTGAATGAGACAAGGGTTCTATGTGGGCAGGGGGAGCAGGGGGGTCTGGTGTGGGCGGGGGGCGGGGAGGGTGTAGTATGGGCAGGGCAGAGTCAGTGTGAGAGGCAGGGGCGTCCTAACCTTTTCTCCAGATAAGTTTGGTACATTTAGGTGGAATGCAGTCTAAATTTGCCTTTTGTGGCATGGGTTGGGATTAGGTAAACGTAGGTTTAATCAGGTTAGGTAAACGTTGGTTGAATTAGGTGGCTTAGGTTAGGTAAGGGTAGGATAGGATAGGTTAGGTTTGTTTAGGTTAGATAAGATAAGGTTAGGTTAGGTTAATTTAGTTGAGGTTACGTTACATTACGTTAGGTCAGGTTAAGTTAGGTTAGGTTAGGTCAGGTGGTAGAGAATCCAGCTCAACAACCGGTTGTCCTCGTACCTGTCACACGACACAAACATCACAGCTGATAACACAGGGATGCGTGTCGCCCTCATCTTGATCCTGTGTGACTGGTGATCGAACCCTGGCGTGTGTGTAACTCATGTCCAGCACATCCCGCGACGGAAAGATTACATCCTGACTTATCTTAACACATCACTGGCCCTGCGACCCCCTAGTGGCTTCTAATTGTCGCTGAGACTCAAGTACATTTGAATATCTGGGGCGTAAATATTGCGTCTTGTCTCCAGCCGCTAGACACTACACATGAATGCGTAATGGAGGTTATGTTGGTCAGGGTGAGGAGGTTTAGTGGTGGTGTAGGTGTAGTGGTGGTGTAGGTGTAGTGGTGGTGTAGTAGTGGTGTAGGTGGAGTGGTGGTGTAGTGGTGTGGGTGTAGTGGTGGTGTGGGTGTGGTGGTGGTGTAGTGGTGTGTAGGTGGAGTGTGGTGTGGGTGTGGTGGTGGTGTGTGGTGGTGTGGGTGGGTGGTGGTGTGGTGGTGGTGTGGGTGTGAGTGGTGGTGGTGGTGTAGGTGTAGTGTTGTTTATGGTGAGGAGGTGTAGTGTTGGTTATGATGAGAAGGAGGTGTAGTGGTGGTGTAGGCATAGTGGTGGTGTAGGTATAGTGGTGGTGTAGGTATAGTGGTGGTGTAGTTGTTGCTATGGTGTAGGTGTTTTTGTGGTGCAGGTGTAGTGGTAGTGTAGGTGTTGAAAGAGAATTGTAATGTGTTGGTTAAGGAGAGGATGAGGTGTAGTGTATTGGTGTAGATGTGATGGTGTTGGGTGTATTGGGAGTGTTATGGTGGATGTAAAGGTGGTGTAGATGTTGAGAGTGTTGGTGTAGAATGTATTTACGTAAGTGTTGCTATAAACTTAAGTGTTGATGGTGTTGCAGATGTGTAAAGTGTATTGACATGTGTTTTGGGGTTGGTGTTGCAGGTGTGTGGAGTCGGGTATTCAGACTTCAGGAGGGAGCAGTGTGCCTCCTTCAACAAGACGCCCTTCAACCGTCGCTTCTACACCTGGGAGCCGTACTATGACAGTATGTACACCTGTAATGTTACTATGACAGTATGTACACCTGTAATGTTACTATGACAGTATGTACACCTGTAATGTTACTATGACAGTATGTACACCTGTAATGTTACTATGACAGTATGTACACTTGTAATGTTACTATGACAGTATGTACACCTGTAATGTTACTATGACAGTATGTACACCTGTAATGTTACTATGACAGTATGTACACCTGTAATGATACTATGACAGTATGTACATCTGTAATGTTACTATGACTGTATGTACACCTGTAATGTTACTATGACAGTATGTACACCTGTAATGTTACTATGACTGTATGTACACCTGTAATGTTACTATGACAGTATGTACACCTGTAATGTTACTATGACAGTATGTACACCTGTAATGTTACTATGACAGTATGTACATCTGTAATGTTACTATGACAGTATGTACACCTGTAATGTTACTATGACAGTATGTACACCTGTAATGATACTATGACAGTATGTACACCTGTAATGTTACTATGACAGTATGTACACCTGTAATGTTACTATGCCAGTATGTACACCTGTAATGTTACTTTAACTTTAGGACTTATTCTACCCTCACTCTCCCCACAGCACCTGACTCCTGTGCCCTCAACTGCCGTGCTGTGGGCCTCAGCTTCTATGCCACACTCAACCAGACTGTGATTGATGGCACCCGCTGTGGCTCTTTGGACTCCAACCACATCTGCGTCGCCGGCAGGTGTATGGTGAGTACACACTTGACGTACTGGAGGTGGCAAATGTAGGGGTTGCAGGTGTATAATGAGTACTACACCAAAGGTACTGGAAGTGACAGGTGTTTAATGAATACTGCACCTGAAATCCTGGAGGTTGCAGTTGTAAATTGAATACCACACCTGAGGCACTGAAGGTGGCAGGTGTAGATGCGGCAGGTGTATATAGTAATTCGAATCTGAAACTGAACCATCCAAATGTGAATCAGTGTTGTTTCGTGGTTCAGTGGGTTAAACTACTCTCAGAACCCCATGAAGCCGATTCGAACCTCAACTGAAGACCAATGAAGGAGTTATTTCCTTCTGTAGTAGAATGTTGGCGAAGGAGAATGTCTTTAAGAAACCTTCAACGATGTTCTTTATTAGTGGAAAATTACCCTAAGAGAGAGAGACAGTACAGGTTAGAGGTGGCGAGGATTAGAAAGATAGAGAGGATTAAAGAGAGAAGATTAAAGAATGAAAGAGAGAAATTGAGACGATTAGAGGGAGAAAGAGAGGGGTGAAAGGGAGAGAGAAGGTAAAGAGAGAGAGAGAGAGAGAGAGAGAGAGAGACAATGTACACAGAAGCAGTATGTTTGTACACACTCCCACGGCCGTGTTGAGATTGTGTCCAGGTCGTCTCGGAGGGCACCCGGTGTAGACGAGACAGGTGTGGCTCTGTTCTTCCTCTGTGACGGTGAGACTGATGTTGTGTTACTTGATAATTAGTGTTGCTGGCCTTTGGTTAGTAACGCTGCCTTAACTGTTAATTAGTAACTTTATCTGTTGGCTATTAACGCTACCTTACCTGTTAATTAGTAATGTCACCTGTTGGTTAGTAACGCTACCTTTACCTGTTGGTTAATAACGCTACTTTACCTGTTGGTTAATAACGCTACTTTACCTGTTGGTTAATAACGCTACTTTACCTGTTGGTTAATAACGCTACTTTACCTGTTGGTTAATAACGCTACTTTACCTGTTGGTTAATAACGCTACTTTACCTGTTGGTTAGTACCGTTACCTTACCTGTCACTGCTCCACAACGAGACGTGTTATCCTATGCTTGCGTAAGGTGCCACGAAAATGGTCATCGCCAATGGTCCCTTTCTGGCCCAGGTTAGGTTAGATTACGTTACGGTACGTATCAAGTTTATTAACATACATCAATTTGATCTTTAATTATATTTAAAAACATTAAAATATGTTAAATGCATATATTTGGTCTCATAATTATATTCTAAAAGAATGAAATTAATCTTCGACTTGATAGTTTCGCGTTAAAATAATAAACTGTTTATATTAAGTCATTTACTGGTTGTTATTTGTGTACAGAAACTGGACGTCTCAGGTAAGAGGATCTCCACTAGTCATTTATCTTCTTCTCCGTCTCGCAAGACACCTTCCGCCACCACACCGTCTTCAATCACTCCTCCGGCCAACACCTTCTGAAATATCCGCGCGCGTGCGCACACACACACACACACACACACACACACACACACACACACACACACACTCATTCATTCACACCCTTCATTCATCTCTCACACGGTCTGCCTCTCCTCTTTGTGCCACCAACCATGCAACCATATGTCTTCTTGAGCGACTCCGTCTTCTGTCGTACGACCCGCTGGCCATAACGTCTGAATACGTATTCATTAATGCGACGATTCTACTCCTTTGAAGACGTGTGGTGTAGTCTGTAACTTTTTGAGGACGATCGGTTAACTTTTAAAACTTTGAGGACGATGGTTTAAGCTGAGGTATTAACCCTTTTGAGGACGATGGTTTAAGCTGATATAACCCTTTTGAGGACGATGGTTTGTTATAACTCTTTGAGGACGATGGTTTAAGCTGAGGTATTAACCCTTTTGAGGACGATGGTTTGTTATAACCCTTTGAGGACGATGGTTTAAGCTAAGGTATAACCCTTTGATGAAGGTTGTTTAAGCTTTAACCCTCCAAAGGCAATATTGTAAGCTATAATCCTCAAATCTTAAAGGGGTTAAACCATCAACCTCAAGGGAATAATGAGTTCTTGGTCCCACACCACGTCCTCCCGTCGTTCAACAGGTTATCTTCTCTCACAAGTCGTTTACTGTACTCCCCGTTCACATACCTGCCTGAGCTGTGCAAATATTCCCTTCATAGTTTCTTTATGAAGGCAGACTCACAGAGGTTATGAATTCCTTCCATTTGATGTGTCAGTATAATCAAATCCTCGTGCAGTTGTCATGCCAATCTCAGCAGGTGTCCTTTGAAACCTCACCTGCGTTACATTAAAATATTATAATAAAACGAGTTCCTTAAGGTTGCTCTGTTGAGATGTGGAGTCGTGTGTTCCTGGTCACAGTTTTGAGTTCGAGATTAACACAGTTTTTGAATCAGAATAGAATGACAAACGAAGCCTTAAACTGGGAGACATGGCGCTGATACACCCCGCATACTCGCGACACAGGTGTGATATCTACCTGAGCGGAATTAATGACACACGCAGCTGATAATCATTAATTAAGATATATGACAGGCTAGATGTCGCCTCAAACAACAGTTCAGGTGTACCGGATGGCTGTCAGGTGTAACTAACACAGCTTGACAATATTTCCACAAATTTTTAAACATTAACAAAGTTCTCCTGAGGACTTGTGGTTTGTTTTTATATAGTCCTTCTTTAATTTATTTGTGATAAAATACGAGAACACAGGAGCTATATTTCAGAACAGTATTTCCCAACCAACAGTGTCAGCCATTGGTCTTGCCAGAGGTCGACTGTACCGCGTCATCCACTAAGGCCATAAATATTCACACTAAGAAATTCCAGTTTAAGTATATAGCTAAGGTAGAAATTACAGGTACAGTAGTAATTCCCATAGGGTTATTGAATCATACAGGTGGTAGCTTAACCTCCCTGTCATGAGAGGAATGCGCCTCACCTGTCATGGACCTCGAGCTGCTTCATGACAACTCACACGCAAAGTATTGTGCCTGCAAAAGTGAGTCATCATGTCATAAAGCTAGATTACTTATGACACGGTGTCCCTATCCAGTCATGACACGGTGTCCTTATCCAGTCATGACACGGTGTCCCTATCCAGTCATGACACGGTGTCCTTATCGAGTCATGACACGGTGTCCTTATCCAGTCATGATACGGTGTCCTTATCGAGTCATGACACGGTGTCCTTATCCAGTCATGACACGGTGTCCTTATCCAGTCATGACACGGTGTCCTTATCCAGTCATGACACGGTGTCCTTATCCAGTCATGACACGGTGTCCCTATCCAGTCATGACACGGTGTCCTTATCCAGTCATGACACGGTGTCCCTATCCAGTCATGACACGGTGTCCTTATCGAGTCATGACACGGTGTCCTTATCCAGTCATGATACGGTGTCCTTATCGAGTCATGACACGGTGTCCTTATCCAGTCATGACACGGTGTCCTTATCCAGTCATGACACGGTGTCCTTATCCAGTCATGACACGGTGTCCTTATCCAGTCATGACACGGTGTCCCTATCCAGTCATGACACGGTGTCCCTATCCAGTCATGACATGGTGTCCTTCCTCGTTTACTTTGCACAGCTCATCATTTCTTGTAAACAATCTGACTGAAAATAATCGTTCGATATTTTAGATTTATTTATTTATCTATTTATTTAATACATAATCACATTGTAGGAGATTAAATACAGAATAGCAAGAACACTGTATTTTTCGACTGTAGTTTATGTTTTTGTTTGTCGTATCGTCGCCTACAGTTGGGTTTCAGTGTTATAATTTATATGTCATTTGCAAAATTTCTTCATTTATTTATATATTTGTTTGTTAGTTTAAGGAATGGAATAACATAATGTATTTGTTTTAATAGTCATCGGATTAATATGTGTGTTTATTAAAGTAATCGGATTTTGTATAGATTTCTATTGAGGTAATACGATTTTTTTTATTAAGTCAATCGGATTTTATAAGATTTTATTAAGGTTATCTATTCCCTTTTGTTTGTTTAAGCTCAAATAAATAAAAACTTGTGACTGAATGTTAATTTATACAATGACGTAAGTTTTAGTTCAATATTAAGGTTATTTTTTTTAAATAAGAATTAAAACAGCAGCTAAATAATCGGTTTATGTTTTGGGTTATAAATGTTAAGAGAATAAAAGACGTTTTCTTTACATTAAATTATTCGCGATGTTATATTAAGATAATCTGGTGTTACCTTTAAGCAAGGTTAAGATATAAGAGAATGTGACTGCGCTAAGATATCTGCATAATGTATTAGGTTAGTTTAATTAGGTTAGGTTAGGTTAGGTTTGATTGGGTTGGGTTGGGTTAAGTAGGTTAAAGGTAAAGTTAGGGTAAGTTAGGTTTGGTTAGGTTATTGGTTAAGTTAGATTGGGTTAGCTTAAGTAGATAAGAGGTTAAGTTAGTTTAAGTTACATTAGGTTAGGTTTGGTTATAAGTTAGGTTAGGTTATGGTTTAGGTTAGATTAGGTTAAATTAGACCAGGGCAGCACAACAATGGGCCGCTGAGCCACACAGCTGTACACGCGTCACTGGTTGATCACAGCTGACGTTTACTACACAACTTCTGACAACAAAAATAATGACCACGAGATGGTAACAGCTGTGTCGCTAGGGTAGGAGAAATAGTCAAAATTGGTCACGGTCATGTTGTGTGGTGGTGTTGTGTGGTAGTGTGTGGTAGTGTTGTGTGGTGGTGTTGTGTGGTGGTGGTGGTGTGTGGTAGTGTTGCGTGGTGGTGTTGTTGTTGTGGTGTTGTGTGTGGTGGTGTGGTGGTGGTGTGTGTGGTGGTGTTGTGTGGTAGTATTGTGTGGTGGTAGTGTGTGTGGTGGTGTTGTGTGGTGGTGGTGTGGTAGTGTTGCGTGGTGGTGATGCGTGGTGGTGTTGTGTGGTGGTGTTGTGTGGTGGTGTTGTGTGGTGGTGTGTGGTGGTGTTGTGTGGTGGTGGTGAGTGGTGGTGTTGTGTGGTGGTGGTGTTGTGTGGTGGTGTTGTGTGGTGGTGGTGGTGGTGTGTGGTAGTGTTGCGTGGTGGTGTTGTGTGGTGGTGGTGGTGGTGTGTGGTAGTTTTGCGTGGTGGTGTTGTGTGGTGGTGTTGTGTGGTAGTGTTGTGTGGTGGTGTTGTGTGGTGGTGTTGTGTTGTGATGGTGTGTGGTAGTGTTGGTGGTGGTGTGTGGTGGTGTTGGTGGTGTGGTGGTGGTGGTGTTGTGTGTAGTGTTGTGTGGTGGTGTTGTGGTGGTGTTGTGTGGTGGTGTTGTGTGGTGGTGTTTTGTGGTGGTGTGTGGTGGTGGTGGTGGTGTTGTGTGGTAGTGTTGTGTGGTAGTGTTATGTGGTAGTGTTGTGTGGTGAAATCAGTGTGATAATGTTGCGTGGTGGTGTTGTGTGGTAGTGTTGTGTGGTGGTGTTGTGTGGTGAAATTGTGTGGTGGTGTTGTGTGGTGGTGTGTGTGGTGGTGGTGTGTGGTAGTGTTGCGTGGCAGTGTTGTGGTAATGTTGTGTGGTGGTGTTGTGTGGTAGTGTTGTGTGGGTGAAATTGTGTGGTAATGTTGCGTGGTGGTGTTGTGTGGTAGTGTTGTGTGGTGGTGTTGTGTGGTGGTGTTATGTGGTAGTGTTGTGTGGTAGTGTTATGTGGTAGTGTTGTGTGGTGAAATTGTGTGGTAATGGTGCGTGGTGGTGTTGTGTGGTGGTGTTGTGTGGTGGTGTTGTGTGGTGGTGTTATGTGGTAGTGTTGTGCGGTGGTGTTGTGTGGTAGTGTTGCGTGGCAGTGTTGTGTGGTAATGTTGTGTGGTGGTGTTGTGTGGTAGTGTTGTGTGGTGGTGTTGTGTGGTGATGTTGTGTGGTAGTGTTGTGTGGTGAAATTGTGTGGTGGTGTTGTGTAATGATTTTAATTTTTTTACACTATTTTCTACAAATTAGTTACATTTGTATTCAGTTATTTACTCTTAAAATGTGTAAAAGACGTATTTGTACGTTTTCGCCACAAGAGGGTCCAGAAACGTCGTATATATCATCCACTTTACGTCTAACCTCCCCTGTGTGTTACGTTCAGTCATTTTCCACTCCCAGACCAACACACGCCTTTCCTTTGTTGAGTGATGGATGTTGGTAGCTCGTGAGGGATACTTCTCTTTTACCATGGGCGACTTGCTACTAAAATTCACAGATCACGTTAAGGAGTTTAGGATCCACGTATATTGGGTTGGTTAATACGAGAACAGCATTCTTTGTCTATCATAGTTAATTGTATGGTCGTCTTGTAATGGTAGTTGTGGTGGTCGTTTTGGTGGTAGTTGTGGTTGCGTTGGTGGGTGGTGGTGATGGTAGCAGGATAATAATAATAATAATAATAATAATAATAATAATAATAATAATAATAATAATAATAATAATAATAATAATAATCTACCCTAGTCTAGTGAGTGACTGATGACAAACTGAAATATCTCCCTGGTGCCCTCGACCCGCTCTCAGCACCCTACCCGCCCTGCACCCCGTAGCTCAAGCCCTCAGTACTCACCCTTATGAGTAGTTAGTTGGTGGTCTCCCTTCATTGCTACTGATAATTTGTATACCATTGATAAATCTGATTAATTAGATATCAACAGAGTTCTTACCTATGACTAGTAATTTGATATCAACAGACTTCGTGCCTGGGCTTTAAGCTACGCTGTGATTGGGAAGGAGGCAAGTTTGGGGTAATCTACGCGCCCGCGGGTAGGAAGCGCATTGATTGGTTCTTGCCCATCATGGTGACTGAAACAGTCCCATGAGCCGCCCCCATCCCACACCTGGAGCACCAATCTAAACTAACCTAACCTGATCTAACGTAACCTAACCTTACTTCACCTGACCTGACTTAACCACACCGCACCACACCAGACCTCACCACACCTAACCCAAGAGACAGTGTCAGTGGGCGGGACAACAGGTAACAAGGGTAATTCTGCCCGCATGAGTGTGGGTCCTACATTATACCTGACAGGAGTATGACCAGGTGTGGCCCTCTGTGTGCGTCTGGCAGGTGAAGGTGCCCGCCAGGCGATAAAGACAACGTCTCCACAACACTGTTGCTTTTAAAACTGAAATTAAAACCTGCATTTGCAGCACCACGAAACTCGACTTTATTGTCGGGTCATGAATTGACAAGAACTCGCAATAAGAATAATTAATCACTGATGTAAAAGCCATGATGGGAATAATTAGCTTGACTTGTGAGGTCTGAGGCAAGAAGCGAGTGTGCTGGACCCACCTCCTGCACGCCGCTCCTCCTAGTACAAATTACACCTCACGACTCCCCACCCTGCCACCGTCCCCACACGCATTGATAAATCTCATGCCAGGAAAAAACATTTATAACAAACACTAAGAGAAAATCGCCAATAAAATTGTACTTGGCTTTGATTCTAACGGTGTCGGGGCAAGAAGATGCTGCGGGGAGGGTCATATGGGCGGCGAGTCCTTGTGTGTACCTGCGGGTATCCTGCCGTACCCGAGGCCCGCCAGCAGCCGCATCTCGGGATGATGTACTCGACCGAGACCCCAAAAAACTGGTCATTCCTGAATCTCGGGGTCTGCCTGGCCCGTAAGGTGTTATTTGGAACGCTTAAGAAGTGTATTAGAATTTGTCCTCACCCACTTCACCTTCCCCCTCCCTCCCATCCTCCCTTCCCCCAAACAGCCCTCCCTTCTCCCAACCCGTGTCTCCCCTCACCCCTTCTCACCCGTTTTGGCTCCCCTCCCCCCTACCCTCTCTTAATCCCCCTCCCCCACCACCAGCCTGGCGCTGCATGTCTGTTGGAGTGGCTTGCATTGTTCTGCCCACCGAGATATTGGTGATTTGCTAAAACAGATTCCCTCACCCATCTCTCTCTCATTTAAGATAACATACACCCTAGGCCATGTAGATACTCGGATGAAGTGATGTAATACGGAACATTTTTGTAGCCGTCAGTATAATACAGTGTGGCGGGTACAGTGAGATAAAATTTCTCTTGATGATTAAACAACGTAACGTAACCCAACCCAACCCAACCCAACCCCTCCAGGTTGGGTGTTTAATTATCAGGAGAAATAAGCTGTGGGAGAAGGCTAATCTTCGAATGATCCCAAATCCCATCTTCCATTATGCCGTATGTTACACGCTAATACTGGTGATGACTGTCGTACCTGACATTACCGAGCACCTCGTCTCTCGTCCTCATGCATCATCATGTACAGGATGCGACAGATTCCGGGCTGGTCACTGTCTAGTCGGGTATATCCTGGTGGTGGCTGGGGGAACCTCAGGGAACTACAAGAGAACCTCATTTACGAGTCACCGTCCTCCAGAGTGCCTGGCCAGGTGTCAGGTGTGTCGGAATAGCGTCAGGTGTGTAAACGTATGACATTTCACCTGCATGAATCACTGGCAAGGAGCGCCATGCTTGTTGTCTGTTCCAGTGTGAAGGAAGTTGGTGGGTGTCGGGGTTGTCTCAGGGGTCATGACCTCCTTCCACCAGACGCACACCACGTCTTGTTGATTGTCAAGGGTCATGAGACATCTGGATCTGCTGGACGTCCATGTGAACCCCTGCCAAGTGTGAGATGCGGCCACGAGAGATACTGTATTGTTCTCTGTAAAACCTGATGCTCAGACCGGCGGGGGGGTCAGCATCACTCAGGTAATGTGTCTCCTAAACGTTGAAATTCTCCTCCAGGTTGACAGATCTCTTTTCTTCGAAGTATAATGACTTTCTTATTGGCCTTCAGCAGCCTCTGGGAAAGTTAATAATACCATTAATTGAACCTTTCCAGCGGTCATCAGTTTCTTAACGTTGTCTCCATGACAGTGTGTTCAAGTTGCCAATGAACCAACAGGCTGCTTCACTGACCACCGAGCCTGCGCGCCACGTCACGCCGGTAGGGAGGAGTGTGCAGTCATCCGCGAAGGCACACGATACTCTTGGCAAAAACTAGTGTAGGTCACTAATGATATCCCACAAGATTAGACAAAATGCCGATCTTTGTTGTGCAGCGGCTTCTTCTGCTGGGTAGTGCCTCAGGAGGTTAGTCCATTTATTGTGACGCTGAGTGGTGGTCATCCAAGGAGGTGAGGGTGACCAAGTGGTATGCGTAGCTCGCCTTGCAGGACTCCGGTGTATTGTCCCTTGAGGAGGTTCTCATGCCGTGCGTGTTAGGGTTCCATCCTGTTGTCGGGTGCATCTCGCCAATCAGGAGACAATGTAGTGGAGTAGATACTGTTGTTGAACCTCTCTCTCTCTCTCTCTCTCTCTCTCTCTCTCTCTCTCTCTAATTTTAAGAGCGATTACAGATGGAGTGGATGTGTGAGAGGATAGGGATGAAGAGGGATGAGGTGAGGGAGGTGTGGAGTGGAGGGTGTGGGTGGGAGGAGAGCGTGGGTGGAGGAAGGCGTGTGGGTGGAGGAGAGCGTGGGTGGAGGGAGAGCGTGGGTGGAGGAGAGTGTGGAGGTGGAGGAGAGTGTGGGTGGAGGAGGCGTGGTGGAGGGCGTGGGTGGAGGAGAGCGTGGGTGGAGGAGAGTGTGGGTGGAGGAGAGCGTGGGTGGAGGAGAGTGTGGGTGGAGGAGAGCGTGGGAGAGGGAGAGTGAGGGAAAGTGTGGGTGAGGGTGAGGGAAAGTAGTGGGTAAGAACAGAGAAGTTGTGAACATATAGTTGAGGAGAGAGGAAGGAGGAGGGCGTGTAGGCGTGTGTTGGAGGGGGCAGGTTGCACATGAAGGCGGGGTAGGGTGGGAGGGCGTCCTGTAGGTGTGTGGGTGGGTGGTCGCCTTGTGTCATGCGCCAGAATAGTGTAGCAGGTAAGGTTTGAGGGAAGCTGAGGATGGCGCCTCTAGTCTGCACGCCACATGTACACCACCGCCACCCACATGTACATGACCGCCACCCACATGTACATGACCGCCACCCACATGTACACCACCGCCACCCACATGTACACCACCACCCACATGTACACCTCCCACTCAAATGTACACTTGTGCCACCCACATTTCCCACCGCCACCCCACATGTACACCGCCTCCTCCAAATGTACATGACCACCACCCACATGTACATGACCACCTACATGTACACCACCGCCACCCCACATGTGCACACACCGCCACCCACATGTACATGACCGCCACCCACATGTACATGACCGCCACCCACATGTACATGACCGCCACCCACTGGTACACAGCCACCATCCTCATGTACACCACCATCCGCTTGTACACCGCCACCACGCCTCGTGTACATGCGAGAGGGCCAAGATGGACTGAGGGAGGGCGTGTGGCGAGGCGTGACTGAGGGAGGGCGTGTGACCAGGCGTGGGTGAGGGAGGGCGTGGTGGTTATCAGTTATCACACTTGCAGGCCGCCGCCTCTTGACGGATGAGTGTGAAGCATCAACTGCCACACGCACGCCCACGCCGACTGTGTGTGTGTGTGGCGCGACCCCTTTGACACACAATTCGGCACTCCAGTATGTATGTGTGTGTGTGTGTGTGTGGAGAGAGAGAGAACACACGACCAGTTAAATCCTTACCTGATCTGCCTTTGTATGACCTCCCCTTCCACACACACTGTTTCTTCCCCTCCACATCCCCTCTCCTCCCTTTCCACTTCCACACCCTCTCCCCTTCCTCTTCCACACCCTCTCCCCTTCTCCTTCCATACCCTTTCCCTTCCCCACCCACTCCCCTTCCCCTCTTCCCACATCCTCTTCCACACCCCCTTCCCTTCCTTTCCACACCCTCCCACCCCCCAACCTTCACTGAAACACTCACCCAATATAACCCCAAGAGACAAGATTTTTTTCAACCTTTCCCTCTAAGACTAAAAACAAAATAAGTTAAAGAAGTACCAGTGGTGTTGGAGGTGGAAGTCAGGACCACTAGTCACTCTTCACGCCGCCTCAGACTCCCTACTGCTTCTCTACCCAAAGATGGTGATGTAGCGTCTCATTTGGGTGTCTTTTGGAGGGGGGGGGGCTCGTAACAGTACATTCGTCAATTGGTGGTAATAGTAGTAGTAGTAGTAGTAGTAGTAGTAGTAGTAGTAGTAAATCGGAATAAGTCAAATTAATTATGAATTTTTAGTAGGTTGGGTTAAGTTTTAGGTTAGGTTAAATTAGGTTAGGTTAGGTTTATGAGTAGAATTTACCCCAAAGTAAGAAATTATTGGCGAACTATAATAAAAAAAAACATGTATTAAAGTCATATGTTTTCATGTTGCTTGTAATGTCTTAAGAACTGATGTCTGCCGGACCAGCTGAGTTGATAATTATTAAAACAAACAACAAAGTCTTTTATTAATTTAGTTTCTCTCTCTTCTTCATCTTCCAATTACGATCATCACCTGTAAAGAAAATATTTGTGTAAGTGATAAATGGAATTGGGAGAGAGGATATAATTAGAATGACAGAGGCTTACTGTAAACTGATGATGTGATGTGTGTTCAGTTTATTGGCTGATAGATGGCGCTTGTGTGTTATGGGTGGAGGGAAGGGAGGGAGGGAGGGTGTATTAAGAGTGGAGGGGAAGGGAGGGTGGGTATGTTATGGGTGGAGGACGGGGAGGGTGGTTGTGTCATGAGTGGAGGGAGGGGAGGGTGAGTGTGTCATGAGTGGAGGGTGGGTGTGGTGGTGGGTGTGGTGGTGGTGGTGGTGGTGGTGATGATCCGCCATAAGCCAGTAATCTCTCAGTCACGGTCACACTTCAGCTCCCAATATTCCGTCGGTACTCGCCTTTGTACATTTGGACAGTGAAAAATATTACTTTTAACTCTAAATTGGTGTGGATATTGAGCTCGGTATATTTCAATATGTGTGTGACATTTTGTAACAGTGTGTGTGTGTGTGTGTCCTAGCTGGGGGTACCCGGTATGTCCCGAGTTTGTTCTATGTTAAAAGCCGTGGTGGTGTACAGAAGGGCCTACTGTTAGTTGGGTGGGCCGAATCCCCGCTTCCAATTTAGACATTCGTGAACCTTCTTTGGGCTATTTACATAATCCCCCCAAATTCTATCTTTCTGGTAAATGTAATATATATTGTACTTGTTAAAGCAGTAGAGTATAAACTTATATAGTAAATTTGCTGAATAAATCGATCGATATATATCTCTGTCTATAGATCGAGGTACACCTATGTATTTGTCTGGGATACAGACGTACCTCCATGTCAATACGGAGTGAGAACCAGATGGCGTTCATGTTATTGATCTTGTACGATAATTTTTAATTTTATTTCCTTGTTTTCCATGTTTTGGGGTTAGTTGCCCGTTTTAATGGTGTTTGGGGTTATATTATGGATGTTTTATATTATATTGGGGTTTGTAAATCATTGGGTTGGTAGGAGGATGTTTCTGTGAGCTTTAGTGCTTGTACGGATGTTTTACTACGTAGGGGTGTGGACGGGGAAGAAAATAATGTTATAGTACTGTATGGACTCCTGGCACTCTCTCCCCTCCTGGATCAACTCCCCCCCGAAATTTCACCTTCTTTACACTTCTGAGGTTTCAGTTGTTTATCTTCAAAACTGTAGCTGTGTATAGTAAAAACAGATAAACAGGTTTCGAGTAAACTATTGGTGTAAGAAGCATACCAATCGACGGAGAATTGAAAATAGGAAATGGGAAAACCCTTTTCTCAAATTCGCATATTTGGTGCTTACGTGGGGGGGGGGGGGTGATCGATAGGTTACGACATTTGCTGCCTATCCTAATGATCGTTGTTTTGAGCCCTAGCCACCCCCAGTCCCCACCCAACTGTGAATGGGTCCCTAAATCTGCAGTTAAAGAAGTGAAGGTGGTCGAGTGCTGTATCGGCCACACTACCTCAATGAGTATCGAAGGATTAGTATTCAGTGTGTTGTATCCACACTGCCCCTAAACTGACCATAAGGCATGTGTGACCCACATTCACATTCAATAAGGTTTTTGAATAAGCCTAGAGGATATCGTGTCTATTTTAAATGGAATATTAATGTTGGATTTTAACAGAATATAATATTTTTAGCACGTGGATGAGAGAAAACGTTGTCCGGCTTACTGTGAGTTTGCTGATGGTGTGGCTGTGTGAGGGAAGATTTGCTGGCAGAGAACAGGAGAATTATTCCCAGTTGACTAAATAAACAAGAACCTTTATGATGATATAGATACGGTAATAGGGATATTTCAGGACTGGATTTATTACTGTCTGTGACCCAGAACTTTCAGACGTTTTACACTCGGGAGTTTATTGGTCATATGAGGACATGGGTACTACACGGGACACGAGCACTACACGGGACACGAGCACTACACGGGACGCGAGCACTACACGGGACGCGAGCACTACACGGGACACGAGCACTACACGGGACACGAGCACTACACGGGACACGAGCACTACACGGGACAAGAGCACTACACACTACACAGGGCAGAGCACTACACGGACACGGCACTACACGGGACACGAGCACTACACGGACACACAAGCACTACACGGCACACAGCACTACACGGGACACAGGCACTACACGGGACACGAGCATGGGACACGAGCACTACACTACACGGGACACGAGCACTACACGGGACACAGGCACTACACACACGCACTACACGGGACACGGCACTACAGGACACGGCGATGCATGGGACACGAGCACTACACGGACACAGAGCACTACACGGGACACGAGCAGCACTACAGGACACAGGCACTACACGACACGGGACACAGGCACTACACGGGACACGAACACGGGACTGGCACTACACGGGACACACGGGACACAGGCACTACACGGGACACGAGCCATTCATCATGGATGGAAGGTTCCCCAGGCCGGTGTGTCTAGCGAGGAGATACCGCTTTCCTGGGGTGTAAACTGAGATTGGCTGATCGTTTGGTTAATGGATTGGTTGATGGGTAGATTGGGTGATTGATTGGTTGAGTGTTGGATCGGTTGAGTGATGGATCAGTTTGATGGGATTGTTGAGTGATGTGAGTGATGAGTGGATTGGTTGATGATATTGATTGTGGATTGGATGATACATTAATGGATGATACATTAATAGATTGATTGGTGGATTGGATGATACATTAATAGATTGATTGGTGGATTGAATGATACATTAATAGATTGATTGGTGGATTGGATGATACATTAATGGATTGAAAATTGTATATAAACATAACTCAAAACAATATGGATCACATAAAATATATTACAGTTTTACTTAAAAAAAATCACACTGAATTAAACAGGTAATGATACGACCTGAATGTGCATTGAGAAGAAGAAGAAATATGACAATAATTAATTTAAGAAACTAAAACGTAATTAACATCCAGTAATTAAAGCATTTGTATCTAATTAAAAAAAAATAAGAAATAACAAAATTAATGAGAATGAATAATAAAACAAGAATGGAAATGAAATGAATAGAAGAGGAATACAAAAGTAGACGAAGATAAAGATAGGAAATGAGAGAGGGGCGATAAATTACCTGTGTATTGCACCCGTGAGCCGAGGGTGAGAGTGAGGGAGTGTTTGGGTCGAAGGGAGAGTGAATGAATACAACAACACAACTCCTCACCAACACACCTCAACCCACAACTCCCTCAACACAGCACAACTCCCTCACCCCACACCACCACCAACACCACACCAACACCCTCACCAACACCTCACCAACACACTCCTCACCAACACAACTCCCTCACCAACACACACACTCCCTCACCAACACACTCACCAACACACCTCACCTCACCCTCACACTCACCCTCACCAACACATCTCACCAACACACCCCTCACCAACACACCCCCTCAACAACACCCCCTCACCAACCACACTCCCAACACTGCTCCCCTCACCAAACACTCCCTCACCAACACAACCTCCCTCCACACACACCCTCACCAACACCTCACCAACACACTCCTCCCACACACTCACTACCACACCCTCCCACCAACACAACCACACACACACCCTCACCAACACACACCTCCCACACACACCCTCCCTCACCAACACACTCACACACTCCTCACCAAACACACCCTCCCACCAACACACACCCTCACCACACACACTCCCTCACCAACAACACACCACACACTCCCTCACACACACACCACTCCCTCACCAACCACACTCCTACACTCACCACCACACCTCCCTCACCAACACACTCCCTCACCCACACCTCACCAACCCTCACCAACCTCCCTCACCAACACACTCCCTCACCAACACACTCCTCACCAACCACACCTCCCATTGTCTCCCACACACTCCTACACTCACAACCTCACCCCCTCCCAAACACCTCACCAGCTTACACCTCACCAACACACACTCACCACACCCCTTCCACCAACACAGCCCAACCCTCACCTCCCAACACACCTCCTCACCAACACACTCTCACCAACACAACTCCTCACCAACACACTCCCTCACCAACACACTCCCTCGCTACCTCTGTGTCAACTCATTCTCTTGTGTTGACTAATTCCCTATCTATCCCCAGTATTCTAATTATTCTTTCGTTGTTTAATTACGTAATTACCGATTCAACATATTTTCCTTCTCCTTATCCATTACTCCTTTCTCAATCTCCCCTCTTCCTTGTTTCGCTATTTTCCCATCTTGTTTAGTCTATACTGTACCTGTGTTTTGGTTTCATTCACCACACACCTGAGTCGACCCAACACAGGTATGAGAAACTTTCGCCAATGGATGATTCTTAGCAACCCCTCGTGTGTGTGTGTGTGTGGTGTGTGTGTGTGTGTGTGTGTGTGTGTGTGTGTGTGTTCCTTAGCTCTGATACCCCAACTATGTTCAGCATATATATACAATCCTCCCACACTGCCTTCCTTCATCAACCCTCTCCTCCCCCTCTCCTGGTCGTAATTTATATTCTTTTCTACATTGCCGATACATAATTTGTGTTTGCTCCACCCTGTTAGTTTCTTGGTGATGTATGGTGTACCTCGCAGCTGTTGTCAGGGTCCGAGGTGGTTATTGAATCACCTGGGTGTCATATTTACAGTTTTGACCTCTCTAGATCACCACCACGCCAGGCCATTATTGTGATGTATTAAAACAGCAATATTGACATTACGTCCTGCTCACCCATACCTCCTGTGACGATAAACTTCTAAGTAAACAAGTTTTGTAAATGACTCCCTGCAACGTAAAAGATAAACACATACATTAATACAGGTTGTTAGGGAGTTTATTTACGTTGTCGTGATGTCTTTTGAAGTAAATGATAAACACTCCCATGACTGTATATGTTTCTGAACGCCTTATATATATATACCATGAAATATACTGAGAATTTTATGAATGACCTGAAGATTAGACACGCCCGGCTTCTTCACCTGATGATTAACCACCCTAATGCTACCTGAGGGCTTAGGTTAGTTTAGGTTAGTATTACAGTGAAATAAGTTGGGGTGTCTAATTTTCAGGTGATCTAACATGGACACCTGTACGTTTTCGTCCCCTTCATCAGGTTAATGATTTCCTGTTGCTCACTGTCCTTGCCCTGTTGCTCGCTATTCTCGCTCTGTTGCTCACTGTCCTTGCCCTGTTGCTCGCTATTCTTGCTCTATTGCTCACTGTCCTTGTCCTGTTTCTCGCTATTCTCGCTCTGTTGCTAGCTGTCCTTGCCCTGTTTCTCGCTATTCTCGCTCTGTTGCTAGCTGTCCTTGCCCTGTTTCTCGCTATTCTCGCTCTGTTGCTAGCTGTCCTTGCCCTGTTTCTCGCTATTCTCGCTCTGTTGCTAGCTGCCCTCGCCCTGTTGCTCGCTGCCCTCGCCCTGTTGCTCGCTGCCCTCGCCCTGTTGCTCGCTGCCCTCGCCCTGTTGCTCGCTGTCCTCGCCCTAGTGACACTATGGGGGGTTAAGAGCATAGTTAGTGACCCTAAGTTGGAGGACAGCACCTGGGCGTCGACGTGTGGCTGGGAAGGTGACAGTAACCCCTTCAGTACGATGATTTAACCCTTTGAGTACGATGACTTTATCCCTTCAGTATGATGACATTAACTCCTTGAGTACGATGATTTAATCTCTTCAATATGATGACTCTACCCATTGAGTATGTTGACATAACCCCTTGAGTATGATGGCTTTAACCTCTTGAATACGTTGTTATCATATTCAGTTAAGGGTCGCTGGTGTGGATCACAAATGTTATCAACGAAACTCGCTTAATGTATTCCTGCCAGCACTCTAAGATAACTTGTTGACATAATTGAGCAAATATCGGAATGTAATCTATATTTATACGCATTACCTTGTGAAAGCCCTCCCTGGAAGCCTTCAATATCAGCTGTTATAAATTCCTAATCGATAAATTCTCAAAGTTTTTTATACAAGTTACGAGCACGGGGATATAAGTAAAATGTTGTTGTCTTATACTGAAGATACTTGAAGCTGGATGATCTGAAGTGATGAAGGTTGTATGTGAGGGAAAACACTCCTGCAGATGAGTACTTCCATTACAGCATCTCGTAGCAGGAAGACAGCAGCAGGACCGAAATGTTGACATTCACGGCGCGTCATAGCCTCATAACACACAGAAGAAGAAGCCGAGACGGTGAGTCGTGCTCAGGACCTGACGCCTCGTGAGTCACCGTCCCACGCTTCGCCCCGCTTCGCTGACCACGATAATGTAAACAATCGCGTTTCTAGATGTGCATCGCGTTGGTGGTGACGCAGACTTTTTTTTTTTTATCTCGCCTCACTTTGACTAATCTCCTGCCCCCAGCTCTCTCCCTTCTCAGTGCCGTGGGGAGATAAGGTGGCACTCCAGAGCGCTTCTGTGGGCTGCCGCCGTAGATGTGACCTGCCGTGGTAAATCACCATCTCGCATGTTCACGCAGTTTTTCCCCCTTAAGTGTGAACAGAGCTGAGGTTTTGTGATGTCCTTGATAAGATAAACAAAGGCAACAATAGACCCCAGTGTTGCCGACTGGTGCGCCCATATAAATAGTGGATAACTTTAAGCAGATAGAGATAACGGATTGTATAGGACCCTTTTAATCACTTGACAAATACTGTTTATAAATACTTAATGCAATTTTTAATTCTTTTCAATATTTATATACCTACACTGTCCATGTACTGTTTATATGCTGAACCAGTATGGACATATTTGATGACTTAACGAAATAAACACCTACCTAATATGTATATAAATAAATAATAACATGGGGGAAGAAACAAGTGTATAGAATTATATATTTGGTGGGATATAAAAGGTTTAGAAGGTAATTAAACAGTAGTAATTGGTGAAGACGTCAGGGGCCGGCGAGGGATGAAAATATGGTAGTTAAGAGCAAGAAGTACTTAACAACGAGGAAAGATAACACACACTTCTAAACCAGTCAAGTGAATTCAATATCATACCTCAAATATATTCAACGCGGCATCCATATTAATAACAGTCATTACGCTCAGTACAAACTCGGTACTTAATTATACCTGCTGTAATTATCATAACATAAATATTAATTATAAACATTTAGCCTTAATGGTCGTGAACTGTATAGTAAACATTAGGTTAATTAAATTCCTAATGGGTTTTTCTGGTGCACTGTGCACTATCATCATGCGGATTTAATTTATGATCATCGTGCACTCTTGTAACTGAAGAGGTTATTCGATATTCCCCTAATACTATGTGCACCTTGTTCTGTGCACTCTGATACTATGGTGTGCAGGTAATGTTAACTCGTGCACTGTATATTATAGTATCAGGTAATGTTATATAGTATACCAAGAGCACCTAACCATGTGCACCCTGTCCTGCTGTGCACACCTCAATAAATACTGCTAATTAGTGTCACTTCATTCCACATTCGTATTCCTAATGCGATGTGCACATCACTAAGAGAGAGAGAGAGAGAGAGAGAGAGAGAGAGAGAGAGAGAGAGAGAGACCACTCCACCCCCGCCTGGTCTTTGTCTTGTTCCTACCAGCTATGGAGGAGTAACTTACCCTGGGCAAGGGGATTACTCAGGGCAAGACTGATTCTCTACATCCCTCTTGCTCCTCTTGCCCTCTGCTTTCCCCTCCTCTTTTCCCGTCTACTTTCCCTTCCTGCCCCCCAACCCCCTTGCTCCTCCTCCTACCACCTTCCTCCTGCCCCTCCTCCTCCCCATTCCTCAGCACTTAATATCCCCTTGCTCTCTCACTCTCTCTTTCTCTCCCTCTCTCACAATTTCTCTTACTTGGTATTTTCAATTTTGTTACCTGTTCTCTCACCTGTATTAGTTAATTAGGTTTAGTTGATTGAAATGTCTCCCTCTGTTTACAAAGCTCGTGTTCCTAGAAACTTTATTCAGCAACAACCCAACAAGTTATGTATGCCACGTGTGTCAGTCAGTCTATCAGTGTGTACATCAGCTATTCAGTCGATCAGTCAGTAAATATGTAAGTCAGTTGGACAATCAGTCAACCAATCAATTAGTCATTCAGTGTGTAAGTTGGTTAATTAGTCACCCAGCCAGTCGGTGTTTAAATCAGTCAGTCAGTCAGTTTAAAGAGAAAATGTGACGAAACATCAAATCTCTCTCTCTCTCTCTCTCTCTCTTCTTTCTCTCTCTCTCTTCTCTCAAAGGGCTGGATCTTTTGGTCATTTTCAGGACAGTTACCCTGACAAGAAGAGACAGACAGACACCCAGACAGACACCTGCAGAGACAGGCACACAGACAGACACACAGACAGACACACACAGACAGACACACAGACAGACACCCAGACAGGCACACAGACAGACACCCAGACAGACACCCAGACAGGCACACAGACAGGCACACAGACAGACACCCAGACAGGCACACAGACAGGCACACAGACGGTCATATACATACACAGAGCGAATAAGAAAGAAAAGAGAGAGGTTAGGAGGAGAGAAAACAAGAGAAAATGTGAGAGAGAGAGAGAGAGAGAGAGAGAGAGAGAGAGAGAGAGAGAGAGAGAGAGAGAGAACGAAAGAAAACAGAAAATAAACAAGAGAACAAGAGAGAGAGCGAGAGAAAGAATGAGTGAGTGGGGAGAAAATGAAAGAGAAAGAACAAAGGAAAAAGCAAGACAGGAAGAACGAGAGAGAGAGAGAGAGAGAGAGAGAGAGAGTGAATCGAACCCAACTTCCTTTAACTCACTCGCCCATCAACACACACGCCTGAACAGCCCTTAACTACCCTTAGGTCAGTCTGTCTCTTTCCTGTGCCCTGAAAAAACTGGTTCCTGTGTCCTAAAAATAACTAGCTCCCAGCATCCCATCTTTTCCCTGTGACCTGAAAAACTAGGTCCCATCGCCCCTTAAGTCCCCTGAACCCTCACCGCCGCCTTTCTCTGCCCTGAACCATAAACCAGGTCAGGTACTCGACTTTTCTCCTGTCGAACTCAACGTTTGTCCCTGGTACACCCTGAACTAGTGGTATTTAACCGAATCTATCTTACCCTAAATCTAACCTGCCCTGCCCTGCCCTGCCCTGCCCTGCCCTGCCCTGCCCTGCCCTGCCCTGATCTACCCTGATCTGCCCATTAGGCTAGAGTTGGTATCAGAGTGGTAGCGTAAGAATTCCTGGTTTGAGAGAAAATTACTTGTATACAAATATTGTTAAACTTTGTTCGAGAGAGAGAGAGAGAGAGAGAGAGAGAGAGAGAGAGAGAGAGAGAGAGAGAGAGTGTGTGTGTGTGTGTGGTCAGGTTATCCCCTCACTCTTAAAAGGGCCCAAGCTTGTTATGGTGGGGAAGAACCACCTGAAGATTAACCCCTTCTTCAGTTTATTTCACCTAATGACAAAATATCTTAACGCTACCTTGGGTGAATTAGGTTCGGTGAGATTAGATTTAAAACGTTAGGTTAGATTAGGTTAGGTTAGGTTAGGTTAGGTTAGGTTAGGTTAGGTTAGGTTAGGTTAGGTTAGGTTAGGTTAGATTAGCGTTAGGGTGTTTAATAATCAGGTGAAATAAGCTGAAAGGGGGATAATCTTCATGTGATACTCAGGAAAATAAGGCAAATCTTTCGAGTCGTGAAACTGTTGACAAGTTATTTCCTTTCAAGTACACGGAGCAGCAACACTGACAAGACAGGTCGTGACTCTTTCTCAGTTCACTCAATACAAGTTTTAGATTGAAAGCCAACGAGACTGTACACTCTCCCGCAGCGAAGTGACGGCAGTTGTGAGATTGTGGAAGTGTAACAGATTTTGGGCCGACTGGTATTATTATTATTATTATTATTATTATTATTATTATTATTATTATTATTATTATTATTATTATTATTATTATTATTATTATTGTTATTATTATTATTATTATTATTATTATTATTATTATTATTATTATTATTATTATTATTATTATCATTATTATTATTATTATTATTATTATTATTATTATTATTATTATTAATATTATTATTATTATTATTATTATTACCATAAGCTTGTTGTTGTTGTTGTTGTTGTTGTTATTATTATTTTGCTGGGCAGATGGTGCACATAGAGAGAAGCTTACGGTGCTGTTGGAGACACTAAATGCAAATTTTCTGTCTCTCCCATTTTATACCCCTACTGTGAATGGAAGGTGGTATATTGAATCACTCCTGTTGGTCTGTCTACCTGTGCATTTACACCACCCAAATATGTCATCAGGATAGTGCAGATAATACCCAGCATAGAGTAGTGAACTATTGTAGGATCCGTCTTATACAACATTGGATCACCTGAAGATTAGGAAACCCACTTTACCTCACCTGAAGATGAACCACCCTAACATAACCTGGGGAAGTTAGGTTAGGTTAGGTTAGGTTAGGTTAGGTTAGGTTAGGATAGGTTAGGATCGGTTAGGTTAGGATAGCATTAAAATGGTTAATCTTCTGGTGAAATAAGCCAATGTGTTTAATCTTCAGACGGACCACAACAATGTTTAATCTGATTAGATTCTTAAGGTGTTTGATCTTTACACCTTTGTAGTAGTTGTGTTTCAAGAGTAAAATAGTATTTCTTTTATCCTGGGCAGTATCGTTCACCTCTTGGCGTTTATGTCTTTCGAATGTTTTGGAATGTGGATGAACCTCTCCGCTGTCTGGACCTGGTAAATTGTGGTGACCAACATGGAAGATTAATGTGGTTTGTGGTGGACTCTGTGTGTGTGTGTGTGCGTGTTCGTTTTTCACGTAATCAGTAGCATATAAATCATGGAAATACAATACATATAAGTTCCTCAAAATCTAAATCTTCCTCACCTGTATCTCACTTCTCCCTCACATGTCTATATCTCTCACCTGACCAGAGAAACAACACAACACCTGTCTGGTAATTTCCTGATCCCATTTACTCTCTCTACCTGTACTGTGCTAACTTGTCATTACCTGTCTTCAGCTCTGACGTGTGTAGTGAAGGATCTGTCACTGTTTGTAGAAGTGAATGGTTTAGCGTAGAAATAGCGTTGATAGGATTATTTCTCTAGCCGTAGGAAAAAAGTTTATTTCTGATTTATGTAGCGTTGAATAAAAAGGTTTATTCTTGTTTCACCTGTGTTAAAAAAAAAGTATTATTTCTGTCTACGTATCTAATCATAAACTAATTACTTTGTTGAATTAAATACAGGCAGACAGTAGATACGAGTTACTATAATAATAATAATAATAATAATAATAATAATGATAATAATAATAATAATAATAATAATAATAATAATAATAATGATAATAATAATAATAATAATAATAATGATAATAATAATAATAATAATAATAATAATAATGATAATAATAATAATAATAATAATAATAATAATGATAATAATAATAATAATAATAATAATAATAATAATAATGATAATAATAATAATAATAATAATAATAATAATAATACTAACGATATCAATAATACTAATAATAATAATGATAATAATAATAATAATAATAATAATGATATCAATAATAATAATAATACTAATAATAATAATAATAATAATAATAA
Organism: Homarus americanus; assembly: GCF_018991925.1. NCBI lineage: Eukaryota > Metazoa > Arthropoda > Malacostraca > Decapoda > Nephropidae > Homarus > Homarus americanus. The sequence continues at coordinate 9,003,532 of NW_024743709.1, forward strand.
TAATAATAATAATAATAATAATAATAATAATAATAATAATAATAATAATAATAATAATAATAATAATAATAATAATAATAATAATAATAATAATAATAATAATAATAGCACCATCAACACAAAGAAAATATAAATAAGGAAGTGGAGCCACTAGTTTTTGTGGCTCCTCGACATACTTCCCCAAGTCTAATCCCCACGTTGGGAGTTGATGACGTCACGACAAGATCAGCTGACTGGTTGGCTAGATACCTTTTATTAATTTCTAAAAGTAAAAACAAAAAGATGATAAGAAATAATCCTCCGTTGTGGTCCGGGTGAAACAGTTCATCAGGATAAATGTGGTGTTGTAGACCTTGATGCCGGGATGTTATCATGGTTGTGTTATCATATATTTTATCATAATTTTCGGGGACGCAATCATTACCTGGCCCTCTGGTGAAACACGCACACTAGAAATTTTCTCGTTTGAGGTATTATAGGCAGCTAAACTCTCTCTCTCTCTCTCTCTCTCTCTCTCTCTCTCTCTCTCTCTCTCTCTCATATGCATTGATGTAGTTTTAATTTGTCTAACCCTTTGAGGACGACCATTTGAGTATCGTTTCCAAAGGGAGAAAATATCGCTCTTAAAGGTTAAACTTTCATCACCCCCAAAAAGGTTAAATCATCATATTCAAGGGACTAAACCTTCATCCTCAAAGTTAAACCATCATTTCCAAAAGCTTAAACCATCATTGCTAAAACAGTTAAACCATCAACCTGATATACCCTCGTACTCAAAGGTTTAATCAATCTATCATCATACACTGATTCTTATAAGGTATAATTATTTCAGTCCTATTTCTCCCATATTTTCTCAACGACGTATAATAATTTTTTCAGGTGTATTCCTCTTAAATCTTGCTTCTGAAAATTTGGAGGCAATAAATCATATCGTTGTTTGGGAGGTGGAACGTTAATTATCCTCTACAGGTATACGCTGACGTCGATGGTAAAATACTCACTTTTTAGTTTACCTCGAAGCTTGATCGACTTGAACCAAAAGTAACTGGTGACTGTCAAAAATATATAGAATGGGTGAGAACAAACTGACACCTGCACAAGACTGTAAAGACTCGCCTGTGTATCAGTTACTTCTTGTTCACCCTGTAGAATTTTTAAGGTGATTGGTCAATGCGTTCAGTAGTTGGAGTCATTACAATAAGAACGCGTAAGGTAATTAACAAGGAAAACAAATAAAATACAACTTTTAGATTAATATATTTTGTGATTTTTGGCAAGTGATGATTGATATAATAAGAACCGGTTATAGTTAGAAATATGATGATGAGATACGATTTTTCTTAAAGAATCCTAAATATTTATTCGAATTTTTAAAAACCTTTAGTAATATCTTTAAACACACTTAAGAGAGTCGGCACTTATATACGATTTGCTCTCAGATCCAGTCAAGACAGAGACCAGTCCGGGAGAGTATAAATACTACAATGACGCGGATAAACAAAATACCATCTGGCTTTGTGCATCAGACGGCGTACCACAGGAGGGTTTGTGGGCTCCATATTTATTTGTTTTTGATGCACTTGATGATTAAACACCCTAGCACTACTTAAAGGGGTTCATTTATTTAGGTTAGGTTTGATTAGGTTAAGGTGTTTAATCATCAGGTGAAATAAGCTGGTTAGCCAAATCTTCACATGATGCCCACATACATGTTCAAGCATACGAAGGTTGACTCGAGAAAGATGAGAAGATTATAAGACAATAGATAAGAAGTGCAGGGAGGATTGATTAATGCACAGACAACGCCATCTGTTGAGTGAAGATGAAAGTTGTCCACAAACGCAGACCACAATATTTACAACACACCTGCATGTTATCTCTGCCACACTTATTTTAACGTGGAGGTGAATACTCGACGGTTAATTGGGTACTGAGGACGTGTACACTGTCATTGGTGGTCAGACATAAGGACGTGTACACTATCACTGGTGGTCAGACATAAGGACGTGTACACTATCACTGGTGGTCAGACATAAGGACGTGTACACTATCACTGGTGATCAGACATAAGGACGTGTACACTATCACTGGTGGTCAGACATAAGGACGTGTACACTATCACTGGTGGTCAGACATAAGGACGTGTACACTATCACTGGTGGTCAGACATAAAGACGTGTACACTATCACTGGTGATCAGACATAAGGACGTGTACACTATCACTGGTGGTCAGACATAAGGACGTGTACACTATCACTGGTGGTCAGACATAAGGACGTGTACACTATCACTGGTGATCAGACATAAGGACGTGTACAACCACCCAGTTACGTCCAATTTAGTTTGAGTTCGTGAAATTGGATACTCACAGAATACTCATCAAGCTCTTTTGTCATGTAACTGAAGATCGTACGATGTACTTAGACCTCCTACAGTGTCATCAACTTCACCGTCATCTTGTCATCAACATCATTATATCTTCATGGTTGAGTGTCATATAGGACGCGCCCATCAGATTAGTGCATAATATAATAATACCAGTTTACTCCCAGCCGACACCTCTCGCCTTAGCCAGCAACAGAAAACGGGGGATGGTACACAGGAGGAGGGGGAACATCTTTAAAACGAAGTCGATACATCGCTCTCCCTATGGCTTCTTGCCTGCAGCCCCTAAACCAATTTTCAGGTGACGGGAGCAGAATGGCGCTGAATATTGTAGCTGACGATCAAAGTGAACTCCTGGTTGGCTGGGATAAAGGCACAATGATTTAAAAGCCCTTTTTATTTTAACTTGTATATAGGTATACCTCTCCATATACAAAGTGTGTGTGTGTGTGTGTGTGTGTGTGTGTGTGTGTGTGTGTGTGTGTGTGTGTAAGGGCTATGTGTATACTCTTATGTGCGTGTGTGTGTCACGACTTTCTTTGTATAAGGAAATTGCTTCCTTTCGCAAACATAATTTATTAAGTCATATATTCAGAAAAAAATAATCCCAAGAGTTTAGATATCGTCTCAAGTATTTTTATCAATATTTATACACAATACTGAGATGACGTTAGGGTGGGTTGGTTAGGTTAGGTTTGGTTATGTTAGGTTGAGTTTTGTTAGGTTGAGTTTGGTTATGTAAGGTTGAGTTTGGTTTTGTTAGGTCGGGTTTGGTTATGTTAGGTTGGGTTGGGTTAAGGTTACGTTAGGTTAGATTACCTTTGGTTATGTTAGGTTTGGTTATGTTGGGTTAGGTTAGGCTAATCTAGTCTAGGTTCACTAGGTTAGGGTAGTGTGGGCGTAAACCTCTGAGTTTATGTTGTGTAGGTTCTGTGGGTATTAAATTGGCCTACGGAAATGATGGTAATTCTCTTGTCTTATTATTAATGTAAAAAAAAATTACGAGTCAATTAAGGATTATTTGTACATATAATACACACACACACACACTCTCTCTCTCTCTCTCTCTCTCTCTCTCTCTCTCTCTCTCTCTCTCTCTCTCTCTCTCTCTCTCGAATTCCCCTTTCTTAAACATTGTATTCTTTAAATGTCAACATATTTTGATAGTAATGTTAAGAAAAAATAACATTAACACCAGCCACTTCTTACCTGACTCATTAACTATGGTAACAAGATGTGCCTTTTAAGCAAATATAAAACAAACTCATTCTCCAAACTCATTTCAAACTCTCAAATCTCCAGTCATTGTTACATCTACTGGAAACATCTCTCAAAATAATCTTAGCAAGTATTGGATCGGATACCTCCATGAGGATTCTCTGTTCCATATATGATTCACTGTTAAAACGGATAAATTCACTGTTTAAAGACAAACGGGAAATGCCACTGCCTCAATCTATTCACTGTTTAGACGGAAAAGGTCTCTATCTAATAAACGGTTCTCTGTTATAAGGGGAAACAGGGTAGCTCTTAATTAACCGTAGTGTGTCGATGAGGACCTGTCTCGTTCCCAGTCGACGGTCAATATCAGTGTAACATGACCTGACGCCTGTGTACACTCGTAACCCAAGAGAGGTGTAGTGTCGTAACCTAAAACCCGCTGTTCTGATTTAACTATGTAACAGTTTCACACACACACACACACACACACACACACACACACACACACACACACACACACACACACACACGAGTTGAAAAGAGATTGATGGAAGGAGAAAGAGGGAGATAAAAAGATGGAATTAAAAGAGAAAGAGAGACGGAGATAGCCAGGCAAACAGGGATCACCACCATCACTATCACCACCACCATCACCATCATCACTACCACCACCACCACCATCACCATCATCCCCACCATCACCACCACGACAATACCTAGGTGTAGTGCGCGTCAGGTGTTCTCGGGGCCCACCCACCTACCTGTTGCCTGGCTTGACCCAACCCTGCACCACTGCCCTCACCTGTGACCTTTGAACTTTATCAAGATACACACCTTTATGTTGTCTGGGAGTTTGACCTTATGAAAATGTTGTTGTATTTTATGTTGCAGTGTGTTCAATGAAATATGAAAATATGTTTTGTAAGTTAACGAAAAGCTGAGATATATTGTGTAAATGATAGAAAAGACGATACAATTGTTTTATAGATGAAGACGATAAAAATGGAAATCACTTTGTAAATTATTGAAGAACTGACTATTACTTGTTGTAAATTAAAATGAGAATGAATATTTAGTTAGCAAATTATTGGATGGAAGATAATTATTTCTTCTTTGTCTTGTTCTTATCAAATGTTTGGGCGTCGTCGTGTGTGTGTGTGTGTGTGTGTGTGTGTGTGTGTGTGTGTGTGTGTGTGTGTGTGTGTTTAAACATTTTGCTTATGCTTTGTCTCTATGCATAATCTTCATATACAGGTTTATTACATGAGTTTTCTGGCCGTGCCTGTGTGGACGTGTGTACACTTAAATACTGTGCCTGTGTGGACGTGTGTACACTTTATACTGTATCTGTGTGGACATGTATAGTCTTTAATGCTTTGTCACGCTGCAGAATACAAAATTATTCCAGCTGTTTATATTAATACATCACAAATTCTCTATAACCTCCCTAACCTCCCCACCCCTTTCGTTTCTCCGTGCCGCAGTCGGTAGGGTGCGACGGTGTGCTGGGGTCTGGACTGCGGTTGGACTCGTGTGGGCACTGCGGTGGGGACAACAGCAGCTGCAGGGTGATCGCGGGCATCTTCTCCCGAGCCAAGATGCCTTATGGGTATAACCTGATCGCCACTCTGCCCCGAGGAGCCGCCAACATCACCATCCAACATGTGAAGCCTTCCACCAACTACCTCGGTCTGACCCCTGTTTGGTTGGGAGTCTTAGAGGGATTGGCAAGCTTAAAGAGTCATGGGTTGAGGGATTGGGAAGCTTAAAGAGTCGTAGGTTGAGGGATTGAATACCTTAAAGAGTCATGGGTTGAGGGATTGAGTAGCTTAAAGAGTCATGGGTTGAAAGATTGGATGGCTTAAGGAGTCAGGGTTTGAGGGATTGAATATCTTAAAGATTCATGGGTTGAGGGATTGAGCAGCTTAAAGATTCATGGGTTGAGGGATTGAGCAGCTTAAAGATTCATGGGTTGAGGGATTGAGCAGCTTAAAGAGTCATGGGAATAGGGATTGCGTAGCTTAAATAGTTGAGGGATTGAGTAGGTTAAAGAGCCATAGGTTGAAGGATTGAATACCTTAAAGAGTTATGGGTTGAGGGATTAAGCAGCTTAAAGAGTCATGCATTGAGGGATTGAGCAGCTTAAAAGAGTCATGGGTTGAGAGATTGAACAGCTTAAAGAGTTGTGGGTTGAGAGATTGAGTAGATTAAAGAGTCATGGAAAGAGGGACTGTGTAGCTTAAAGAATTTGATGGATTGAGTAGGTTAAAGAGCCATAGGTTGAGGGATTGAGTAGCTTGACGAGTCATGGGTTGAGAGATTGAGCAGCTTAAAGAGTCATGGGTTGAGGGATTGAGCAGCTTAACGAGCCATAGGTTGAGAGATTGAGCAGCTTAAAGAGTCATGGGTTGAGAGATTGAGCAGCTTAAAGAGTCGTGGGTTGAGAGATTGAGTAGATTAAGAGTCATGGAAGAGGGATTGTGTAGCAAGAATTTGATGGATTGAGTAGGTTAAAGAGCCATAGGTTGAGGGTTAGTACTGAGTCATGGGTTGAGAGATTGAGCAGCCTAAGAGTCATGGGTTGAGGATTGAGTAGATTAAAGAGTCATGGGTTGAGGACTGAGCAGCCTAAGAGTCATGAGTTGAGGATTGAGTAGCTTAGAGTTATGGGTTGGGGTGAGAGCAGCAAAGAGTCATGGGTTGAGAGATTGAGCAGCCCTAAAGAGTCATGGGTTGAGAGATTGAGCAGCAAGAGCCATAGGTTGAGAGATTGAGCAACTTAAGAGTCATGGGTTGAGGAATTGAGCAGCTTAAAGCGTCATGGGTTGAGGGATTGAGTAGCATAAAGAGCCATAGGTTGAGGGATTGAGCAGCTTAAAGAGTCGTGGGTTGAGGGATTGAGTAGCTAAAGAGCCATAGGTTGAGGGATTGAGCAGCTTAAAGAGTCGTGGGTTGAGGGATTGAGTACGTAAAGAGTTGAGGGATTAAATTGATTTAGATTCTATACAATTTTTTTTGTATTTTATAAGAGATTGTATTCCAACGGAGGTCATGTCTTTGACCTCTCCCTCTCCCACCTGGTTGTTCCCCTGCAGCACTTCGTCACCAGGGCGGAGAATTCTTCGTGAACGGCAACTGGGCGGTCAATGCGTCAGGGAACTACCTGTCAGGGGGCACCACCTTCACCTACTTGAGGCCAGAGCGCTACCAGGGAGACAAGGTGACGGCTATGGGGCCTCTTGACCAGCCTGTAGACGTGATGGTGAGTAACCCCCCCCCTACCCCCCCCCCTCCTTCCTCTCTCGCTCTCTCACTCTTTCTTTCTTTCTTTCTTTCTTTCTCTTCTTTCTTTCTTTCTTTCACGCTCCAAAAAAAATAATCCCTTAGTTTTGTAATATATTTATTTTCTATTATCTCCTCCTTCCTCTTATTATCTCATCATGTCATAGTAATACATTTTCGTCGTGGTGTCATATCTTGCCGCTGTGTCATGTTCTAGTGTCATGTCTTCTCCCGGTGTCATTTACTCTCTGTAATTAGTGTCATCTTTTTATCTCAATATGGTTGTCATATTATATAAGCATTGTCTTCGTGTGCTGTTTTTTGTATCCTAATTATCTCTGTTGTTGTGTGTCAACTTTATCTTCATTTCCTTTCATTTAATCGTTTGGTGATAATTTCTCTCCTTTATTTTTTTCTTTGTTGTTGATTCTTTCTCGTAATTGTCTCTCTCTTTTTTGTTATCTTGATTTTCTTATTTATTTATGTTATTTGTCTTGATATTTTTGTTTCGGTTACATCTGCATTTGTCTTTTAACAGCTAGGTAATAATTCCTGTTTATATGTGACTAATAGCGTCATGTTTTACCTGTGTTAATGAGTTGTTTTCAATCTTTAAGTCATTTATGTATTCCATGAGTAGGTGTATCTATAGTGTGATAGTGTAATTGATGATGATGATGATGATAGTTATGATGAGTGTTACACATCAGGTGGTTATGACGTCATAATAGGGCCCGGGTTAGCATTAATAATCTCCGTCTGTCTCTCCCTGGCAGCTGTTCTACCAGTCGACCAACCCGGGCATCAAGTACGAGTACCGGCTGCCCATGTCATCACCGTCGTCGTCGTCAAAGCATGTGTCTGGGGGCGTGGTACCGGGTTCCCCCCAGAGGCCCAGGCGACCCGATAACCCCCTCAACCCCAACGTCCCTGGAGGACCCGCTTCCAGGACTCCTCCTTCGGGTACATCACCTTTCTTCTCCGTCGGTACCTTTGGTAGCCGCTTTGTCTCAGGGGTCGTGGGTTCTTCGTCCAATGGCGGCACCATACGCCAGTATCGTCCCAGCGGGCAGAACCACTTAACACATGCTGCACCTAGGTCCGCCCAAGACCTTACCCACAACTCTTGGCTGAGCAATATTAATCCTGACGTCAATCTTGAGGGCTCAACTGCCCTGAGGGCGTTAGGGCCTGACTCACAACATAATATGGACGGCTTATTATCCATAATTCCTAATTCAAACACAATCCCCTCACCACACTCCTCCAGGCGTGATCGACATCCATTCTCCATAATTAGTGGTAGCTCAAAACACTCACACACAGATAGTGGCACCTCACACCACTACTACACGGGCAAACTTCACATTGATGCACCCTACGAGAGCAGTAACTCTCTTTATACAAGTAAACACAGCCTTATCCCACCTTACACAAGCAGTCGCACTTCAATGATACCCTACACATCCAGCCGTAGCTCTAATGGTTCTTATAAGAACAAACTCGGTTTTAACTCTCCTTATACAAGTAAACATGTCCCCACCACCAGCAGTCTCACCTCCAGCCACTCTCATGGACACAGTCACGACCCCAAGCTGGCCTCCCCAGTCAGGTTTACCTCTAATATACGAGACACACACAGAATCAGCGCCAAGCTCAACCATCCTCACGTAAACAGCGTTGCTTCTTCCTCTTACCACGTAAACAATCTTAGTTCTTCTTCACGCAGTGCTGACAGCTTCACGCCACACACTGCACTCGCTCCTCACCACCGCTTCCAAATCTACCCTCATCCTCGCACACCCCTCCACTCAACACATATTTCCTCCAATAAACGAGGGCAGACACAGTCAAAAGAAATTAAAGACACAAGTGATCACATCATCTCTGAGAAACACGGTGAAATATTCCTCACTCACAGTCGTCTACCAGCTGTGGCTTCCCCAGTTAGTAGGAATAACTCTCCTTCACCCTTCTCGTCTAATCATATAGTAGGATCTGTTTTGCCAGCCAATGGCCGTAAATCTAAACCATCCATCTCTACCAATCACTTGTCAAGTTCTAATCTATCATTCAGTGCCGTGTCACCAACCTTTCCCCACCTGGCCCCTGGCGGTGCAGCTGAGAAGCGTTGGGGGTACCCAGGTATGTGTAGGTGTCTCAGCTGGTGCACGATACTCTCTCAAGAATATATTCCACCTCTCTCTTCCTGTTCTTGTAGTACAAACATGACGTAATAGAGCGTTCTTCCTTGAGTATCGTAGATGAGACACGATCCTTTACGACACGTAGTTAACTGTTATGAGTAACTCTGGGACAACTTTATAGCTGGTGTAAAATATCGTAAGGTTCTTGTATGCATTATTGTAAAGGCGCACTAGTTCTTCTCTTTGGTGTAAAGATAACAGAGTACATCACCCAGGTGAAGCATCCCCTTGCAGTATTCTCAGTAGACCTGGGACGGAATAACCTTGTTAGTGGAGTTATGATATATTATTCTTATATATATTTTCCAGAGGGACGCGAGTCTTTAACGATCTTAGTGACTAGGTTGTTATAGACGGGTCAAGACGTTCTCCTGATTTAGTCTTGGGACTGACTATTCTCTCTCCTTAATGTAATATATTTTTTTCTAAATATTATTAAAAAAAGGTTATAATTTATAATTATTTTCTCTACTAGATAATCAAACTATTGCACCTGTGTGAGGAGTAAGGTGCCGTGGAGGCCAGCTGTTACCTCACTCCCCTGCCTCCTCATTGTACCTGTGTGAGGAATGAGGTGCCGTGGAGGCCACCCGTTCCTCACTCCCCCACTTCCTCATTATACCCGTGTGAGGAATGAGGTGCCGTGGAGGCCACCCGTTCCTCACTCCCGCACTTCCTCATTATACCCGTGTGAAGAATGAGGTGCCATGGGTAAAAAAAAGAAACGCCACACTAAAGGCAGCTGTTCCTCACTCACCTGCCTCCTCATTAGACAACTTCCTCACCTGTAGTAGAGGCCCCGTCGACCACTTTTTTTACCGGGTGTTCTCTTGTAGTTTTTCTTACTAATGAGGTGCTCACTACTCAGCCTTTTTCATCAGTCACCAAATATGCCTGAAATATATGTTGTTTTATTCAAGTCTCGCTCATTAGGTTTTATAATGTTGGGGATTTTTCGCAGTTCAGAATAAAAGATGAGAAAAATATAACAAACAAACAAACAAACAAACAAGTCCTGTGTATAAAAAACAAAAACAATACGAGTCTACATACACACACACACACACACACACACACACACACACACACATTTTTTCTCTCTTTATAGATATAGAGAGAGAAATAGAAGAGAGAGACCCACTATTGTTCAGTTCGAGTATAAATCAAGTGCTGAACATGTACGGGAGTCGCTGTATACTGGAGCCTAACTTACTGTCTCTTAACCTACAGTCATGAGTGTTATCTGATGCATAATACATAGTAAAACAGTTGATATGATCCACGCAGGTCCTGTGAATGACGCCCGCTCCGTCAACGGCAACTCTGTCCTCTCCTCCCAGCGATGGAAAGAGGAGGAGGAGGAGGAAAGGAAGAAGAAGAGGAAGGAGAGGAGAGGGAAGAAGAACGGGAGGAAGGGTACAGGTGGCGTGAAGAAGAGAAGGACGAGGTATGAGTGGAAGGTAGTAGGATTTAGCAGCTGTACGGAGACTTGTGGAGGAGGTGAGTGTTTTGATGTTACTACTACTACTACATTTACTATTACTACTACTGCTACATTTACTATTACTACTACATTTGCTATTACTACAAGCACCACTATTACCATTACTACTATCTCAAGTACTTCCACTACTCCGACTATTATAACTACCACAACCTCTACTACTACCACCATAACTACAATAACTCGTCACATCTACTACTACTACGACTGACTGCTATCATCACCATATCTATTACTACTAACACCACAACTACCACTATCATACCTACCATTACTACTACTTTTTTTTTTTTAATATGGCTTCCAGTCTCCCCCAATAGCCATACCTTCGCCACCATTTTATTACCTTATTATTAAATATCCTAATACATAAGTAGCTATCCTGGCTGTGTTGAGTTAGTTGAGTCGCAGATCTATGCGGCATTCAGTGACTGCAGCCTCATAGTCAATATCTGCAACTGTTGTCGGCTTTGGGGCCGATGCTCTCGTTCCCCTGAGGCAGAGCAAAGCCGACCGAAGGAGATAGAAAGACAGTCGACATCTCAGCCAGGCTGTAACATAACTTCTGGACTGCTGTTTCTGTTCGGATATCACCTCCGCGAGTCTGGTGTAGAAGCATCTTGCACTTGATCCCATCCCACTAGAGGAGTGAAGCTGCCTTGATCAACGTTCTGGATTCTCTCCCCGTATGCCCTTATCTTGTCGTTCTCGTGCCTCCTGTGTGCAGCATCGAGAGCTAAGTTACGGTGACATGTGGCCATGGGATCAAAAATCCTGATGTCGATGAAGGCTCTCTGTCCCCTCGTCCAGAATCCTCGAGCACTGACGTCAACACGGGCTTCGTTGGATGTGTTTGAAGTCCTATGTTGGAAAATCTCACCGTCCAATGGAAGGAGGGTCGGTTCAACCCTGACATCACGGCAGATTTCCTTCAACATATTTGCTGTGAGATCCCTTACTTCGTCATGCCTCATGCATATGAAGCCCCCTTTCTTGCACTTCATGGCGTGATCGACGTCATAGGAAGAGCCACACACACATTGGGATGGCAAACCTTCTACTGGCCTACTGTACCTTAGAGCATTGGCATCTGTAAATTCTTGTTTATTGAGACTGAAACCATTTGCCCTTATCGGTAACGTAGTTAACCAGTTCGAGGCACCCACCTCCTGCGTTATAGCTACTTCTTTTCTTCAAATTCTCTGGTACTTGCAGCAACAGTTGCTGCAACTTATCACTTTAGCCGTGCTGTCGTTCTGTTGTAATGGACCTTCTAATCTTATTAACTTCATTGGTATCCACCTCCCCTGTTGCGTTCTGAACTATTATGTGGTCCGTGAGGGCTGCCGTGAGCTTAACTGAGTTTTGATGTTCGGTGGCAGCAATCTCTTCTGGATTGGTCAATCCCATTCCTCCCAGTCTCTGTGGTAGTGCAAGAAGTGATCTTTCTGCTGGGGTTAAGTGAGGGTGTTTCACTAATTTGGGAATGAAATTGACGCTGATAGCTTTTTCCAGAGGTTGGAGCAGTACCCACCACCACCACCACCACCACTACCACCACCACTATTATCATTAACAACCACCACCATCATTACCATCAACAACCGCCACAACCACTATTACCAACCACCACCACCACCACCACCATCAACAACCACCACCATCACCATCAACAACCACCACCACCACCACTACCATCTTCAGGCTGGAGTTACGTATTTTAATTATTATTAAATCCAAAGAAATTAGGTTTTTGTAATTACCATATAATCCAAAGGGAGAGCATGGAGGGGGGGGGGGGGATTTACTGTTAAATCTCCCAGAACCGTAAGTTTATGAGGATTAATGACAGTGTATTCGTCTGTCTATTTGTCCGTCTATCTATTTGTCCGTCTATCTATGCGTCCGTCCATAATAGATACAGCTGCTAATCGATATAATGTAACATGTGTGGATGATTTATGTTGACTTTATGACACTGTAGTATAGTTAGTGTCTTTTTTGTAGAGCTACGGGCGTGTAGGTAAGAGGAGTAGTTTTGTAGTTAAGAGGTGTTTGGAGGTGGTGGGATGGAGGCAAGGTGTGGTATTGGTAATTATTGTTGTATCTCAGGTGTGAAGGTTTAAACGAGGGATTTATTTTGTTGTTTGAGTAATTTTTTGTGTGTGTGTTGATAGTCTGTGGGAAGGAGAAGGAAGTTTGTGATTTGGTTTTGTGGTTTTGTTTTGTGTTTGGAAATGTTTTTTGTATGCCAAATATTTTGTTTTAATTTGTATTTTATTTTTTCTTCTTATTTTATTTTATTTTATTTTTTGTTATTGATAATTGGTGATGGTTATTTTATGATATGTGTATTATAGTATTTATATAGGTTATTATCACCTTATCTCTCTCTCTCTCTCTCTCTCCCCTTTACCCTTCCTTACCTTTTTCATCTAAACACCTCTTTCACCCTCCCGCCACCCTCCCACCCTCCCCCTACCGCCCTCACACTCCTCCCCCCGCCCACTCACTCTTCCCACCGCCCACACACCGCCCACACTAACACGGTGGTGCTCGTGGTCTCCGGCAGGTTCACAGACGACCCGGGTGGTGTGTGTCAAGAGGAAGCGAGGTAACGAGGTACCCAGCAGCCACTGTAGGGTCCTGCCCAGGCCAGCCGAGGAGACCGTCCGCTGCAACCTACGGCCCTGCCCTGCCACGTGAGTGTGCGAGAGAGACCCTGCCCTGCCACGTGAGTGTGAGAGAGTGAGAGAGATACCCTACCCAGCGAAGTGAGTGTGAGAGAGATACCCTGCCCAGCCAAGTGCGTGTGAGAGACCCTGCCCAACCAAGCGAGTGTGAGAGAGATACCCTGCCCAGCCAAGTGAGTGCGTGTGAGAGAGGGAAACCCTGTCCAGTCACGAGAGAGAGAGAGAGAGAGAGAGAGAGAGAGAGAGAGAGAGCAGTAATAATAATGAGACTTCACTCAGTAATGGCATGGACATTGTAAATTGATAATTGTATACATCACAGGTGAGACATGTCAGGTAATGTTATACAGCAGGTGGCACTCTCGCCCTTATTACTATCACTAGCAGTAGTAATTATTGTGTCACTATCATCGCCAATGAAGATGACGCCACTTTCATTATCAACACTAATGCTGATAATAATAATAGCACCATCATCACTATCATCGTTACTGATGACAGTGTTGGCACTCTCACTGTCCTCTTCATTATCATTACCAAGAATTGTTTCACCATCCTCTTTTGGCCTTAATGTATCAGTACCATCAAAATCATTATCATCATCACCTTCATCGCCATTCTTGTTACCATCACTATCGCTCTCCTCTCCCTCAGTAACACTATCAATGAGTGTAATCACCATCATCATCATTACCGTCACCATTATTGTTATTGCTTTTATTATTATAATCACCATTACCTCTTCCCCTTTTGTGTCACCATTATTATCAACTATTGTATCGTCACCATCATTATCATCACCACATTTAACACTGCAGTCACCATCCATCATTATTTTCATTATTATTTATCACTGCCACCTTCATCATCATTATGTGAAGAACCTTTGATCACTGTCCGCCTGTGTTAACTCTCTCCCACGTTAACATTCATCTGTGTTGAATTCCTTTCATGGTAAAGTGCATTTGTGTTAACTTCTACATCACTGTATTTTTATGTTAATGTACGCCTGTGTTAACTCCCTCTCATGTTAATCTACGCCCATGTTAACAAGTTGTCGTGTGTGTGTGTGATGTGACAGGTGGGTGGCGGAGGAATGGGGGCCGTGCAGCGTGACGTGTGGGCTGGGCGTGCAGACCCGTGCCCTCACCTGCAAGATGAGGCTCTCCCCTGACCACTCCGTCGCGCAGCCAGAGGGAGCCTGTCTCACCACCCCAGACATCCCCAAGGCTCAGGTGAGGTCTCCAGGATACTGTGTTGGGGGAGCTGTGGGGAGGAGTAGGTAAGGACATTGCTGGGGAGAAAGAGGTAGGGACAGTGTTGGGGAGGAGGAGGAAGAGGTAGGGACAATGCTGGGGAGGAGGAGGAAGAGGTAGGGACAGTGCTGGGGAGGAGGAGGAGGAGGAAGAGGTAAGGACAGTGCTGGGGAGGAGGAAGAGGAAAGGACAGTGCTGGGGAGAAAGAGGTAGGGACAGTGCTGGGGAGGAAGAGGTAGGGACAGTGCTGGGGAGGAAGAGGTAAGGACAGTGCTGAGGAAGAGAAGAACAATTGTAAGGCTTAGTTGAAACAAGAATCTGGTAGAGTGTGTGTGTGTGTGTGTGCATGTGTGTCGTGAAGGTACAGTACAGTTTTGTGAACATACAGTATATTTTACTGTGGGAACTTAATAACATAAGATGCAGTAATATTACAAACAGTACAGCCGTGTGGAGGAACAGTACACTCATGATATACAACATGGTTAAGTTCCCCAGGTGAACAGATACAGTCAACCCGTAAACACAGCGACGAAGGTGAAGCGAGGAGGATACAGGAAGATTACAGTTACTCTGATTTATATACACATGACTGTACTATTATACGGTATTACTGTTAATATATTCTGTACTATGATAGCTATAATATGCCTCTATTACGAAGAAACATCAAGGTACTGTGAATATATTTTTTTACCACCTTGAGGGACCCCCTAAATCTTCTTTTACTTTATGCCTAATTTTTTCCTCTCTTCTCTGTAAATAAACTCCAGTAAAAGGTTCACAGTTCTGCTTCTGAGAAATTTATCTGACGACCATTTGACTTAGTGGCTTTATCAAGAAAGATATATTGCCAATTAACGTCATCACAGGTGCGTTTAATTATTCAGTACCTTGATGCGTATATGTAGGTCCCTGTCTCTTTTATGATTCTTATTTGCCCAGAGAACATACACACAAACACACTCATTCTAATGCTGGTGTTGATATATTGCTGAAGTTGATATATTTCCGGTGTTAATATAATTCTGGTGATAAGTTGATATAATTTTAATGTTAATATAATTCTGGTGTTCATATACGTAGTTATGGTGTTAATTTAATATAATTCTGGTGTAAATATAATTCTGATGCTAAGTTCAATATAATTCTGGTGTTAAGTTAGTGTAATTCTGGTGTTAAGTCAATATAATCTTTCTGTTAAGTCGATTCACTTCTTAGTATGAGTAATATAATTCTGATGATAATACGCCAACACCTTTATATTAAGTGAAAATAATTCCTGAATCTAATATAAATAATTCTTGAGTTAGTGTAATCCAGAAGCGAGTTAAGGTAATTCTAATGTTGAGTTAAGGTAATTCCAGCCTTATAACACTATAATTCTGGGTCGTCTGTGCTATAGAGGAAGATTATCACCTGAAGATTAGACACCACAGCTTATTTCACCTGTTGATTAAACACCTTAACACTAATTTGGGTATTTGGTTAGATTGGGGTTTTTGGTTTAGATTAAGTTAGTTTAAGTTAGGTTATGATAGATTAGGTTTGATTAAGTTAGGTTATGTTGGGTTAGATTAGGTTAGTTTAGGTTGGGTTATGTTAGGTTAAATTATGTTAAGTGATGTTAAGTTAAATTATGTTAGGTTATAGTAGGTTTAGTTAGGGTAGATTAGGTTATAGTAGGTTAGGATAGGTTAAGTTATACTTGTATTAGGTTCGGGTTAAGTTATATTAGGTTAGGTTTTGATAGGTTCGGTTAGGTTACCGTTAGGGTGGTTACTGTTCAGGTGGGGAGACTAATCCTCAGGTGATACCCCCCCAAGAAATATTATTATGGCCTGAGAAACCTTTGTACACACGAGAGGTGCTGAAGGTGCTCCGTCAGGTGATGATGGCCGCTAGTACCATTAACACGTTTTGCAAAAGATACAGATCAATCAGTGTGTCTTGCAGGTGTGCAACATTAATTAGCACGTCTCTGCAGGTGAGGTGCATCAATCACCCCTTTGACAGAGTCGCGTAAGGCTGAATATTAACGAGAAGCGGCGGCACATGTTATTTGTGGAGAGAAATGATTGTGAACGCCAGGACAGGTTGTTTAAAATAGCCCATGGAGATATAGTAATAATAGTAATAGTAATAATAATAAGAATGATCAACAAAAATAATGATGATGATAATACTACTTCTACTAACAATAATAATAATAATAATAATAATAATATTTACAGAATAAGTATATTAGGTGACCTCGGTGTAGAGAGCACTGAATTAATTGGTTCAGGTGTATAGACTAATTTAAGTTCTGACTCCTAAATATACTAATAGATAAACTGATCCGTCTGTACACTGTTTACCATTATATGTACTGGTTCAGATATACATAATACACTAGTAAACCTACTGCTTTAACTGTGTATCTACTAGAGAGAGAGACTTAGGTGTGCACGATACCAATAAGCGCATGGTTCCAGGTAAGCAAGATATTACCTTTTCCTTCACTCTCGTTGCAGGTGTGTGAGTTGGCGGCGTGCGACTCTGCCCCGACATGGCAGACGGGGGAGTGGGGGCAGTGTTCCGCCCAGTGTGGTCTCGGCACCCGTCACCGCTCCGTCACCTGCATCACTCCCATGGGCACCGTCCCAGACCATCTGTGTGATGCCCGAGACAAACCCAGCAACCAGGTTAGTGATCCCAGGAACACACACACACACACACACACGTAAGAAAACATCCGCAAACAAGGAAAAACACAGACACATAAAAAGTCATAAACACAAGCACTGTAAAACACACACTGAGATGAAAACTCACCATCGATTTAAAACACACACAAACATAAAAAACTCACACTCAGGCACAAATTACACACACACACACACACACACACACACACACACACAGTTGCATAAACACGTTGGCTGTTTCTTATACACACACAGTTGCATAAACAGACACAGTCATCCATTCATCCCCTTGAGAGACGACGTAACACCCACACGACCTCCGACTAATGGTGGGACACACGCACACACACACACACACACACACACACACGCACACGCACACACACACACTATTTTTTCCTAATATCTCACCTGACTATTACCTTCACCTTCATATCAATTAACCTTACCTGGATTGTCTGGATAATCATCAGTATTTACAAAAAAAAATGAATGGGTGTTTCGTGATCACACGTGCCTTCATAATTTCCTGACTTTCTTACACCCACTTGAAATTAGTAAGAAAGTTTAGTGACTGAGAGAGAGATTAATGTATGTAGTACATTGAAAATCAAAACCAGCCCAGAGTTCTTTATATTATACCAAACGTCGAGGGAGCTGTGATAGTGAGCTTGGTGATGATGGGTCCTGCAGGAGCTGTGTGATATGGGATCCTGTGCTACCGACACCTGGTTCTTCTCGGCGTGGGAGGACCGCTGCTCTGAGGAATGTGGCGACGGTGTGCAGCGGCGTCGTGTGCACTGTTCCGGCGACGCCCTCGACAACCAGGTGACAGAGTCATCGTGTGACCCCGAGCAGCGCCCCTCCACCACCAGGGCGTGCACCTCCGACCGTAGCTGTGGCGGCAAGTGGTTCACAGGTACGTGCTCCTCACCTGCCTCGTCTCCTACACTATCTTGACCAGAGACCGTCTAGCTTCATGTACATATATTTGTCGAGCCTTTTAAGGATGATGGTTTAATCTATATCTCTACAACAACAACAATTTAAATTATAACCTCCAGGGAATTAAACCAACGTCTTCTGGGGGCTATTTTAACATGTTTTCACAATGTAGATTATTTTTAGACATTAAATTTTCTTCTTGTTAAGGATAAATTTACTCACTGGATATTTTTTTCATGAGGAAATGTTAGTTATGACCTAAGCTGCATGGGTATAGGGCGTAATAATTGTGTCTGGAATATAGTGGAGGTGGTGGAAGCTTACCAGTAATGTCGTGGGCAGGTCCGTGGGGTGATTGTAACGCCGAGTGTGGGCCGGGGCGACGGTCGAGGTCCGTGGTGTGCGTGGTGTTCCGGGGCCGTTGGCGTGTCACTACGGATGTGTCTCAGTGTAAGGGCGATCCACGGCCAGACTCGACTGAGACGTGCACCCGTCCCTGCAGCCACGAATGGTACACGTCTGAGTGGTCACAGGTACGGTACTGATGGGTTATTGACAAAATGATATTCTCCTATCAGGTGACAGATACAAGATAATTAAATACCCATTGTTCCTGAACATATTATACCATAAAAACCTTGTTTACAGTAAGGTGACAGGAGATTCTCGCCACCTTATTGATGGATCAACTCTTGGACAAAAAAAAATGGTGGCGCTCTTCTGTTATTCTACCCAGCTCTGTATTTTTGTTTTGTTTTTAAGATTGGAAGTCATATCCTAATAAACAAAATTTGTATGTATGATTGACATCATTTTCGTGTGGTGTCCGTCAGTGCTCGGCGTCCTGTGCCAGCGGCGTCCAGCGGCGGGAGGTGAAGTGCCTGGATGAGCGTCAGATGCCGGCACTAGACTGTACTGCTGCCTCCAAACCTGACACCCGCCAGCCCTGCAACACCCAGTCCTGCCACCAGGGTCAGTCTGCTCCTCCCAGTCTTACTCTTACATTCTCTAAGCCTCTACCCTAAGGTGTATCGCCCCTGGGGACTGTACCCTTAGGTGTATCACCCCTGGGAACTGTACCCTTAGGTGTATCACCCCTGGGGACTGTACCCTTAGGTGTATCACCCCTCACTGTACCCTTAGGTGGGGAACTGTACCCTTAGGTGTATCACCCCTGGGGACTGTACCCTTAGGTGTATCACCCCTGGGGACTGTACCCTTAGGTGTATCACCCCTGGGGACTGTACCCTATACCCATGGGTGTATGTGTCACCCCTGGGGACTGTGCCATAGGTGTATCACCCTGGGGAACTGTGCCCTTAGGTGTGTCACCCCTGGGGACTTCTGCCCTTAGGTGCATCACCCTGGGGACTGTGCCCTTAGGTGTATCACCCTGGGGACTGTGCCATAGAGTGTATCACCTGGGACTGTGCCAGCAAGTGTATCACCCCTGGGGACTGTGCCCATGGGTGTATACTGAGACTGTGCCATGGGTGTGTCCCACAGGACTGTGCCATGGGTGTGTCACCCTGGGGACTGTACCATGGGTGTATCACCCCTGGGGACTGTGCCTGGGTGTATCACCCTGAGGACTGTACCCTTAGGTGTATGTCACCCCTGGGGACTGTACCCTTGGGTGTGTCTCTTGGGGACTGTGCCCTTGGGTGTATCACCCCTGGGGAATGTGCCATGGTGTATCACCCTGGGGACTGTGCCATGGGTGTGTCACCCCTGGGGACTGTGCCAGTGCCATCACCCTGGGGACTGTCACCCTAGATTAACATCACCCTGGGGACTCAACCTTATGGGTGTATCACCCTGGGGACTGTGCCAACAGGTGTAACCCTGGGGACTGTACCCATAGGTGTATCACCCCTGGGGACTGTGCCATGGGTGTATCACCCTGGGGTTGTGCCATGGGTGTCACCCCTGGGGGACTGGCACCCTTGGGTGTATCACCCCTGGGGACTGTGCCCATGGGTGTATATCACCCTGAGGGACTGTGCCCATGGGTGTATCACTGGGGACTGTGCCATGGGTGTGTACCCTGGGACTGTGCCACATAGGTGTAACACCCTGGGGACTGTGCCCTTGGGTATATCACCTGGGACTGTGTCCATGGGTGTATCACCCCTGGGGACTGTACCCTTAGGTGTATCACCCCTGGGGACTGTACCCTTAGGTGTATCACCCCTGGGGACTGTACCCTTAGGTGTATCACCCCTGGGGACTGTACCCTTAGGTGTATCACCCCTGGCGACTCTACCCTTAGTTGTATCACCCTTGGGGACTGTACCCTTAGTTGTATTACCCCTGGGGACTCTTCCCTTAGTTGTATTACCCCTGGGGATTGCACCCTTTGTTGTTTTACCCCTGGGGACTGTACCCTTAGCTGTATCAGCCCTGGGGACTGTACCCTTAGTTGTATTACCCCTGGGGATTGTACCCTTAGTTGTATCACCCCTGGGGACTGTATCCTTAGTTGTATTACCCCTGGGAACTGTACCCTTAATTGTATTACCTCCTGGGACTGTACCCTTAGTTGTATCACCTTGGGGACTGTACCCTTAGTTGTATTACCTCTGGGGACGGTACCCTTATTTGTATCACCCCTGGGGACTGTACCCTTATTTGTATCACCCTGGGACTGTACCCTTAGTTGCATCACTCCCCTGGGGATCAAAATTTAGGTGTGTATTACCCCTGGGGACTGTACCCTTAGTTGTATTATCTCTGGGACTGTACCCTTAGTTGTATCACCCGTGGGGCTGTCTCCTTAGTTGTATCAAATTTCTGGGACTGGTACCCCTTAGTCGTATTGTCTCTTTGGCGACTGTACCTCTTAGTTGTATTACCCTGGGGACTGTACCTTAGTTATATCATCCCTGGGACTGTACCCCTTATTAGACACCCTGGGGACTGTACCTTAGTTGTATCACCCTGGGAACTGTACCTTAGTTGTATTACCCCTGGGGACTGTACCCTTTAGTTGTATTACTTCTGGGGACTGTACTTAGTTGCATACCCCTGGGACTGTACTTAGTTAATCACCCCTGGGGACTGTACCCTTAGTTATATCACCCCTGGGTACTGTACCCTTAGTTATATTACCCCTGGGTACTGTACCCTTAGTTATATTACCCCTGGGTACTGTACCCTTAGTTATATTACCCCTGGGTACTGTACCCTTAGTTATATTACCCCTGGGTACTGTACCCTTAGTTAATCACCCCTGGGGACTGTACCCTTAGTTGTATCACCCCTGGGGACTGTACCCTTAGTTATATCACCCCGGGGACTGTACCCTTAGTTGTATCACCCCTGGGGACTTAGTTATATTACCCCTGGGTACTGTACCCTTAGTTATATTACCCCTGGGTACTGTACCCTTAGTTATATTACCCCTGGGTACTGTACCCTTAGTTATATTACCCCTGGGTACTGTACCCTTAGTTAATCACCCCTGGGGACTGTACCCTTAGTTGTATCACCCCTGGGGACTGTACCCTTAGTTATATCACCCCGGGGACTGTACCCTTAGTTGTATCACCCCTGGGGACTGTACCCTTAGTTGTATCACCCCTGGGGACTGTACCCTTAGTTATATCACCCCGGGGACTGTACCCTTAGTTGTATCACCCCTGGGGACTGTACCCTTAGTTGTATCACCCCTGGGGACTGTACCCTTAGTTGTATTACCCCTGGGGACTGTACCCGTAGTGAAGTGTCGTTATGTTTATTATTATTGCTGTTGTGGTATTTTATTCTTCTTGGTGCTTTTGTTGTTCTTTTTCATTCGTCTCCTCTCTTCCGTTTCTTCTTCACTTTTTCCAGGACCATTTTCTCATTCTCTGTCCATCTTGTAATATTGTATTCCCCCCTATTATATTCCTGATATTTTTTATGCATATCGTAACGTTTATCATCTTGTCTGTCTGTCTTTCACCCGTATTTCAATAAGGATGAGAAGTGGTGTTGGTGAGACGAGGTTGAGAGAACATGAGTCTCGCCTGGATGTCTCTGGCAACACTGTCAGCTAATGTTTACACTTGGTTTAGACCGTTGTCGAGGCAGCTCTAACTTACTGTACAGTATATTGGGTCTCATTTCCTGATACTGTTTACAACTTGCGTGTATGTTCAGTTGTTATTTCAGATTTGTTTGATTATGATGGTTCATTTGTGTGGGGTTTTATTTACAATTGAGAAAATTTTATATTTTGTATATTATCCATATATATTTTGGTCAAGGACGAGTCAGTTGTAATATAAATATAACGTTTTTTGCTCTGCATTTTTTCCTGTTCATTGTTCTCA
The DNA here is from genome assembly GCF_018991925.1 of Homarus americanus. Classification (NCBI taxonomy): domain Eukaryota; kingdom Metazoa; phylum Arthropoda; class Malacostraca; order Decapoda; family Nephropidae; genus Homarus; species Homarus americanus. Next base: position 9,026,032 of record NW_024743709.1, read on the forward strand.
AGTAAAGGTATTCTTACCTGGTTACAACTATATGATACAGGCTGCTGCTGCTGCTGCTGGCTGTACAAGATTAAAAAAAAAAAATCTCTCAAGGTCGGGTGTTAGTGAATGAAAAGTTAACACCTCAGTAACTCACAAGTCTCTTGCCATTTGAGTTTGAGATTGAGACTAAAAGAAAAGTCTTCTTGCCAGAATTTATAATATTAAGAGTTAAGATAGTGACACGAGTGTTGGCGGTGTTCCAGGTGCGGCCACACACACACACACACCTGCCCTCAAGGTGGAGTCAAGTTTCATTCATTCATTTGGAATTTATTGAGGTGTGTGTGTGTGTGTGTGTGTGTGTGTGTGTGTGTGTGGATCGTGAGAACTAGCAACTGAGAGGTATTAATACATCGTGAGGTAATATTTCTTAGTCATGATATCATTTAGTTATATACTGTATGTGTACTGTGTGTTCATAAGGGATGATTTATGGTAAGCTAAAGTAGCATTTAACCATAGATGATAGTTTGAATTAATGATTTACTTGTACCCATTGTTTTCCTTACTGCACAGAACAAGCTGACGAGAGCGTGAATAACTCCTCCACAAGAAACGACCTGCCACAGCTGCCCTCCGGCCTCCCCCCTGGCGACACCCCCGACCGCAAATCTTCAGGTAATGTGGCTCTTGAGGCCGGCTGGCGCCCCCCGCCCCAGTCACTGGAAGCTCCTAGTCCAGACTTCCGGTCTCCTGATGATATTCAGGACTATGACGAGGGCACAAATAGGGATACCGATTGGGATTGGGCCTCCAGAGGGGGCGATGAGGAGGAGGAGGAGGAGACCGAGCAGCCCTCCGACAGGTCTCCGCCTTCCCCAAGCATCAGGCGGCGGCGACCTGTCACCCCTGGGCGGCCATGGCGACCCGGGCTGTCCACAGGTTGGCCTGGAAGTTGCTGCAAGCTTATAATATCGCTGCTTGTCACTCTTTGAGATTAATTATTCCAATATTTTAGCTTACTGCTTGGGAACTATCAGAGACAGAGGCTTAGCTGCATACATTGTTAACACAGTGGCTGTTAATATGCTCTTCACCAGCACCAGAAGGAAGCTTAACTATGCTAGCAATATATGGATCTTATAAAACTGTATCATTTTGCTTATCTTGTGAGTGAGTCAGTTAGCTTGATGGTCTGCATCGGGAGGTTATGGCACCAGAGGCTTGATCGCTTGCACCTTAATAAGACTTAGCACAGGTGTGGAGGCTGTGTGGCAGTGTAGCCGGAGCTCCTCTCTTGTTAGCACACTGTGGGTCTGATTCTCTTTATTACTCTTATCCATTCCATTGGTTTTTTTTCTTATATTCATTAATAACATGAAAAGTTGTACAGGTGAACTGAAGGAAACTTTTACACAGTCGATGGTTTACTTTTCACAGGAATACAATTGTTACACAAAGTGGAATATTTTATGTTGTCATCCTTAGTGATCATATAGGGCGTAAATTAGAACCAGTTTTGTAAAGATTTATATGATTTTTGTGTTTTGTAAAAGTTGGACACGTCTGTTTAATTTAATATCAAATTTAACTAAAAAATCTTTCTTCAGTGAATGTTGAGGGGCCTGAATGTTAATGGTTAAAGAGTAATAACTATGGAAGTGTATAAAGCTTTGTGTGTGGGTTCTGGCTTTCCACTTGATGTGTTCTGGCACAGCCTTGTTCTTTCTGTCAGCTGGGTCTTCTTCAGCCTTGGTTCAGTGTCACCAGACGCTCTTAATGACAATACTGAAATACCTGGAATAATTTCTTCTTCCCCTCTGAACTGCACTGATAACCACCTCCCTCTTGTTCCAGGTTCCTGCATCGACAGAATGAAGAATTGCCACCTGGTGTACAAGGCTCGTCTGTGTCGCCTCAAGTACTACAACAAACTCTGTTGTGACACTTGTACCAAGAACCAGTGAGTTCTTAGTCATTATCGTAAGAGAGAGTGAGTGTTACTGCCAAGTGCCAGTGACCACTCTGTTGTGACACTTGCACCAAGAACCAGTGAGTTCTTAAGTCATTATACCTCAAGAGAGAGGGAGGGAGTGAGTGGTACGACGAGCGACCTGTGCTGGAGGAACTGTACTGAAGAAGAGGAGAACACTGGTCCTCAGTGCGCTGGTCGAGGAGGTGGGACCATCATATACAGGGTAGACTGTGGTGTCAGCAAGCCCCAATTTGCTTTCACAGTGAACAATATTACCGGAGATCGATAAAATGACTTGCGTAGGGGAGGTAATGTTCGCCCCGTATAAGCAAGACGTAGTCACTCCTTGTCGCCCTGCCACTGTCTGGTCCTACCCTCACCTCAGCCTCCGAGTTTGGTAAAGTTTTCCCTGCGGTTGTTTGATAAGGACTGTGACGTCACAGTTTGGTGCAAGCAGACTGACATTTCATTTCTACTCTCATTTTGTCATCCGAGCCTGCTTGAACCTTCATGTTATAAAATATAGACTTAGGTGTATAACACTGATGATAAGAAAGATGGGAGTATGATGATGGATAGTCATGAACTGAAGAAAGAATCCTTGTATATAAGTTTTGCTTAGCATAAGAGGAAGTTAAAGCACCCATCTTAACAACCAATACAGACTTTCTACGTAAAGTATGTAAATACTTACACTATTACTGTAGAGCAGAGTAACATTGTTCAGCTATAGTCAGTAGTCATAGAGAACGGAGCAGAGGTGGCACAGTGCCAGGGGGCACAACTGTAGTTTATATCACGCACGTTCTCTGCATCTTGAAGCACTGCCAGGACTGTTATTTTAATTTCACGCTGAAAAGCTGTGTATTTCATAGTAATAATTATTCATATATAACGCATATATCATTATTTTTATCTAAAATTTCATGAAAACTAAAAATATATTTTTTGTGTTTTCACTAAGAAAATTTATCTGGATCCATTGTGTGTCAAGGCCGTCAGGTTTACGTATTTGGAGTGCAGCTGCTGTGTCAGGCTGTCACCCTCATCTCAATCTAACAATTGATTTCCATTTGCTTACTTGATCACAGTAACTTTAAGTAAACTTGCATTAACTTAAAATTCAGATGAAGTAAATGAATTCTTCAAATTATTGTCAGTTAAATATAATCAATGATTTTTTGGATGATAATTTTGTTCATGTGATATAATTATGAGGTTTAGGACGTAACCTAACACCAGGTGGGCTTCAACAACCCGTAGGGAAACTAATGACCTCAAATAACCTAAAACTCAGTGTAATATGCCACAATTTGAGTTTATTTATTAATCACGTATGACCTGGAGTACGTGTTGTGTTCACGTTCTCGCCGACAGCTTTTCCGTATTAATTTTTATCTGTCTGTGTAGTAAAAATTGTCCCACCTTTGTCTACTTGGGATCATATGAACTGACATTTAGTTTTAATGATATATCACATACCAGACAAGGTTGTGTTGTGTGGTGGGTGTGTTGTGTGCTCTAGACAAGACACACCATGGAGGTAACACTAATGGGTGTGTTGTGTGCTCTGGACAAGACACACACCCTGATGGTAACACTAGTGGGTGTGTTGTGTGCTCTGGACAAGACACACACCCTGATGGTAACACTAGTGGGTGTGTTGTGTGCTCTGGACAAGACACACACCCTGATGGTAACACTAGTGGGTGTGTTGTGTGCTCTGGACAAGACACACACCCTGATGGTAACACTAGTGGGTGTGTTGTGTGCTCTGGACAAGACACACACCCTGATGGTAACACTAGTGGGTGTGTTGTGTGCTCTGGACAAGACACACACCCTGATGGTAACACTAGTGGGTGTGTTGTGTGCTCTGGACAAGACACACCGTGCAGGGTAATACAGCATGACTGTCACTTCCAAGGCTCCTTACTCTGCTCTGTTGTATGTAACAGAAGAACATATTATGTGTATATATTTTAAACGTAGCTTGGCATGGTGAATATAGACAACAATGTAATAGTTTGTAAGACATGCAAGAATAAGACTACTTAAAAACATATATATTAGTGTGAAGGTAAAAAAGTTGCAAGAGGAAGTTTGTTAAAGGCTTACTCACAGGTAACTCACAGGTGACTTATAAGTGTGAGGATGAAGTACGTGACCTTATAATGCGACACTCACACCTGCCTCAACCACAAGACGTACACACATCTCTAGCTGGACCTGACACTCTTTTCTGATAATTATTTGCAAACTGCTGAAATCTCTGATGTTGCGAGGCGCTCACATCCACACCTTGAGAGAGAGATTGGTATGTACCTGTATGTCTTTGTCTTTCTCAAAACCTCGGTATTAAGTGTTTTTTTTCGTAGACGGAAAAATTACTTGTTCCTTAATGACTACGGGCAAAAAAATATATGAATAGTTTGAGAAGGGGTTGTTGGTGGATAATATATATATATATTTTTTTCAAATTAAAGTTAATTTGAATTACTCAGAATGGATTAAGGTTATTTTAAATTTCCAGAAGTAGGTGGTGAGTGTACAGTGTGGCTCTCTCTCCCTTGTGTCAGGGTCTGGCCATTAGGGTTAAACAGTGTGTAGGGAGTTTGATAGTTCCTAGGAGTACCGCTTGCTGGAGGGGTGGTCGCACACACACACCTCAGCTGTCTTGTCAGTGATGTACAGAATCTTATAACTCAACTCTTCCTTTCCTGGCGTCTGTATTTTCAGATAACTTTCCAAACTGTGTTGAGTCTCAGTCTGGGAGAATTTGCTAATTTATTTACACTTCTATTAATTAACTTTGCCTGGTGCGGTAGGAGAGACTTTCAGCTGAATTAAGCCATTACCAGATAAACTGTACTGTGACCAATGTCTTGTCATTATATTATACATTTACGAATTAATTTTTCAAGAATTTTAGATTTGTTTGTATCTTATTACTCAAAACACTGCTGTAAGATACAGTTGTAGCCACGAGGGTGTGTCGTTAAGGGCTACAGTGTTGTGTCGCAGCTGGCAGATGATCGCCCATGGGAGCTCACTTACCAAAGATGTTTGTTTCTTTATTGCCCCGCGAGGAGTCACGTTTTTTGTTTGTGCTGGACCGTTGTGATGGTGACGCCGGCACTCACCCTCATACCGAGTGTAAGGTGACGGTGACGCCGGCATCCTCTCTCATACTGAGTGTAAGGTGACGGTGACGCCGGCATCCTCTCCTCATACTGCCTGTGGTGACTCTCTTGTTTATTGTACATAAGAGAAGCCAGACAAGAAGTATATATGGAAGCCTTCAAAAAGTGAACGTGAAAACATACAAGGTGTTGAACCACCTCTTAAAGATTTTTCTCAGTCGCCAGATGTTTGAATTTCCGTCCAGTTTAGATGCAAAATTCAACATACCGGTGGCCGAGGAACATACATTTCACACTGCGTCTCCAAAAGAGAAGAAAAAATTATATTTATACTTTGGGAATGATTTTCGTCTCCAAGACAGCACTGGAATCAAGGAGAAAGTTTGTACATGTTTACACTGTTGATACTAACACTCGACTATGTTGCTGTGCTTGGGCAGTCTTCCACTTGTACTCCTTCCACTCAGGGTCTCCTCTACTGGGCCCTTCTGCCCTGGTCTTGTCTCGTGCTTGTACTGTCTTCCAGCTGGTTTCATGATCAAATATCTCCTGTGGGGGGAACATGGTATTGGGGTTGGCAGCATGGTTATTGTCCAACTCGATATCCCAGGTTAAGAGACTAAGAGGCTGGCTGGAGTGTGAGTTAACGATAGGTCTCGGATACCTAGGGCCTCAGACTCTTCAGCCACTCATCCTGGGGTACACCGCCTTACACTGGTGGAAAACGGCATTCGGTGGATATATATTTTGATATATCACAGTTCTCCTCATAATCTTGCTCTCTTTCGCCTTTTCTTGTTTTTATCTTCTCTGTTTCTGGATTACATGTGATGAATTTTAGAGTAATTATATGGGCTACTACTGTAAATATTGCTGTATAATAAATGTGTATACAAATTTTTGTTTCTTTACTCCCACAAGAGAGAAGAAATGGACAACTACTGATGTTGTTGGAAACAAGATTAAGTTGTTTGTTATATCCCCAGTAACAGCAAAGGCACATACACGGACAAAATCGGTACGTTCACAAACTTGGACGAGAAGATCCGTTGGTAAGTTATGATAATGTGGAAAATACACAAAATATTACTATAAAGACCTGGAGTACTTACATCCTCTTCCACAGGATAACATCTATACACATTTTACGTTTTCTCGTTTTTTTTTTATTTGTAGTAAGTTTAGTCTTACAATACATTCATACAAACTCACTTTATGCAAACAACTCGGTTATGTTGACTTCCGAAGTTTGGAGCGAGAAAGTTGGACTGAGGCTGTTGCTATATTGGGCTGAGTTACTTCCTGCAAGTGTCGACGGGGAGAGACCAGCAACTGCCTACCAACACATTAGCGACAGGTAAGACACTTCTTTATTGGTGCAGGTAAATACAGATCATCGACATATCACCCAATATCTCAAGATGATTCAAAACGACAAAAATGGCGATGGGATAATTTTTGAAAGTGGTCAAGGTAAGTTTTCCCAATTCCTCGAAAATTACAAATGTAACCCAATAATAAAAACCCCAAATTCAGAGAAAATATCCACAACGATCTTAATGCAGCTTTGGCAAAAAAGTAAATACAATTCCAAGTCTTTCCTACAACATTTGGAGCCCAAGCAAATTATCCCCAAACCTTGAATTTTATCGCCTTTTATTACAAGTAATAATAATTTCGACAACATAGAGACTAGTATTACAAAATCTCGGTAAAATATTCACAATCCACAACTATCACAATGCTCCATGCATGTACTCAAGTCACTCGGGTATTTTTTGTTTTCTCGGAATATGATCACATTCGTCAACAAACTATGAGAATATAACGTGTTACTTCCTCCACTCGAGTTAAAGTTCCGTAAAATCTTGAACACGTATCAACAGTTTATATACTAACACATTAAAGAAAATCAAGGCCATATGCTCATTCTCTTGGTAATGCGTCGCAATCTCTAAAAAAAAAAAAAATAAAATAAAATAAATCTAGTATCCACAAAACCTGAGTACAGTACAGCACTCGTCGTGTCCACACTCAGGGACCCCAAGAGACGGGGTCGAGCAGTTCAGGAGTGTTATCATAAGTTTTTTTCCCCCCAAAATGAAGAGGAGTAACAAGTTGCAACCACTCACTGCACTTGAATATCGTATTTTTGCTTAATTAAATAACAATAATATTTCATTAACTTCAACTGAATTGTCATTTGAGTAATAAGGAGTAATCCCACTGACAATGGTAACGATCATTAATCTCAAACATTCCTATACTTAGATAATTCAAAAGAGACATGGAACATAGAACGTATTTGTAGGCCAATGTATAATGAATGGGTAAGACAAACTTTTTTATTACTTTAAATGGCTGTTGTAGAAAATACTTTATCCTTTCGAGAAAAATTAGTACCCCAGCTCTCTCTGAACTACTCTGTGTCTGCGCATGCGTAGCTCAGTCTGTTCATTTGTTCACCAGTCACCGACTTACCTGTGTCAGGTGTGTGTCTGTGTCCATTGTTCCCACGAAAATTTGGTGAGTAATTTTGCTGTTTTACGACGATATTAATGTTTATTGTTGTTCTTGGTTTATCATAAGTTAATGTTCCGTAATTGTTTCCTTGTTTGTGATTATTATAAACGGCTGAAGTTGTTAGAGGCTTTGTTTACATGATAATTTGGCGAGTAGTCAGTAATCACCCCCCCCTCCGCCAAGTGCTCCTCCCGAACACAGTAACAAGATCACTAGATTACAAGATGTTGTAACCGCTAGATTAAGGTTAGGATATAAGTACCTCTGGCAGTATGTTCCTCAAGCAGATGTAAACAAAACTAAATGTAAAGTGTGTGGCCATACATATGGCCACACACTTGAACACTACGTCCTCGACTGTGTGAAGATAGAACCTTTTAGGGACAGGTCCAAGCACACTGTGTGTGAAATGGCACAACACTTCATCTCTAATGGCAAGATAGCCGACATATTAAGATTGTATCCACTTTTTTGCACTCAGTAACTATATCAGTTCTCATGTACAGAACCAAATACACAATGTGCTTGAATACCTCCCACGTAAATGTGAATAACAAAGTGTGAGGCCAGACATACTGCCTCACACGCCTGTACTCACGCATTTGTGAATAAGTTACCCTTTATGTATAGAACTAAACAAATAATGTAAATGAAATACTGTGTAACTTTCGGTGCCATAATATCCTGACAACCGGGGTTAATTATTATGACCCTTTGTAAACCCTACTCTGTAATCCTTTTGCGCTACCGCTCACAGGATGAGTGTGGGGTGCACAATAAAGTAGCCGCTGCAAGCGGCAAAGTCAAAATAAAAAATCAATCCTCCCGAACATCAGACGTTACACACAATTTTGTTCCGTTGAACGATTTCACCGATAGGACACAAGGGTTTGGGGACTTAATTCACGGGTTACATTGTACAGGAGTGAGCAGTTACCGTACTTTGACAGCACTGATAGAAACTAATGGTAATTAGTAAACATAAATTTACCTGGAAACAAAGACCGCGGACGCTCCTGTATAGCAGACGATGTGAACGCCACGGGAGATCCGACGGGTCCATAATTACGGTAAATAATTTATTTCTTCGTCCACAAAGCGCGTAGAGACGTGAAATTACTGCTTTATGTTCAGTGTTCGCTTTTTTTTACCCCGTTATTTCCTTTTCCTTTCATGTCCTGCCTACAAACAAGTAATTTATGATCGAAGGATATGTATGGCAAGTGTATCTGACAGCATTTTTTTGGTCAATTCAGGATAATAGCCAGGTTGCGGTTAGGTTGGGTTAGGTTAGGTAGTGAATTCATAGTAAAGCACCTGTCTTTTTCTCGCTGTTATGTATTTTGTAATGTTTAGACATTTCTAAGATTTCATTACCAGATATGGCTGAACAGGTTGAAGTGCTGTGCTGACATTGTGATAGATTATTTTACGTAAATTGCCGAGTTTCATCAGAAAAATAGTGATGTAATTTAATTTTTTTAGAAAACACGGTGTATTACTGAACAACGTTACTTATCCAAAGTGTAATAATCAATGTACACTGCGTGGAAAACAACACATTTGGCCTGATTCTTCTTCAGATTAAGGTAAGATGTGGGGGCATGAACAAAGGTTAGGTGAGGTTAGTTTTTGTTGTTGCTTTTTTATACGCTTTTTCCTATGTTTGTTTTTATGTTTTGAACGATTTTTGCCTTGTTCTCCATTGGAAATCGCCTGTTTCTGTGATTTACCCAGCAAAAAACTCCATTTTTCCAACAACCTCCCTTAAGATTGTTATTAAAAAAAAAAAAAAGTTATCTCCGGCGGAAATGAATATCAAATTTGTTCGAAAATCATAAAAAAAAACTATTGGAAAACCATATTTTTAATATCCAAAGAAAAAGCGGGGTTTTTCTATAAATTTACTGGTAGGTTAGGTCAGGTCAGGTCAGGTCAGGTCGGTTAGCACCAGAAGCGAAAGTCAGATTCGTTCGAATCACAAGAAGAACCAAAGTAAAAACGTATTTCTTATGGAAAAATCGAAACCTGGCTACTGTCATAAATCGACCGTTTTTTTTTTTTACTGTGTAGAACTGTAGATCTTTTGTGGGTAAAAATAATGCGGTAATGCTTGAGAACGATAGTGCGCCTGAACCACCAACTATTGGACACTTCCATGGAAAATATTTGGTTTCTCACTTAATGAGACCGACAAAAATGGACAAGGAATATGTTTTGCTCAATATCAGTTTTGCTCTGTAGTCAACCACGGCGTCTTTTTTTTTACGTTTAGGACTGTTTTTTGGTTCATTTTCTAGACAGGATGGTTTTTTTTTAATGGCTCGTTTGTTTTATGAACAGATATTCCATGTGTAGCGTTCTCGGACGTCCCTTGTATATAATGCGCAAAAGTCGAGATTATTTTATTGTTTCGTCAACATGGTTACCAAAAAAAAAAATGGAATTGAATTAAAATTTATGGAGACATTAATATCATGATCCTGAACATGAAAATGGAAGCGATAATGAACAAACCTAACAGAACCTGACCTGACCTAACCTTACCTTACTTAACCTTACCTAACCTCACCTAACTTCTATTTTCGTGTACAGTATCATGTTACTAGTGTCTCCGCAAAGTTTGATTTAATTCCATTATTTTTTTCTGGTGTTATTAGTTTTGGCAAAATAATCTAGCCTTTTGCACATGGGCATTATATACAAGGGGCCCTCTGAGTATGGGGGACGTCTGGGAATGCTACACCGGACCTTGGTGACGGATTCCACCAGAAACGCCTGGCAATTGCTAACATTCCCGAAACACTTGATACTGCTACATAATACAATTTATCGTTCATAAAATGAACCTAACTTAACCTGCCCGACGTACAGGTCTGCGTGAATCTAAAAAAAATTCCTCTAGCCCACTGGGTTAGTAAATTTTTAACTACGAGCTCACCGAAATTCCCACTATCCCGTAATTGTTTTCGAAATGTGAGAATATCTTGTAAAAACGTAGTGACACAAACAAATGTTGCTGCACAGAATGAATACACTGTAAATCTTATTGGATCATATAAAATGCTTCATGACTGACCCACCTACGCTTGTGGTGGTGGAGTTCATCAGTAGTGTGTGTGTGTGGTGTAACACGAATGATGCAATTCGTGCACTCTCTTCCCGTGATGATTACCATCACCATCGTTTGAATTAAATTACCTAAAATCTTACCATTTTTCTATGGCTGAATGCGTATTGAACTGTTAAAACTTGGGCTATCAACTGAGGAGTCAAACGTATGCAAACGCTCCCGTCATGATTCGTAAAGCAGGTTTTTGTTTAATTTTGATACATTCTCCCTTTATTCATTGCTAGTGTTAAATAATAAATTACTGCATGTCCACTCGCCACCTTTTCTTACGTGTTGATGGTGCCTCCCTGGGTGAGTCCGCTGACGAGTTGTAAACAATATGCAGGCATTCTCGTGTGTGTGTGTGTGTGTGTATATATATATATATATATATATATATATATATATATATATATATATATATATATATATATATATATATATATATATATATATATATATATTTATTTATATTTTACCGATTATTATAGTTTTTAATAGTTCTATAGAGAAATTGGGGGTAAATTAGAGATGTGTTTAGTATAAATTGTTTAATATAAAACCTTTCAAAATTGTATAGGTCTACTTACGTGGTCCTTCACTTTCGCATAAGGCAAAATTATCATTCCCTGAGGGGCTCGCGAATTTTTAATCTGACGCCCGAACTAGTTTCCACCCGCTGCGGGCGAATATGATTGGGCAGCCTTACCTTACCTAATATAACCTAACCGTCACGAAAACGTCCTTGTGAATCAAACGAATACGGCGGACGGACCTCGGCGCCACAGATTAAAGACGGAAAACATCGTAAAAATTATAATAGACAAAATGTATTCCTTGTGTATTTTTTGTCCGTCTCAAGAGGTAAGAAACCTTTATCTTCTATTGGAGAAATGTCATCAGGTTGGTGGTTTAGGTGCGAAACCGTCGTCAATTATTAGCAAAAATACACCTTTGAAGCTATTTTTGTTGTTCCTCGATAATAAATTCGTTTCGACATCTGTGCATGGAAAAAATTCCGTTAAGGAGATATTGAATAAATGAAGTAAAGATATACAATTAAATAACAAAATAAAATAAAACAGATATCGATTGTTAAAATCTCACGTCTTGGCCTTTAACCTGAAGGCTTTTAATAAACTGGTTAAGGTCACTCCGCTGAACCTTGACTCCTGAACTGTGTTTCGTTGACTTGTCTCTTTTTTTACTGTTAACCCTGATAAATGTGTACAAACTCGCTCGCGCGCGCACACACCATTTATAATAACTTCACCCTTCTCTTAAAGTCGAGGGTAAATCTGGCGAGAGAGAATGGGAGACATAACAGTTTAGGTCTCCCCACTTACTGCCAGAACAGTGAGGGGGAGAGCGTGTGGCAGGGAAGGTGATGGTGCAGTGATAGTGCCAACCGTACAGAGAAGAGGAGTTACGACATGCCGGGAACTAAAGGGAGAGTTGTTTACGGAAGATAGGGGAAGGGGCTATGTTTATACGGGGTTAGATAGGATGGAGATAAGTGTTGGCATCTACTGTGAGGTTTTGTAGAGGGATGGATGCATTTGGACCAACTATTTGCCTTGTAAATGTTAACTGACAATATGAGGCAGGAGGGGAGAGCGTGTCTTCAGCTTTAGCAGATCTGGGAATATGTATGAGCTGAGAGAGTAAACAGTTAAGGGTGTGTGTTGTGGGGATACCTTAGATGTTTTCATACTAGATGACAGATTGCTAAGGGCATAGAATAGACGGAATGGAAGCAGTGGCGAGTGTGTTGCACGTGATGGAGGACGGAGTGGGTGATTCAGATTTTAGATAAGCATTTGACTGGCAAGAGCGAAGATGAAATCTGGATTACTTATTGCCAAACGCAACTTGTGACATCATTGGTTGTTTACCAGGCGACTGAATTTCAGAATAAGTATATCATGACCTGCACATTATTTATAATTTGTATATGTATAACATGAAAGATTGAAGAGCGGTTTTTAATAACAATCAGTCAGTCAGCTATAACGGTGACTCTTGAATGACGTGTAAGTCAGTAATGGCACAACATTAGTGTAGGAGGATTACCACTTCACCAGTCTCCTTGTCAGTTGCAATTTTGATGTGATACAATAATATCCCCCAAGAGGTTTATGCCCAATAGTGTTCGAGAAATGTCCGCTCGTATGTGTGATCTTATGGAAGAGGTTAACACTTAACACTAACATTATTTAAAGTGGTTAGTTAACACTGCTCATTATGAGGTTAACCTTTACAGTCAGCACGGTAAGCGGGGCAAGCATATTCGAGGTCGAGTTTTCTCTGTGAACACAACTTCTCTCTTCTCTCACGCTCTATCTTCCCTTCCTTTCTATTTAACTTTTATATCGCTCAGCCCTGACTGTACTTCAGCCTCCAGGTCATATTTCACCCTCCAGATTCACACTTCACCTTCCAGGTCACACTTTAGCCTCCAGGTCACACTTCACCTTCCAGGTCACACTTCACCTTCCAGGTCACACTTCACCTTCCAGGTCTCACTTCACCGTCCAGGTCTCACTTCACCTTCCAGGTCTCACTTCACCTTCCAGGTCTCACTTCACTTTCCAGGTCTCACTTCACCTTCCAGGTCTCACTTCACCTTCCAGGTAGCATTTCACCTTCCAGGTCCATTTCACCTTCCAGGTAGCATTTCACCTTCCAAGTCTCACTTCAACCTTCAGGTCATACATCACGCTCTAGGTCATGCTTCACCCTCCCGGCCACACTTCACCCTCCCGGTCACACTTCACCCTCCTGGTCACACTTCTGCCACCTGGTCAACAGAGAGAAAAACGGATCATCTGAAATTAAGACACCCTAACGCCCCCGAAGGAGGATTAGGTTAATACACTATCTATCTCCACTAACCCCTTCCCTACTTTTAATATTTTATTTGGCTAACGCCAAACGATTTTATTGAGCTCAGAGGGGGGCCCGTACACAAGGGGTTAAGTTAGTGTTATGGTGAAATATGCTGGGATATCTAATATTCAGATGATCTAGGAAAACTACTGGAGTGAATCACCCTCCTCCACATACCACTCGGGTAGCCTACCTGCACCAGGCTCTCTCTCGCCGCCTCCTAACACTGACCGCTCGCTTTTCCCTCCTTCCTTACCCTTCCTCTCTGCACTTTAGATTTTTTTAGATTGCCCCGGAGGGGGCTAGTTTATTGGGCACCCCCTTACATCCTGTGCACTCCTGGCCACATTTCAATCTTTATTCTCAGGTTCACTGATCCTCTTTCTGGTGGAAGTAAGGTTGCTATCCTGAGGGTAGATTTTTTTTTTAGATTGCCCCGGGGAGGCTAGTTTATTGGGCACCCCCTTACATCCTGTGCAAGGTGGAGCGCAGAAGCGTTTACAGTGCCCATCTGGGAAGCATGCGTAGCTCATGCTTGCCTTTATGACTCATGCTTTAAGGGCGTAAAAGCCTGAAGGGTCATAGGTTTTGTTAGCAAGTTACATAAAGTGACAGAATGATGAGTGTGTGGGGGGAAAGTTCCCGGTACATTTCATCTGTTTATGGCAAAGCGTGGCAGGTCCCTAATAATGTCAAGTGCCAGGCCTGTCACTAGGAGGAGAGATATCTAGTCAGGGAGGGAAGAGGTGTTGGTAACGGCTGGGGACCTGTAGGAGGAGGTCATAGGGCAAGTGAGGATGTAGTGACGGAGGATGCGGGAGTCAGGTTGGCCACAAAGTTTACAAACGCCAGGCTCAGGGTTGCCAACGTACTCCCATAGGTACCTGTGCCCTAGGCGCAGTCTCATGTACATAATCTGTTGAGACCGAGTCAGGGATTGATACTCTTTGTAGTGGCGGTTGTCGTCACCGGTTACAGCGTCATAGTGGCGTAGTGTGACGCTACCCCGTTGTTTCAGGTGTGTCCAATTTTCGTCGAATGCTTCTCGTTGTGAAGCGTGTATGCGAGATTTGAGATGATTCAGGGAGAAGGCGGCTTCAATGTCGTCTTCTTGTGTCGCTTCTTTGGCAAGCCGATCAACAGTGTCACAGGCAGTTATTCCTGTGTGTGACGGGATCCAAATAAACTTGACACGGATGTCATCAGTTTGTTCTAGCCCGGCGACGGCGGCTAGGGTGTGTTGGGCGGCAGGGGAGGAGGGGGAGGGTAATTTGAGCCTCGCTAGCGCAGAAGTGCTGTCACTGATTATAAGGGGGTTCCGGCGTTCAGTGCGAGCATAGATCGCCCCCTCATGAATGCCCGTGAGGATGGCTATGCTTTCAGTGTCAGTGGAGGAGGCCCAGTCGTGGACCCTGATTTTCCTGCGGGCCTGGCGCTCAGGAATCCACACAGCTGCCCCAGCGCTGCCCAGCGTGGTAACAGACCCATCACAGTAGACGAGGATAGGAGGGGTGGGAGGTCCTAAGAGAGGAGGCGACATCATTAATCTGCTCAAGGCAGTTAAGTTTGAGCATATACCGCAGTTGGGTGGATTTACAACCAGGGAAGGTGTGGACGACAACATCAACACTCGTGGAAGTCCACGGCGGTAGAGGCAGATGAGTGTACTCGGGAGGGAGAGAGGTCGAGGGGGTGTAGAGGTGATGACGCAGGATGTCAGCAGCAGTGTGGACGGGCCAGTGTTGAGAGGGGAAGGGAAAGGTAATGGGGACAAGCCGGCGCAGGAGGGTGTTAAGATGTAAGTTCAGTGAGCGCGACGGGAGTCGGTTGCTCACTGCGAAGAAGTTTTAACACCAAGGATGGCATTGAGAGCAGTAATTCGATCGCAGACGGGAAGCAGGATCAGTTCACGCTGCATGATTTCTATTCTGGTGGTCATAGGGCAGCCGAGGATGGGTCTCATCGCTCTGTTTTGGATTTTCTCTAAGCTTTGTTTCTCGTGGTGGGAGGCAACTACAAGGACAGGAGAGGCATAATCTATGACGGCTTTGATGATAGCGATGTACATGAGACGTAGGAACCTGACAGAGGCTCCTTTGAGGCCGTGGGTAAGGGACTGGAGGGGCCTCGTTCGTTGGCGGCACTGGGAGATGACGTGGGCGGCGACAGCGGAGGTGGTGGCGCTGGTAGTGGCTCGCAAGGGTAGACCAAGGTACACTCGGAACCATAATCTCTAGCCCACCTGGGTCGGTACTGTAGGTTAGAACAGTGTCCTTTCTGGACGGGGGCCCACTCTAACTATCACGAGGCAACACACACATGAGCACACACACAGTCATAGTACGGCTGTATAGATGACGTTATGGATAAATATTGTATATGGCATTTTATACTCTGCATTATCTTTATTATATATGAACACGAAGAAAAAATACCATAGGTTGTAGTTACGAAGGTATGAATGGAAATAAACACTTCCAAACCTCCCAGTGAGTCCACACAACGTGTGTGTGTGTGTGTGTGTGTCAGACCACGATGTTTCCCATCATTCGCATAACTATATGAAAAATCGTGTTTAATTTAACTACATATTTCAAAAACCTTAAATTACATGTGGATCAGTCACTCCTCATTTGACACACTTACTGTGTAATACTTTGACCATCCCACCTGGGCACATGGAGGCCCACGGTAACTCTCACGGGGCAACATACGCACGAACACACAAGTTATGATATGAACCCTTCCAGGCTTCACTATCATTATCATGTGATGTTCATGGTGCTCTGTATCTTGGTAACTAGTCATAGTATCAATACATGACAGTGTTATTAGTATAATGTTGTAACTTTTACCCTACAGTTATTGTTGTAAATCATAGACAGGAGGGATACATAAATTGTTATATCAAGTGTATGGTTTACTCAAAGCCACCCTAAGTCAGAGAACGCGTCACACAAAGTTACACTGTGTGTGTGTGTGTTCTGTAACATTAAGCTTCATCCTTAGTAGGTAAGATGTTTCATAAAGAGGTTTCTCCCATTCGTCATTGTGAGCATCGTCCCAGAGCACATTGTTTCCATCAAAACCATGGTTCATCCTTATTTCCCTTCTTCCGTGTAACTATATCCATATGGCTAAGTGCTTGCTTTTCATTTCTTTATTTACCAAAATAATGTGGATCAGTTAATCGTTATTTAACACATACATGTACTTAGAGCATCAAGATTGTTTTGTAGGCATGACTATTGGTTAATTGAAACCCCAAAAATATTTTTCACTTTTATTATGCATAAACATTGTAAACATATCTATGTGATTATTGTAGTATATAACATATATTTAATGTCTGGACAGATTCCCAAAAGTTATGCATATTATTGCATAGATTTTGTAAGCATATTTATGCGAAGTGACGTAAAACCACATAGTAAAATACCTGGACAAATTCCCGAGAGTTAGGAAACGAAGTCTATGTGGCCCAACGAGGTTACACCAGAGAGCTAACTCCCCCGCCACCCCCTACAAGGCACCGTCGTGGGAGGAGATTTAATTCTTGACCACAGGTTAATACCGTGTCCAACCTCCATCTGCTGCTATAACTTCATGCAATCTGGTGGGCATGGAAGCTACCAGATTGCTGCAGATGTTTGGCCTCCTCCTTATTCCCTCCCACACATTATGTGCGTGTCTCCTCACTGCCTCACTCGTTTTCTCCTCAACATCCCATGCAACAACCATATGCTCCCATAGATTTTCTATTGGATTACAATCGGCTCCTTTTGGGGGCCAGTCCAATAGAATAGTCTGCGGGTGCGCCTCAAACCAACGCTTGACTGCCTGACTTGTATGTATTGGATTGCGGTCTTGCACCGTACATATAGGCTGTGGGTCTGGGAGGATGGTTAGCAGTCCTGTTGAACTGGCAGGTAGACAAAATAGAAAACTCACAGCCAAACTGTAAGAAAACCCATGGTAATGTCGACGTATACCGAGTATATTAGAATTAAAGTCACGCGCATCTTCGATGTCAGCGTATAGGGGGCCTGAGGGTAAATTCCTTCCTCCTGCCCTCTCCCTGGCCGCCCTGACCTCTACAAACGCTCGACCTAGAACAAGAACTGCTTCATGTAAATCACCACCATCTATCATATACTGCAGTTTGGAGTTTCCTTCGTGTATTGCGTAACGTTTCTCTCGTCTTAGCTGTTTGAGGAAGAAAGGGTTAAACCATCGTCGTCAAAGAGGTAAAACGTTTCTAAAGGGTAAAGTCACAGTCTTCAAAAGGTTAATGCGGCTTCAAAGGGATGAACCATCGTCCTCAAAGGGTGGAAACTTAAATTGGCTCTTAAGGTTTATTTTTTCTCTTTCCATTTATTCTCCCCTTTTTATATCAAGAGCGTAATAGTCTGGAGGTGTCCTCATCCACTAACTGGCGAGGAAACATGACTTAAGTGTCTGTCCACTCACAGCCAACACTTAAATTCAGCCTTTTAAATACCTTAATATTGCATCTTTATGGTCTATTGCACTAGTGCTGATCTATGAGGTGTTGGTTGGTTTTTATGAAATTATAGTACCATAACAAAGTTGATTTTCTGACTAATGATGAAAATGTAAAGAAGGTCTCGTTCATTTTACTCCCCCTTTCGTCTATGTTGGCAATTAAAATTGATATTAGTTCACAAAGTGACACTTAGCAAATCTACAAATCCGTCTGACCTTGATCTTGTGTGTTTTTTTGTTTTTTTTACTATCCTAAACACGAAGTTCAAACTTTGGTCGGTGAAGCGCAACAATTTGTCTATGTAAAATACATTGTGTCTGTATGTTCCTTATGCATTACCACAGTTTTGAAGATAGAGATGAAATTTGGTAGAGAGGTGCAGGTGGCCTAGGGGATGGTCGCACACAGTCTTGTGTGCCCACGTGTCAGGATATTGTTTCATTATAACATATTTAAAGATTTTAGTTGTTGAAGTGCAGTATTACATTATAATATCGACAGCAGGAGCGACAAAGCCAGCAGGTCGTGACAAGTTCTCTGCTCCTCAGGTAACTAGGGATAAAAAATACAAGTATATATGTACGATTAATTGACGATATCTCTTCCTCTAATGGTAGTCTCAACAGGCTAAAGGTTAAAATTTGTTCTTGAGACTTTTCGTTAATATTTTCACATGGGTTTGACGTAGTATACATTTTGTTTAATTAATACAGTATTGCGAGTATTAAGTTAGAGCTTTATACTTGGGAGGTCTGGTAGTCATACAGCGAGGCATCTGTTAGAAGGATATGACAACGCTTATAAAGACCTATAATGAGATACTGAGCAAATAATATTTTTTTTTTATTCAGTCGAAATTTTTATTTATTTTTTTTCACAAATGAACGTATTTATCTACTTAATACATCTAAATTAACCGAAAAAATAAAAATCTTTCAGGTGGCGAGTAATTAGTGTTGCAAAACCAATGAAATTATAACAAGATTTATTAAGAGTGATTATCAAAATTACACCTTTTTGACCCCAGATCCTCAAACAGCGTGAGGAGGTACAGTATATTGAGGTTTTGAACAAAGTTAACATTTTCGAACAAATTTACGAAAACCTTTATATAATACTGTACAAGAGCGGGGTGAGGCACAGTTAACACCAAAGGATAGTTATACCACTAAAACACATCGCCACAATCATCCCTTCCCACCGTCTAATATATAAATCTTCCACATATATCGTGACTGTGTCCTGTTAAGGTAGAGGGCCGGGTAACTATTTAAGTCGTGCTCTGAGAAGGTCCACTACACTGATGACTACTGAGCTCTGTCCTGGAGTCTAATACTAAATATTATGTACTGTTGTGGCTAAAATTCCCTTGACTCTCACACAGATGGCGAACGTTGCTTGTATTATAATTTATTTCAAAATAACATGAACAAATGTTACCGCATGAAGAATTTTCTAAGAAAATTAAAGTCCCTATAGCCCTTATATAGTTGACCCACAAGTAGATGATGCCAGATATTGCCAACCGCGCGTGGAGATAAACTGAAGGGAGACTTTGTAGTGTTCCAACAATGTTTTTAACTATTTATCAGAATCTTTCTAACTTCGCTTCAGTAATCCTCTAATTAAAGCATTAAACACAGTCTATAATTCTTCCCACCAAATCATGGCTCGTAGCCGCTATAATCATCAGTTGTCGCCTGGTTGATGTCTGATGACTTCAATTAGAAATTTCGTAAATTAATACTATAATAAAAACAAGCACCATCAGGTATTATTATATAGAGTCTAGCGTGTAGAAAACATTTTCAGTGAGGGATAAAGAGTTGACTTTCAGTTAACAAAACTACAGGTCCTCTGAGACCGTCACTTGAGGTTTGGATTAGTTCAGCAAGTCTATTACCAAGTCATTGTGATTGTGTTAGAAGAAAGCAGTAACATGTTGCTGCCCTGGATAAGGTAATCTCTCGTGATGAGTGTGTATCGCCTGTGTGTTGAAGGTGAGACGCTTCTTATCCTCTCTTGTAGTTTATCACCATGCTGTGACGAGTGTACTCAGGAGTTTTATATTGTTTTTATTTTGTATCTCATGCTTTATATGTTCCTTCATTAATTAAGTTATTTATCTAAAGCATTAAAATTCATATTGGACAGAAGTTCTTGATACACTACCTCCGGCCATATAAAGCTCGTGTAAAACTTGTTTATAGTCACTGTTCTCTGGACCTGGAACCAAACCATAAAGGCGATCACTATTAGATCCAGGTATCAACACCCAGTAACCCTCCTGTGATGCTCCAGTACAGACACGCGACGGAAGAGTTATCACAGCCCTGGAGATATTTACAGGAGATACTGCCAAACTGGAGGAGGTTATAAAAGTGAACAAATGGACAGTGAAGCTCGGCGATGGTGCCTGGACAAACAGTGGAACTAGATTTTTTTTTACTGTGTTAATGATGGTGTTGGGTTAGGTGTGTCATGTGTATAAGAGGTGTGGGATACAAAACAGTAAGATATGAACCATGATTTGTGTAGAAGATTGAGTTGCATAAGCGAGAGAGATGTACTGAAATGAGAATAATATAAGGAAGGATAAGAAGATGGGTTAGACAAAGAACAGCTCAAAATGGGAAAACATGTCGTGAGGGTGGCAGTGAAGCGTACGATATCCGAGTATTAAAACAGGTGATCTAGTCTTTGCTGCCTTGAAGAAACTGGCTGAGAACTTATTAAGGTCATTACTTCGTATTCTGATGTACTGTATGAGAAACGGTAAAAGAATATCCGATTCGGGCATATATTAAGGAAATTTAACAGCTTGAGGAATCCTAATGTTTGTGGAACGTTTCAAGTACCGTCACGAGTTGTTCACTTTCCGAGACTGGTCAAGAAGGTCCAGTCACTCATAAAAGTTCGTGGGGGGTCAGTGTGTGTGAGCCAGTCCAATCCCCACTTCTTTCTGGACGGCGAGTCTGTGTATACCGATGTGACAACGCGCACATACACGGCAGAACTGTGTCTTTTATGTAATCAGGTCAGACAGGATTATGATTGTCAATCAGTTATTATCGTTAGTCATAATCAGGTTACACATTCAGTGTTGTGTGATAAGATATGAAGGTTAGAGACCCTTCGATTTCTAAACATTAATTAAGCAGCAGAGACGACGGTAGTGCAGGTCGAGGTGCATTCCAATCCGTTAGAAAATTTGCTTCCTATCCACATGAATAATATTGTAAACCGTTAAGAGTTCAACTCAGACAGTATCTACCATTAACGTAGTATATATCTTCATATATCCCTCTATACCCTGTATATCCAGCGCAATCCCATTCTGAATAATAGGCAATGAAATATTCGAAGTAGACGAAGACTCGAAACAATGAGCAGTGAAGCGGTTGGCCAACGTTGTAATGAAACAGTCCCGAGTCTAAGGCAACAGTCTACTGGAGCAAACACACCAAGCCATTTATAGAGAGTAATCGGTAGAATTAAAAGAACGGAACCGTGAAAGTGTCGTATGTTTAACATATATAACATATCATTACCATCTATTAATATAAGGATTTTACCTCAATTAGTATAGCAGAGCGGCAGCTGAACACTTATCCCTCTCGTCTCTAGTCTCCACCTGGCAAGACCTCCTCTTTACCCCCTCCTCCTCCACTCCCCCTCTATCGTATAGCTTCGTCTTCACATATCGAAGCGTCTCATGGCTCAGGTAACAGGACTGTGGTCATATTGTCCATGACAATTTTAACCCTCATATGCTGTCACACAAATGCAAATGTGTAAACATTATGACATAACACAATACGTGTTTGCATGGATAAATATTCCTGTCAAACAGGTCTTAATTGGACACACACATTTCCAACAGTTTCACAGTGTATGTTTGTGTGTGCGTTGTCCCGTGCCCAGA
>NW_024743709.1:9050587-9083087 GCF_018991925.1 Homarus americanus
GTTGTACATCCGCCTTGAATGGTCGAACACCCACATCGAGAAAAAAAAAATGATTGTATGAGTGAATAATGGTCTATGGAACAGTGTAATATATTATCTACAGACTAACTTTAATATTCCAGTTGTTTGTAGATGTATTTGTGGCCACTTCTGAAGCTCTACTGACCGATTCAAGGGTTCTTCTAACACTTGAATATTAATCGTGCACAGTGACGCCTCAAGACCCAGAATAGTTTTAGTAAGCGTCTTTGTTATATAGCCTTGTTTGGGCCCCTCTTCGCGCGAGTGTGTTTTTCCCAGCAGGAGAGAAACACGCTGGTGTGAAGACTTAATTCTGCTTGGGAGGGCAAAGCGAGTATAAGTCACCTAGTTTCAGATTAGGGTTCTGTACTTCAATTGGAGTAGTACTTGTGTTCAGTAGTCTCCAGTGGACCATATCACAAAAGTCGAGGAAGCTGATCAATAAAAATATATTATCGCCTTCTTAAATGATCTGACAGTATACATAAGAAAACCGATATGGGTATAAGAAAATTAATCTAGCTTTGTATTGTAATTTTGTTGATTGTGAGTTACAGCCATGGTCGAATGCATATTTACAAGCATGACCTGATTGCATGACCAAGTACGGAGAAGTGTAAAATATAAAGAAATTGTACTTAATTCTATAATGTATGATCGCTGAACTCAAGATTGGGAAGCCGCATTTACGTTTAAGGCGTGATCTAGTAATAAATATCAGAGTAGTTAATACAAGTGGACTCGCCACCCTCTCCGGGAGACGTACTTAAGGCTGGAGCATCCCAAGAGCTCATTTAGTGCTTGGGTAACTTTATGACACGCAGGTAGCGCTGTGCTCCCGAGCTCTTCACTACAGTACCAGCCAGGCAGAACACGAGATGAAAGCTGATGTGTGGTAGTCGTGTATCACCCCCGTCACGTCGTCACCGTCACACCCTGGACAAGAAGACCTATAAACTAGACCAAGTAAATGATAGCCGACTGCCATGACTGTCCAGGGCTGTGGCGTACAATTATACGGTTCGATGGACTAGACTGAATCCAGTTTATTGCTGTCGTTTGGGTTGCTTTTATGGTTAACAAACTTCATGGCGTTTTACCCACTCTGGAGCTGCCTGGGGCTTTGAGATGTGGAGCGAAGAAGTCCTTATAGTCTTAGACGGACACAATAATGAAAGTATTTTGTAATGGCATTGACACGTACAATGTACAGTGCACCTGAGTTACAAGTCGTGAGAATACTTAAGACAGTACACCCGGGCACAGGAGGGTGAGTGGCACACTTATTAAATTAGTGACGCAAGATTCAAGGTGTTGAAGATATCGATTTTATAATGTCAGATAAGTGAAGTAAGACAGTATCCTGTGGTGATGAACTGTGGGTAGAACAGAGTGGAAAACCACTCCAAAAATCAACACGAATACGAATAAATTCGTGTAGATCATCTTAATGTTATGTTATCTCCTTTTTAAGCCTCACAGTAGTGTAGATGGCCACTGAACAATGTTGATTTTGGGAAGTAAAGTTATTAGTTGGGTTTGCAGTGAGTCAGGATGCGGTAAACGTCAGTAGCAACACCAAAACAATCGCTTGTAACTTGCGAGGCGGCAGCAGGAAGGGACGGACACCTGAGCCCGACTACACACACTAACACAACCTTACTAAACAATTAACTTGCTTATCGATCATTTGCTTGGTTGTGCTGTGCCGTCCATACCGCACTAAAGATCGGAATGCTTGATTAAAAATAAATAAATGAATGCAAGAGAGAGGATAGGTTGCCACGACACTCTTTTCGTTTATATTTTCCTTTAACAGATTTTTGACGTTACTCGTTCAGATGTTGTTTATTCTATTGACTAGAGAAGTTTTTCTTGTTGATTGAAATGTGATTAATGAACTACCGTGTGTTACTGTGTGTCTGTACAGAGGCTGGCTTCCAGTTACAATCAGGTGGTCAAATTTGCCAACATTAACACTAAAATTAAGCACTAAGTTTCCAAGCACTAAAAATAAATCACACTGAGAATCGTTACTGTCATAGATCCTATCACGGATTTTCATTTACTTTTATCTAATTATTATTTGTATCTGAGCTTTAGTATTGTGATTTAGGAGTATTAGAAACCTCACTTGACGTACAATATTGGTATTATAGAATATTAAGTACATTGTAGTGACGTGAAGAACGTACGGTAAATTTTAATTTATATTTACTGATCTATTGCGATAGTGAGATGATCACAATAAGCGTCTCATTAATGTTGTGTTCAACTTGATTTTTATCTTGTAACACGAACGTGCAAAGCTCAGCATTATTTTTCTTGTAGGGAGAGGATAATGTTACGGAATTGAAATATTAACGCCTTGGAAGATATCTAATTTGATGTAACATAACCTAATTTTAACCATCAGAACGATAATGTTGACACCTTAACTTTAACCACTTGGCTCAGTTACCTGCAAGTTGTGTAAGTTAACATCGACCATGATTATGATCGAGGCTTCTTGAGGAGGCGTGTTACAGCCAGTGGTCGACTTCACTGTGAACTCCTACTGAGTATAATATTCTTTCCTGGAATAACATTATGGTTTTTCTTGAACATAAATCCTCATCTGATAGAAATAAAGTCTTCATTTCAATAAACTATCTTATCTTCAATAAACTTTGTGCTCCTGACCATACCATACATGTTTCCACAAAGTCACGGATCCATTATTTTTTTATGATTCTGAAATATTCTACCAATTTGCTTTTGAAGCAATACTCTGCAACAAATACGAGTTGCAATCGTATGTGTTGTGTTGTTACAGATGAGCGCTTTTGATGTATACATGTTATTATTAGCTTTGAATGTTTTCAACAAAGTATCGTTTCCCATTTATGTCACTTTAATGAACTGAAGTTTAAAGCCTTATCATTTGAAGTGAAGTGTAATTATTTAATGACTTTCAAAAAAAAAAAAAAAAATATATATATATATATATATATATATATATATATATATATATATATATATATATATATATATATATATATATATATGTATATATATATATATATATATATATATATATTATATATATATACTATATATATATATATATATATATATATATATATATATATATATATATATATATATATATATATATATATATATATATATATATATATATATATATATATATATATATATGTATATATATATATATATATACTGTTACGAACCCCCTCCACCGATTGTCATGATCTACCTACCCAGCACTACGAGCAACGCCATCTAGGGACGAGACACGAGTATGACTCGTCTTAGTTACCACTCCGGGGTTTCCCTTCTCCATATCCTGGTTGTTGCGTCACTTCCTCCAAGTCTTCTTTGTCAGCTCGAATTCGAGGAGAGAGCACTTCACTCTGGGAAGTGACCACAGGATCACCTATCCTCTAAACCTACGGCACAGTGACTACCTACCGTCTTCTACAATACTCAGCCTTGCTCGTCAGCCATCTCAGCTCCGCACTAAAGTATTTGTAATCTTGTATTGCCTCCCCCACGTCCACTTGCTTCACATTATTGTATGCTTATAAATATGTATATACTGTTAATGTTTAGGTTAAGTATGGTTAAGGGTAAATTATAAAAAGCTGATTATTTTGTTAAGGAATTCATGGTACTTTATTATACACAACAAAAACTCGCATCCTTTGTCTACCCTTTTATAGTCCGATTGTCTTTGTTTTGTTTTTTTGTTGCCTGTTGGGATCTGGGTAGACTTTTAACTTTATTCTAAATCCCCAACTCGTAACAAATGGCGACCGTGACAGGACACGACCTTAAGTACCATATTTCTTAACCCCCTTGTTACTCCTTGTTAATTATTCCTCCCAGTCACTTCTGTTCACAATTGCTTTACGGTGGTTTAAAGTTTCCTTCATATGTGTGTGCATATATTGGTATTATCGTACAGTAAGAGTGACAGACATAGGATATTAGGTTCCGAGTGTCATAAGGCTTACCTGTTATTACACGTGGCAGTCGTGTAGTAAGTCTTATCGAGTGTAGGGAAGAATCCGGATTTGTTTAATGCCGTACCCTCACTCCAGAGTAGGCTGTTCCATAGTCACTAGTTTAGGGTGAAGTGATATCTTGGGACGCCCCGCTCTACCAGGACCCCACAATTATAAAGCCTCAATTATTGTTCTTCTCATTATCTCATTCGGGGTCAATAGTCAAGTAACTCAAGGGTTGTTAATCCGGATCTTTATATTAATCCCGTAATACACCCTTCCTGTTTACTCTGGGTTGTTAATCCGGATCTTTATATAAAATGCCGTAATACGCCCTTCCTGTTTCAAGTATCTAAGGGTTGTTAATCCGGATCTTTATATTAATGCCGTAATACGCCCTTCCTCTTTCAAGTATCTCAGGGTTGTTAATCCGGATCTTTATATAAATGCCGTAATACGCCCTTCCTCTTTCAAGTATCTCAGGGTTGTTAATCTGGATCTTTATATTAATGCCGTAATACGCCCTTCCTCTTTCAAGTCTCTTATCCTTATCTAAGGATATTCTCAGAAGAACAATATTCATAAGTGTAATTTCCCTAGGTATAACTTGGGTAGTTTCCGGGACTTTCTGGTTATCCACTGCCGTGATACTTTCTAGGGTAATCCACTTATCTTATCTTTTTGACCATTAATTAATTTATCTATGTTTTCTTAATGGCCACCTCAGGATTTGTTTAACTTGGTAGTCCTGGAGGAGTGGAAAAGCAAGATACCATTTCACAACTTGAAGCATGTGGAGGAGCGTGGAGAGGTTAATTTAGGACGTGCGGCTGAGCTGGCTGATGAGTACGCCTTGCTGGTGGAGTCACTGTGCCGTAGGGAACGTGGTACTTTCCGGCATGTTAGGTCCTCCTCTGATGATAACCTTGGGGACGTGAGTGGTAGGTCGAAAGGTCCCACACCTACCCCCCCCTGATGCAACCAAGTTTTATTGTTCTTACTGTAAAAAACCAGGCCATACGATCCAGTCTTGTAAACACCCAAAGTGTCGAACTGCTAAAAGTAGTTCCCTGGATCCCAAATCCAAACCAATAGCAACCACCAATGTGGAAAAGCCCCATCAGGATCTCTTCTCTTCATTCACCTATGAGGGAAAAATTTCAATCATAGAGGGGTCTCGTTCTTTCCCTATTCGTATACTACGTGATACGGGCGCAGCACAATCTATCTTCCTGTTTAACGTCATTCCTGATATATCTACCGCATTTTACTAATGAGTGTTCTAATTTCAGATCTCTCATCCCATTCTTCCTATCCTTTAGCTAAAGTGCACCTCCAATGTCCCTTGATTACTGGGGAAGTGCAAATAGCCATTAGGAAAGCCATTAGGAAAGACCCAATGCCTGTGTGCGGCATTCATTTATTATTGGGTAATGACTTGGTAGGAGATCTAGTGGTTCCTAACATAAAGACAGTCGACTCTCCCTTACCTGTCAACTCCACCACTGACCTTAAAGAAACTATTCCTCATCTTTTCCCATCTTGTGCTGTCACCCGGTCACAGAGTGTGCGAAATGGGCCCTCTTCATCTAAAACCACCTCCAATATCTTACTACCCACAGAAGATCTGTACAATAAGACCATTAGTAAGGATGAGCTCATTACATTACAACCATCTGATCCATCTTTGTTCAACCAGGTGATCACCTCCTTCGCGCCTGCGCTACGGAGGTCTTTGGAGGGGGGGTGTGTTACGAACCCCGCCACCAATTGTCATGATCTACCTACCCAGCATTACGAACCACGCCATCTATTGTCCTGATCTACCTACCGAGCACCACGAGCAACGCCATCTAGGGACGAAACACGAGTATGACTCGTCTTAGTTACCACTCCCGGGTTTCCCTTCTCCATATCCTGTTTGTTGCGTCACACTCCTCCAAAAGTCTTCAGCCGTCAGCTCCAATTCGAGGAGAGAGCACTTCACTCTGGGAAGTGACCACAGGATCACCTATCCTGAAACCTACGGCACAGTGACTACCTACCGTCTTCTACAATACTCAGCCTTGCTCGTCAGCCATCTCAGCTCCGCACTTAAGTATTTGTAATCTTATATTACTCCCCACGTCCACTTGCTTCAAATTATTGTATGTTGTATAAATATGTATATACTACTGGTTAATGTTTAGGTTAAGTATGGTTAAGGGGTAAGTAGGAAGCTGAATATTTGTTAAAGAATTTATGGTACTTTATTTACATACACAACAAAAGCTTCGCATCCTTTGTCTACCCTTTATAGTCCGATTGTCTTTGTTTTGTTTTTTGTTGCCTGTGTGGGATCTGGGTAGACTTTTAACAATATTATAAATGCAACTCGCTAACAATTATATACTCACAACCCCAGGGGTCATGAAAAACTTATATAACTTCATTGTTAGATTTTATAAGGATAAAGAAGAAAGGCAGATATTACACTCAATTCCTACATTTTTATAGTTGTCACAGGCTTTATTTACCTATATTCACTAAATATTAAATAATCGTATTTTTATTCCCAGAATTGAGCATAATCCAAGAAAATAGGAAAATGAGGTGCACCTTAACTTAGGATTTAAGTTTTTATGCTCGTAAATCGTGTAGCAAACAAACGTTTTGTTACTGACAAAGTTTTTCAAGGGTGCAAGCATACCAACCCCCAAGTCTTCCGGCAGTTGGTACACCTGACTACACTACGATGACGTAGTAATAACAAATGACAGTCGGGTACCACCGCATGGCCCATCTTGAGATAATCAAAAATTTCCTCCATTGTATTACGACTGCCGGGATGATACCACGGCATGGTGGCCTAACACGGCTGATCTTGCATATGGGCTAACATATATGTGGTTGAATAACTCTCACACTGGAGTGCAGGGCAAGTGTGTGTGCAGCCCAGAAATGTGCCTCACTCTGGTGTACTTACGCAGTTGTGATTAAGTGTATATACAGAACTAAACAAACACTGTATTTCATATATTTTGTAACATTCAATACCATAATATCGTGACCACTGGGTTCTGTTATGCGAGTGTAGGACAAAAGACAGAGACAAAAGCCTTCTAGGACAAAAACCCAAAGGACAAAATGTCCCAAGCTACAAAGCCCCAAGGACAAAAGGCCCCAGGACATGTAAAATATTACATATTATATCATATGACTGCAATACCTGGCCCTAACCCTAGCAACCTAAATCTATTTTTGCAATTTAACTGAGGGGATTTGTCTTGCTTTGTACTTTAACTCAGGGCTTTTCCAGGGAGCTTTGATGCAGGGGAGAGAACTGTTGTTAGAGGGCTGTCTGGACCCTCAAGTGTAACCCCAACTCTGTAATCCTCTTGCACTAATTATTCTGCAATCGAACTGTCGATGATAGGACCGGACTCGGCATGCTCAGGAGTACCTATACTGTGATTATGAACAAAATTGCCTATATCGCGGTTTGTTTCGAACCTGGAAAAAACGTGGGGACCCATACGCGTTTTTCCACTAAATATGATTTTCTCTCATCCTTGGTGGTGGGATTAATTTCAGTAATTAAGTACATCCATTAGAACATAACAACACCAGCCAAATGCCACAGAAACCAATAGTGCTTGGTACACAAAATAAGCATTGAAAATTCCAAACATCATTACGACCCACTAATTATTCACCAATCAGACTGTCGATGATAGGACCGGACTCGACATGCTGTGGGCTGGGCTGGGCTCACAGGCTGGGCTGGGCTCTGGGCTGGGCTGGGCTGGGCTGGGCTCTGGGCTGGGCTGGGACTGGGCTGGAGGCTGGGCTGGGCTGGGCTGGAGAAGCTGGGCTGGGCTCTGGGCACAGGCTGGGCTGGGCTGGGCTCTGGGCTGGAGGCTGGGCTGGAGCAGGCTGGGCTGGGCTGGGCTGGGCTGGGCTGGGCTGGGCTGGGGCTGGAGCTGGAGCTCTGGGCACAGGCTGGGCTCCTGGGCTGGGCTGGAGGCTCTGGGCTGGGCTCTGGGCTGGGCTGGGCTCTGGGCTCTGGGCTGGGCTGGGCTCTGGGCTGGGCTGGGCTCTGGGCTGGGCTCTGGGCTGGGCTGGGCTCTGGGGCTGGGCTCTGGGCTGGGCTGGGCTCTGGGCTGGGCTGGGCTCTGGGCTGGGCTGGGCTGGGCTCTGGGCTGGAAGCTGGAGAATAGGCTGGGCTCTGGGCTGGGCTCTGGCTGGAGCTGGGCTCTGGGCTGGGCTCTGGGCTGGGCTCTGGGCTGGGCTGGAGGCTGGAGCTCTGGGCTGAGGCTGGGCTCACAAGGCTGGAGCTCTGGGCTGTAGGCTGGGCTCTGGGCTGGGCTGGGCTGGGCTGAGCTGGGCTGGGCTGGGCTGGGCTGGCTGGGCTGGAGCTGGGCTGGGCTCTGGAGGCTGGGCTCTGGGCTGGGCTGGGCTCTGGGCTACAGGCTGGAGCTGGAGCTGGGCTCTGGGCTGGAGGCTCTGGGCTGTAGGCTGGGCTGGGCTCTGGAGCTGGAGCTGGGCTGGGCTCTGAGGCTGGAAGCTGGAGCTGGGCTCTGGGCACAGGCTGGGCTGGGCTCTGGGCTGGGCTGGGCTCTGGGCTGGGCTGGGCTGGGCTGGAGCTGGGCTGGGCTGGGCTGGGCTGGGCTGGGCTCTGGAGGCTGGAGAAATACAGGCTGGAGCTCTGGAGCTGGAGCTCTGGGCTGGAGCTCTGGGCTGGGCTCTATGAGGCTGAGCTGGGCTCTGGGCTGGAGCTGGGCTCTAGGCTGGGCTGGGCTCTGGGCTGGGCTCTGGGCTGGGCTGGGCTGGAGGCTGGAGCTCTGGGCTGAGCTGGGCTGGGCTGGGCTGGGCTGGAGCTGGGCTGGAGCTGGGCTGGGCTGGGCTGGGCTGGGCTGGGCTGGGCTGGGCTGGGCTGGGCTGGGCTGGAGCTGGAGGCTGGGCACTGGGCCTGGGCCAGGCTGGGCTGGAGCTGGGCTGGAGCTGGGCTGGGCTGGGCTGGGCACGGGCTGGGCTGGAGCTGGGCTGGGCTGGGCTGGGCTGGGCTGGGCTGGGCTGGGCTGGGCTGGGCTGGGCTGGGCTGGGCTGGAGCTGGAGAAGCTGGGCTGGGCTGGGCTGGGCTGGGCTGGGCTGGGCTGGAGCTGGGCTGGGCTGGGCTGGGCTGGGCTGGGCTGGGCTGGGCTGGGCTGGGCTGGGCTGGGGCTGGGAGAAACAGGCTGGGCTGGAGCTGGGCTGGGCTGGGCTGGGCTGGGCTGGGCTGGGCACAAGGCTGGGCTGGAGCTGGGCTGGGCTGGGCACAGGCTGGGCTGGGCTACTTGGGCTGCTTAGGCTGGGCTGGGCTGGGCTGGGCGGCTGGGCTGAGGCTGGGCTGGGCTGGGCTGGGCTGGGCTGGGCTGGGCTGGGCTGGGCTGTAGGCTGGGCTGGGCTGGGCTGGGCTGGGCTGGGCTGGGCTGGGCTGGGCTGGGCTGGGCTGGGCTGGGCTGGGCTGGGCCTGGGCTGGGCTGGGCTGGGCTGGAGCTGGGCTGGGCTGGGCTGGGCTGGGCTGGGCTGGGCTGGAGCTGGGCTGGGCTGGAGCTGGGCTGGGCTGGGCTGGGCTGGGCTGGGCTGGGCTGGGCTGGAGAGGCTGGGCTGGGGCTGGGCTGGGCTGGGCTGGGCTGGGCTGGGCTGAGCTGGAGCTGGGCTGGGCTGGGCTGGGCTGGGCTGGGCTGGGCTGGGCTGGGCTGGAGCTGGGCTGGAGCTGGGCTGGGCTGGGCTGGGCTGGGCTGGGCTGGGCTGGGCTGGGCTGGGCTGGAGCTGGGCTGGGCTGGAGCTGGGCGGGCTGGGCTGGGCTGGGCTGGGCTGGGCTGGAGCTGGGCTGGGCTGGGCTGGGCTGGGCTGGCTGGGCTGGGCTGGGCTGGGCTGGAGCTGGGCTGGGCTGTGGGCTGGGCTGGAGCTGGGCTGGGGGGCTGGGCTGGGCTGGGCTGGGCTGGGCTGGGCTGGGCTGGGCTGGGCTGGGCTGGGCTGGGCTGGGCTGGGCTGGGCTGGGCTGGGCTGGGCTGGGCTGGGCTGGGGCTGGGCTATTTTTCCGTTTCTTTCGAATTTTTTCCGATTTTTAAAGATTTTTCCGATGGATCGGTGCAGTAGGGGGCAGGGGTGCGGGGGTAGGGGAGGGGGTTAGGTTAGGTTGAGTTGGGTT
The DNA here is from genome assembly GCF_018991925.1 of Homarus americanus. Lineage (NCBI taxonomy): Eukaryota > Metazoa > Arthropoda > Malacostraca > Decapoda > Nephropidae > Homarus > Homarus americanus. The sequence continues at coordinate 9,060,794 of NW_024743709.1, forward strand.
GGTTTAGGTTAGGTTAGGTTGGGTTAGGTTAGGTTGGGTTGGGTTTTTCCTATTTTTTCCATTTTTACCGTTTTCAATTTTTCGAAATTTTCCGATATTTTAAAGATTTTTCCGATGGATCGGTAAGGAGTAGGGGCAGGGGGTCGGGGTGGGGGGAGGGGTTAGAGTTAGGTTGGGTTTAGGTTGGGTTGGGTTTAGGTTGGGTTGGGTTAGGTTAGGTTAGGTTTTCCTATTTTTTCGATTTTTTTACCGTTTTTTCAATTTTTTTCGAATTTTCGGATATTTTAAGATTTTTCGATGGATCGGTTGGGAGTAGGGGCAGGGGGTCCGGGGTTGGGGGGAGGGGTGTGGTGGGGAGGGGTTAGGTTGGGTTGGGATTAGGTTAGGTTAGGTTAGGTGGGTTAGAGTTGGGTTGGAGTTGGTTAGGTTGGGTTAGGTTAGGTTGGGTTGGGTTAGGTTGGGTTGGGTTGGGTTGGGTTAGGTTAGGTTTTCCTATTTTTCAATTTTTACCGTTTTTCAATTTTTCGAAAATTTTCCGATATTTTAAAGATTTTTCGATGGATCGGTAAGGAGTAGGGGCAGGGGGTCGGGGTGGGGGAGGGGCAAGGTTAGGTTAGGTTAGGTTAGGTTTTCCTATTTTTCAATTTTTACCGTTTTCAATTTTTTCGAAAATTTTCCGATATTTTAAAGATTTTTCCGATGGATCGGTAAGGAGTAGGGGCAGGGGGTCCGGGGTGGGGGAGGGGGCAAGGTTAGGTTAGGTTAGGTTGGGTTAGGTTAGGTTAGGTTAGGTTAGGTTGGGTTGGGTTAGGTTGGGTTAGGTTAGGTTTTCCTATTTTTCAATTTTTTACCGTTTTTTCAATTTTTTCGAAAATTTTCCGATATTTAAGATTTTCCGATGGATCGGTAAGGAGTAGGGGCAGGGGTCCGGGGTGGGGGAGGGCAAAGTTAGGTTGGGTTAGGTTAGGTTGGGTTAGGTTAGGTTAGGTTAGGTTAGGTTAGGTTAGGTTAGGTTGGGTTAGGTTAGGTTAGGTTGGAGGTTGGTAGGTTAGGTTAGGTTAGGTTTTCCTATTTTTTCAAATTTTTCGGAAAATTTTCGGAAAATTTTGGAAAATTCAGGAAAATTTGCAAAAAATTTCGGAAAATTTTGGAAATTTTTCTGAAATTTTCTGAAAATTTTGACAAAATTTTGGAAATTTTTGGAAATTTTCGAAAATTTTTCCCAAATTTTTCCCAAAAATTTTCGAAATTTTTTCCAAAAATTTTCCAAAATTTTGGAAAATGTGGGAGAATTTTGGAAAATCTGGGAAATTTCTTGAAAAATCTAGAATTTTTTGGAAAATCTAGGGAATTTTTGGAAAATCTGGGGAAATTTCCAAAAATTTTCCAAAATTTAAAAAATTTCCTAGATTTTCCAAAAATTTCCTAGATTTTCCAAAAATTTCAGATTCCAAAAATTCCTAGATTTTTCAAATTTCCTAGATTTTCGCAAATTTTGCCAAAAAATTTTCGAAATTTTCAAAATTTTACAAAAATTTTCACAAATTTTCCAAAATTTTCCAAAAATTTCCCAAAAAAATTTTCAAAATTTTAGAAAATCTGGGGAAATTTTTGGAAAATCTAAATTTTGGAAAATCCAGGAATTTTTGGAAAATCTGAAATTTCGAAAATTTCCAAAAGTTTAAAAAATTTCCTAGATTTTCCAAAAATTTCCTAGATTTTCCAAAATTTCCTAGATTTTCAAAAATTCCTAAATTTTTCAGAAATTTCCCAGATTTTCATAAATTTTTTCCAAAAATTTTCGAAATTTTTTCCAAAATTTTCAAAATTTTCCCAAATTTTTCAGAAAATTTTCCAAAAATTTCCCAAAATTTTCCAAAATTTTGGAAAATTCAAAATTTCTGAAAAATCTAGGGAATTTTTTGGAAAATCTAGGAAATTTTTGGAAAATCTGGAAATTTTGGAAAATCTGAGGAAATTTTTTTAAATTTTTGGAAAATTTTTGGAAATTTCCCCAGATTTTCTTCCAAAAATTCCCTAGATTTTCAAAAATTCCTAGATTTTTTCAGAAATTTCCCCAGATTTTCCAAAATTTTGGAAAAATTTCTGAAAATTTTTGGAAAATTTTGGAAAATTTTCTGAAAATTTGGGAAATTTCTGAAAAATTTTGGAAAATTTTGGAAAATTTTCGGAAATTTTTGGAAAATTTTTGGAAAATTTTGGAAAATTTTCGGAAATTTTTGGAAAATTTTCTGAAATTTTTGAAAATTTTTGGAAAATTTTCGAAAATTTTTGGGAATTTTCTGAAAATTTTGGAAAATTTTCGGAAAATTTGGGAAAAATTTCGGAAAATTTTGGAAAAATTTTGGAAATTTTTGGAAAATTTTCTGAAAATTTTGGAAAATTTTCTGAAAATTTTGGAAAATTTTCTGAAAATTTTCTGAAAATTTTGGAAAAATTTTGGAAAAATTTCGGAAAATTTTGGAAAATTTTGGAAAAATTTCTGAAAATATTTGGAAAATTTTGGAAAATTTTTGGGAAATTTTTGGGAATTTTCTGAAAATTTTCGAAAATTTTCGGAAAATTTGGGAAAATTTTTGAAAATTTTGGAAAATTTTGGCAAATTTTGGGAAATTTTCTGAAAATTTCCTGGAAAATTTCGGAAATTTTTTGGATAATTTTGGAAAAATTTCGGAAAATTTTGGAAAAATTTGGGAAAATTTGGGAAAATTTTTGGAAAATTTTGGAAAAATTTCGGAAATTTTTGGAAAAATTTCTGAAAATTTCTGAAAATATTTGGAAAATTTTGGCAAATTTTGGGGAATTTTTTGAAAATTTTCTGAAAATTTTGGAAAATTTTCGGAAAATTTTGGAAAAATTTCGGAAAATTTTGGAAAAATTTCTGAAAATTTTTGGAAAATTTTGGAAAATTTTCTGAAAATTTGGGAAATTTCTGAAAAATTTTGGAAAATTTTGGAAAATTTTCGGAAATTTTTGGAAAATTTTTGGAAAATTTTTGGAAAATTTTGGAAAATTTTCGGAAATTTTTGGAAAATTTTTTGAAAATTTTGAAAATTTTTGGAAAATTTTAGAAAATTTTTGGGAATTTTCTGAAAATTTTGGAAAATTTTCGGAAAATTTGGGAAAAATTTGGGAAAATTTTGGAAAAATTTTGGAAATTTTTGGAAAATTTTGAAAATTTTGGAAAATTTTCTGAAAATTTTTGGAAAATTTGGGAAAAATTTGGGAAAAATTTCGGAAAATTTTGGAAAATTTTTGGAAAATTTTGGAAAATTTTTGGAAAATTTTGGAAAATTTTCTGAAAATTTGCGAAATTTCTTGAAAAATTTTGGAAAATTTTGGAAAAATTTCTGAAAATATTTGAAAAATTTTGGAAAATTTTTGGGAATTTTTGGAAAATTTTCTGAAAATTTTGGAAAATTTTCGGAAAATTTGGGAAAAATTTCGGAAAATTTTCTGAAAATTTGGGAAATTTTTGGAAAATTTTGGAAAATTTTGGAAAATTTTTGGAAATTTTTGGGAATTTTCTGAAAATTTTCGAAAATTTTCGGAAAATTTTGGAAAAATTTCGGAAAATTTTGGAAAAATTTTGAAAATTTTCCAAAATTTTCTGAAAATTTTTGGAAAATTTTGGAAAATTTTGGGATAAATTTCGGAACATTTTGGAAAATTTTGGCAAATTTTGGCAAATTTTCTGAAAATTTCCTGGAAAATTTCGGAAATTTTTTGGATAATTTTGGAAAAATTTCGGAAAATTTTGGAAAAATTTTTGGAAAATTTTGGAAAAATTTCGGAAATTTTTGGAAAAATTTCGGAAATTTTTGGAAAAATTTCTGAGTTTCTGAAAATATTTGGAAAATTTTGGCAAATTTTGGGGAATTTTGGGGAATTTTTGGGGAATTTTTGGACAATTTTCTGAAAATTTTGGAAAATTTTCGGAAAATTTGGGAAAAATTTCGGAAAATTTTGGAAAAATTTCGGAAAAATTTCGGAAAATTTGGGAAAATTTTGAAAATTTTGGAAAAATTTCTGAAAATTTTTGGAAAATTTTGGAAAATTTTCTGAAAATTTGGGAAATTTCTGAAAAATTTTGGAAAATTTTGGAAAATTTTCGGAAATTTTTGGAAAATTTTTGGAAAATTTTTGGAAAATTTTGGAAAATTTTCGGAAATTTTTGGAAAATTTTCTGAAATTTTTGAAAATTTTCGGAAAATTTGGGAAAATTTCGGAAAATTTTGGAAAAATTTTGGAAATTTTTGGAAAATTTTGAAAATTTTGAAAAATTTTCTGAAAATTTTTGGAAAATTTGGGAAAAATTTGGGAAAAATTTCGGAAAATTTTGGAAAATTTTTGGAAAATTTTGGAAAATTTTTGGAAAATTTTGGAAAATTTTCTGAAAATTTGCGAAATTTCTTGAAAAATTTTGGAAAATTTTGGAAAAATTTCTGAAAATATTTGAAAAATTTTGGAAAATTTTTGGGAATTTTTGGAAAATTTTCTGAAAATTTTGGAAAATTTTCGGAAAATTTGGGAAAAATTTCGGAAAATTTTCTGAAAATTTGGGAAATTTTTGGAAAATTTTGGAAAATTTTGGAAAATTTTTGGAAATTTTTGGGAATTTTCTGAAAATTTTCGAAAATTTTCGGAAAATTTTGGAAAAATTTCGGAAAATTTTGGAAAAATTTTGAAAATTTTCCAAAATTTTCTGAAAATTTTTGGAAAATTTTGGAAAATTTTGGGATAAATTTCGGAACATTTTGGAAAATTTTGGCAAATTTTGGCAAATTTTCTGAAAATTTCCTGGAAAATTTCGGAAATTTTTTGGATAATTTTGGAAAAATTTCGGAAAATTTTGGAAAAATTTTTGGAAAATTTTGGAAAAATTTCGGAAATTTTTGGAAAAATTTCGGAAATTTTTGGAAAAATTTCGGAAATTTTTGGAAAAATTTCTGAAAATTTCTGAAAATATTTGGAAAATTTTGGCAAATTTTGGGGAATTTTTTGAAAATTTTCTGAAAATTTTGGAAAATTTTCGGAAAATTTGGGAAAAATTTCGGAAAATTTTGGAAAAATTTCGGAAAATTTCGGAAAATTTTGGAAAATTTTGAAAATTTTGGAAAAATTTCTGAAAATTTTTGGAAAATTTTGGAAAATTTTCTGAAAATTTGGGAAATTTCTGAAAAATTTTGGAAAATTTTAGAAAATTTTCGGAAATTTTTGGAAAATTTTTGGAAAATTTTTGGAAAATTTTGGAAAATTTTCGGAAATTTTTGGAAAATTTTGAAAATTTTGGAAAATTTTCTGAAAATTTTTGGAAAATTTGGGGAAAAATTTGGGAAAAATTTCGGAAAATTTTGGAAAATTTTTGGAAAATTTTGGAAAATTTTCTGAAAATTTGCGAAATTTTTGAAAAATTTTGGGGAAAAAATTTTCTGAAAATTTTGGAAAATTTTCGGAAAATTTGGGAAAAATTTCGGAAAATTTTCGGAAAATTTGGGAAATTTTTGGAAAATTTTGGAAAATTTTGGAAAATTTTCGGAAATTTTTGGGAATTTTCTGAAAATTTTCGAAAATTTTCGGAAAATTTGGGAAAAATTTCGGAAAATTTGGGAAAAATTTTGAAAATTTTCCAAAATTTTCTGAAAATTTTTGGAAAATTTTGGAAAATTTTGGAAAAATTTGGGAAAAATTTCGGAAAATTTTGGAAAATTTTGGCAAATTTTGGCAAATTGTCTGAAAATTTCCTGGAAAATTTCGGAAATTTTTTGGATAATTTTGGAAAAATTTCGGAAAATTTTGGAAAAATTTGGGAAAATTTGGGAAAATTTTTGGAAAATTTTGGAAAAATTTCGGAAAATTTTGGAAAAATTTGGGAAAATTTGGGAAAATTTTGGAAAAATTTTGGAAAAATTTCGGAAATTTTTGGAAAAATTTCTGAAAATTTCTGAAAATATTTGGAAAATTTTGGCAAATTTTGGGGAATTTTTGGAAAATTTTCTGAAAATTTTGGAAAATTTTCGGAAAATTTGGGAAAAATTCCCCAAAATTTGGGAAAAATTTCGGAAAAATTTCGGAAAATTTTGGAAAATTTTGAAAATTTTGGAAAAATTTCGGAAAATTTTGGAAAATTTTGAAAATTTTGGAAAAATTTCTGAAAATTTTTGGAAAATTTTGGAAAATTTTCTGAAAATTTGGGAAATTTCTGAAAATTTTAGGAAAATTTTCGGAAATTTTTGGAAAATTTTTGGAAAATTTTTTGAAAATTTTGGAAAATTTTCGGAAATTTTTGGAAAATTTTCTGAAAATTTTGAAAATTTTTTGGAAAATTTTCGAAAATTTTTGGGAATTTTCTGAAAATTTTGGAAAATTTTCGGAAAATTTGGGTAAAATTTCGGAAAATTTTGGAAAATTTTGAAAATTTTGGAAAATTTTCTGAAAATTTTTGGAAAATTTTGGAAAAATTTGGGAAAAATTTCGGAAAATTTTGGAAAATTTTTGGAAAATTTTGGAAAATTTTCTGAAAATTTGCGAAATTTCTGAAAAATTTTGGAAAATTTTGGAAAAATTTCTGAAAATATTTGGAAATTTTTGGAAAATTTTTGGGAATTTTTGGAAAATTTTCTGAAAATTTTGGAAAATTTTCGGAAAATTTGGGAAAAATTTCGGAAAATTTTCTGAAAATTTGGGAAATTTTTGGAAAATTTTGGAAAATTTTGGAAAATTTTCGGAAATTTTTGGGAATTTTCTGAAAATTTTCGAAAATTTTCGGAAAATTTGGGAAAAATTTCGGAAAATTTTGGAAAAATTTTGAAAATTTTCCAAAATTTTCTGAAATTTTTTGGATAATTTTGGAAAAATTTGGGAAAAATTTGGAAAAATTTCGGAAAATTTTGGAAAAATTTGGGAAAATTTTGGAAAATTTTCTGAAAATTTTTGGAAAATTTTGGAAAAATTTGGGAAAAATTTCGGAAAATTTTGGAAAATTTTTGGAAAATTTTGGAAAATTTTCTGAAAATTTGCGAAATTTTTCTGAAAAATTTTGGAAAATTTTGGAAAAATTTCTGAAAATATTTGGAAATTTTTGGAAAATTTTTGGGAATTTTTGGAAAATTTTCTGAAAATTTTGGAAAATTTTCGGAAAATTTGGGAAAAATTTCGGAAAATTTTCTGAAAATTTGGGAAATTTTTGGAAAATTTTGGAAAATTTTGGAAAATTTTCGGAAATTTTTGGGAATTTTCTGAAAATTTTCGAAAATTTTCGGAAAATTTGGGAAAAATTTCGGAAAATTTTGGAAAAATTTTGAAAATTTTCCAAAATTTTCTGAAATTTTTTGGATAATTTTGGAAAAATTTGGGAAAAATTTGGAAAAATTTCGGAAAATTTTGGAAAAATTTGGGAAAATTTGGGAAAATTTTTGGAAAATTTTGGAAAAATTTCGGAAATTTTTGGAAAAATTTCGGAAATTTTTGGAAAAATTTCGGAAATTTTTGGAAAAATTTCTGAAAATTTCTGAAAATATTTGGAAAATTTTGGCAAATTTTGGGGAATTTTTTGTAAATTTTCTGAAAATTTTGGAAAATTTTCGGAAAATTTGGGAAAAATTTCGGAAAATTTTGGAAAAATTTCGGAAAAATTTCGGAAAATTTTGGAAAATTTTGAAAATTTTGGAAAAATTTCTGAAAATTTTTGGAAAATTTTGGAAAATTTTCTGAAAATTTGGGAAATTTCTGAAAATTTTTGGAAAATTTTAGAAAATTTTCGGAAATTTTTGGAAAATTTTTGGAAAATTTTTGGAAAATTTTGGAAAATTTTCGGAAATTTTTGGAAAATTTTGAAAATTTTGGAAAATTTTCTGAAAATTTTCTGAAAATTTTGGAAAAATTTGGGAAAAATTTCGGAAAATTTTGGAAAATTTTTGGAAAATTTTGGAAAATTTTCTGAAAATTTGCGAAATTTCTGAAAAATTTTCGGGAATTTTTGGAAAATTTTCTGAAAATTTTGGAAAATTTTCGGAAAATTTGGGAAAAATTTCGGAAAATTTTCTGAAAATTTGGGAAATTTTTGGAAAATTTTGGAAAATTTTGGAAAATTATCGGAAATTTTTGGGAATTTTCTGAAAATTTTCGAAAATTTTCGAAAAATTTGGGAAAAATTTCGGAAAATTTTGGAAAAATTTTGAAAATTTTCCAAAATTTTCTGAAAATTTTTGGAAAATTTTGGAAAATTTTGGAAAAATTTGGGAAAAATTTCGGAAAATTTCGGAAAATTTTGGCAAATTTTGGCAAATTTTCTGAAAATTTCCTGGAAAATTTCGGAAGATTTTTGGATAATTTTGGAAAAATTTCGGAAAATTTTGGAAAAATTTGGGAAAATTTGGGAAAATTTTTGGAAAATTTTGGAAAAATTTCTGAAAATTTCTGAAAATATTTGGAAAATTTTGGCAAATTTTGGGGAATTTTTGGACAATTTTCTGAAAATTTTGGAAAATTTCGGAAATTTTGGAAAATTTCGGAAAATTTGGAAAAATTTCGAATTTGGGAAAATTTTCGGAAAAATTTCGGAAAAATTTTCGAGAAAATTTGGAAGAAAAATTTTTGGAAAATTTGGGAAAATTTTCGGAAAATTTGGGAAAATTTTTCGGAAAATTTGGGAAAAATTTGAGAGAATTTTCGAAAAATTTCTGAAAAAATTTGGGAAAATTTTTCGGAAAAATTTGGGAAAAATTTCGGAAAAATTTGGAAAAATTTCGGAAAATTTAGGAAAATTTTGGGAAATTTTTCGGAAAATTTTGGAAAAAATTTCGGAGAAAATTTTGGAAAATTTTCATTTCTGAAAATTTGGAAAATTTTTCGAAAATTTCTGGAAAAAATTTCGGAAATTTTGGGAAAAATTTCGAAGAATTTTGGAAAATTTTTGGAAATTTTGGAAAATTTTCGGAAAATTTGGGGAAAATTTTCGGAAAATTTGGGAAAATTTCGGAAAATTTGAGGAAAATTTTCGGAAATTTTTGGAAAAATTTCGAGAGAAAATTTTTGAAATTTTTGGAAAATTTTGGAAAAATTTTCGGAAAATTTGGGAAAAATTTTGGAAAATTTGGGGAAAATTTTCGGAAAATTTAGGAAAATTTTTCGAAAAATTTGGGAAAATTACGGAAAATTTAAGGAAAATTCGGAAAATTTGGGAAAATTTTCGGAAAATTTAGGAAATTTTTGGAAAAATTTAAGGAAAATTTTTCGGAAAATTTTGGAAAATTTTCGGAAAATTTGAAAATTTTCGGAAAATTTCAGAAAATTTTCATGGGAAAAATTTGAGGAAATTTTTCGGAAAATTTTGGAAAAATTTCGGAAAATTTTGGAAAATTTTGGAAAAATTTCTAGAAAATTTTGAAGAATTTTTCGAAATTTGGAAAAAAGAGAAATTCGAGAATTTTGGAAAAATTTCGGAAAATTTCAGAAAGTTTTGAAAAATTTTGGAAAATTTTCGGAAAATTTGGGAAAAATTTTGGAAAATTTGGGAAAATTTTCGGAAAATTTGGGAAAATTTTCGGAAATTTTTGGAAAAATTTCGAAAATTTTTTGAAATTTTTGGAAAAAGTACTGGAAAATTTTCGGAAAATTTAGGAAAATTTTTTGGAAAATTTGGGAAAATTTTTCGGAAAATTCAGGAAAATTTTCGAAATTTGGGAAAATTTTCGGAAAATTTGGGAAAATTTTCGGAAAAATTTGGGAAAATTTTCAGAAAATTTGGGAGAAAATTTTCGAAAATTTGAGGAAAATTTTCGAGAAAATTTGGGAAAAATTTTCGGAAAATTTGGGAAAAATTTTTCGGAAAATTTGGGAAAATTTGGAAAATTTTGGGAAAAATTTTCGGAAAAATTTGGGAAAAATTTTTCGGAAAATTTTCAGAGAAAATTTGGAGAAAATTTTCGGAAAAATTTGGGAAAATTTTCTGAAAATTTGGGAAAGGTACATATGGAAAATTCTGGAAAATTTTCTGAAATTTGGGAAAATTTTCGAAATTTAGGAAAAATTTCCGGAAAATTTTGGAAAATTTTTGGAAATTTTTGGAAAAATTTGGAAAATTTTTCGGAAAATTTGGGAAAATTTTCTGGAAAATTTTTGGAAAGAATTTTGGAAAATTTTCGGAAATTTTTGGAAAAATTTCGGAGAATTTTTGGAAAATTTCGGAAAATTTGAGGGAAAATTTTCGGAAAATTTTGGAAGTACGGAAAATTTCGGAAAAAATTTTCGGAAAATTTGGGAAAAATTTTGGAAAATTTGTAATTTTCGGGAAATTTTTTGGAAGTACTGGAAAATTTTGGAAAAATTTCGGAGTACGGAAAAATTTCGGAAAATTTCAGAAGGAAAATTTTCAGAAAATTTAGAGAATTTCGGAAAATTTTCGGAAAATTTGGGAAAAATTTTCGGAAAATTTGGAAGAAAATTTTGGAAAATTTTGGAAAAATTTCGAAGAATTTCGGAAAATTTTTGAAATTTTTGGAAAAAATTTGGAAAATTTTCGGAAAATTTGGGAAAAATTTTTTGGAAAATTCGGAAAATTTTTCGGAAAATTTGGGAAAATTTTTGGGAAATTTTTGGAAAAATTTCGGAAATTTTGGAAAATTTCGGAAATTTTTGGAAAATTTCCGGAAAATTTGGAAAAATTTTCGAAAATTTTGGAAAAATTTCGGAAAATTTTGGAAAAATTTCGGGGAATTTTTGGAAAATTTCGGAAAATTTGGGAAAAATTTCGGAGAAAATTTCGGAAAAGTTTTGGAAAATTTTGGAAAATTTTCGGAAAATTTGGGAAAATTTTTCGGAAAATTTTGGAAAAATTTGGAAAATTTCAGGAAAATTTTCGGAAAATTTGGAAAATTTTCGGAAAATTTGGGAAAATTTTCGGAGAAAATTTGGGAAAATTTTTCGAGAAAATTTCTGAAAATTTCTGAAAATTTTTGGAAAATTTTTGGAAAATTTTGGAAAATTTTCGGAAAATTTGGAAAATTTTTGGAAAATTTCGGAAAATTTTAGGAAAATTTGGGGAAAATTTTCGGAAATTTTGGGAAAAATTTTCGGAAATTTTTGAAAAATTTCGGAAATTTTTGGAAAAATTTCGGAAAATTTGGGAAAAATTTTCGGAAAATTTTGGGGAAAATTTTCGGAAAATTTGGGAAAAATTTTTGGAAAATTTGGGAAAATTTTTGGAAAATTTTTGGAAAATTTTCGGAAAATTTGGGAAAAAAATTTCGGAAAATTTTCGAAAATTTCTGAAAATTTTGGAAAATTTTCGGAAAATTTGGGAAAATTTTCGGAAAATTTGAGGAAAAATTTTCGGAAATTTTGGAAAATTTCGGAAAATTTTTTGAAATTTTTGGAAAAATTTGGAAAATTTTCGGAAAATTTGGGAAAATTTTGAAAATTTGGGAAAATTTTCAGAAAATTTGGAAAATTTTTCGAAAAATTTGGGGAAAATTTTCGGAGAAAATTTGGGAAAATTTTCGGAAAATTTAGGAAAATTTTCGGAAAATTTGGGAAAATTTTTCGGAAAATTTGGGGAAAATTTCGGAAAATTTGGGAAAATTTTTCGGAAAATTTGGGAAAATTTTCGGAAATTTGGGAAAATTTTTCGGAAAATTTTCGGAAAATTTTGAGGAAAATTTTCGGAAAATTTGGGAAATTTTGAGAAAATTTGGGAAAATTTTCAGGAAAATTTGGGAAAATTTTCTGAAAATTTGGGAAAATTTTTCGGAAATTTTTGGAAAAATTTCGGAAAAATTTGAAAAATTTTCGGAAATTTTTGGAAAAATTGGAAAATTTTCGGAAAATTTGGGAAAATTTTCGGAAAATTTTGGAAAATTTGGGGAAAATTTACAGAAAATTTTTGGAGAAAAATTTCGGAAAATTTTGGAAAAAATTTCGGAAAATTTGGGGAAAATTTTGGAAAATTTCGGAAAATTTCTGGAAAATTTCGGAAAATTTTCGGAAAATTTGGAAAATTTTCGGAAATTTGTGAAAATTTTCGGAAATTTTGGAAAATTTTTCGGAAAATTTTTGGAAAAATTTCGAAGTACGGAAAAATTTCGGAAAATTTGGGAAAATTTTTCAGAAATTTTGGGAAATTTTTCGGAAAATTTTCGGAAATTGGAAAATTTCGGAGAAAATTTGGGAAAATTTTTGGAAATTTTTGGAAAAATTTCGGAAAATTTCCGGAAAATTTTTGGAAATTTTTGGAAAAATTTGGAAAATTTTCGGAAAATTTGGGAAAAATTTTGGAAAATTTCGGAAAATTTTCGGAATGGAAAATTTTTGAAAATTTTTGGAAAAATTTCGGAAATTTTTGGAAAATTTCGGAAATTTTGGAAAAAATTTCGGAAAATTTGGGAAAAATTTTGAAAATTTTTGGAAAAATTTCGGAAAATTTTGGAAAAATTTCGGAAATTTTTGGAAAAATTTCGGAAAATTTGGGAAAATTTCGGAAATTTGGGAAATTTTTGGAAAATTTTGGAAAATTTTTCGGAAAATTTTAAGAATATTTTCGGGAAAATTTGGAAAATTTTCGGAAAATTTGGGAAAATTTTTCGGAAAATTTGGGAAAAATTCTGGAAAATTTCTGAAAATTTCTGAAAATTTTGGAAATTTTTGAAAAATTTGGAAAATTTTCGGAAAAATTTGGGAAAATTTTTGGAAAATTTCGGAAAATTTTGGAAAATTTGGGAAAATTTTCGGAAGTACTGGGAAAATTTTCGGAAAATTTTTGGAAAATTTTCGGAAAATTTGGGAAAATTTTCGGAAAATTTGGGAAAATTTTCGGAAAATTTGGGAAAATTTTTGGAAAATTTGGGAAAATTTTCGGAAAATTTGGGAAAATTTTTGGAAAATTTGGGAAAAATTTCGGAAAATTTTCGAAAAATTTCGGAAAATTTTGGAAAATTTTCGGAAAATTTGGGAAAATTTCCGGAAAATTTGAGAAAATTTGGGAAATTTTTCGGAAAATTTGGGAAAAATTTCGGAAAAATTTACGGAAAATTTTGGAAAATTTCAGGAAAATTTTGGAGAAAATTTTTGAAATTTGGGGAAAAATTTCGGAAAAATTTGGGGAAATTTTCGGAAAATTTTTGGAAAATTTTCAGGAAATTTTGGGAAAATTTTCGGAAAATTTGGGAGAAAATTTTCGGAAAATTTGGGAAAATTTTCGAGAGAAAATTTGGGAAAATTTTCGAGAAAATTTGGGAAAATTTTCGGAAAATTTGGGAAAATTTTCGGAAAATTTGGGAAAATTTTCGAAAAATTTGAAAATTTTTGGAAAATTTGGGAAAATTTTCGGAGAAAATTTTGGAAAATTTTCTGAAAATTTAAGGAAAATTTTTCGAAATTTTTCTGAAAATTTGGGAAAATTTTCTGAAAATTTGGGAAAAATTTTCTGAAAATTTGGGAAAATTTTCGGAAATTTTTGGAAAAATTTCGGAAAATTTGGGAAAATTTTTGGAGAAATTTTTGGAAAAATTTAGAAGGAAAATTTTCGGAAAAGAATTTGGGAAAGAAAATTTTGGAAAATTTGGGAAAATTTTCGGAAAATTTTTGGAAAATTTGGGAAAAATTTTCGGAAAATTTGTGAAAATTTTTGGAAAATTTTGGAAAAATTTCGGAAATTTTGGAAAAATTTCGGAAAATTTGGGAAAATTTTCGGAAAATTTGGGAAAATTTTTTGAAGATTCAGAAGAATTTTTCGGAAAATTTTGGAAAATTTTCGGAAAATTTGTGAAAATTTTCGGAGAATTTTTGGAAAATTTCGAAATTTTAATCGAAATTTTGGAAAAATTTCGGAAAATTTAGGAGAGAATTTTCGGAAAATTTTCGGAAAAATTTGGGAAAAATTTTCGAAAAGATTTGGGAAGAAAATTTTGGAAAATTTGGAAAAATTTTAATTTTTGGAAAATTTCGGAAAATTTCGGAGAAAATTTTTGGACAGGAAAATTTTCAGAAATTTTGGAAAAATTTCGAGAGAAATTTTTGGAAAATTTCGGAAGAATTTGGGAAAAATTTCGGAAAATTTGGGAAAATTTCCGGAAAATTTGGGAAAAATTTGAAGAAGTACACGGAAATTTTTGGAAAAATTTCGGAAAATTTCGGAAAATTTTTTGGAAATTTCTTGGAACAATTTGGAAGAATTTTTCGGAAAATTTGGAAAATTTTGGAAATTTTCGGAAAATTCGGAAAATTTGGGAAAATTTTCGGAAAATTTCGGAAAAATTTCGGAAAATTTTGGAAAAATTTCGGAAAATTTTGGAAAAATTTTCGGAAAATTTCTGAAAATTTTGGAAAATTTTCGGAAAATTCTGGAAAATTTTTCGGAAAATTTGGGAAAATTTTCGGAAATTTTTGGAAAAATTTCGGAAAATTTGGAAAATTTCGGAAAAATTTGGGAAAAATTTCGGAAAATTTTGGGAAAATTTTCGAAAATTTGGAAAATTTTCGGAAAGAAATTTCAGGAAAATTTTGGAAAATTTTCGGAAAATTTAGAAATTTTTGGAAAAATTTCGGAAAATTTTCTGAAAATTTGGGAAAATTTTCGGAAATTTTTTGGAAAAATTTCGAGAAAATTTGGGGAAAATTTTTGGAAATTTTTGGAAAATTTGGAAATACCGGAAAATTTGGGAAAATTTTGGAAAAATTTTGGAAAATTTTGGAAAATTTTCGGAAAATTTGTGAAAATTTTGGAAATTTTTGGAAAATTACGGAAATTTTTGAGAAAAATTTCGGAGAAAATTTGGGAAAAATTTTTCGGAAAATTTGGGAAAATTTTTGGAAAATTTCGGAAAATTTTCGGAAAATTTGAGAAAATTTTCGGAAAATTTGTGAAAATTTTCGGAAAATTTTGGAAAAATTTCGGAAATTTTGGAAAAATTTCGGAAAATTTGGGAAAATTTTCGGAAAATTTCAGGAAATTTTCGGAAAAATTTTTCGGAAAATTTTCAGAAAATTTGAGGAAAATTTTCGGAAAATTTGGGAAAATTTTCGGAAAATTTTGGAAAATTTTGGGAAATTTTTGGAAAAATTTCAGAAAATTTCGGAAAATTTTTGGAAATTTTTGGAAAATTTTGGAAAATTTTCGGAAATTTGGAAAATTTTTGAAATTTCGGAAAATTTTCGGAAAATTTCGGAAAATTTTCGGAAATTTTGGAAAAATTTCGAGAGAATTTTGGAAAATTTCGAAATTTTTTGGAAAAATTTCGGAAAATTTTGAGAAAATTTTCGGAGAATTTTGGAAAAATTTCGGAAAATTTTGGGAAAGATTTCGGAAATTTTGGAAAAATTTCGGAAAATTTTGGAAAAATTTCGGAAAATTTGGGAAAAATTTAGGGGAAAATTTGGGAAAAATTTGGGAAAATTTGGGAAAATTTTCGGAAATTTTTAAAAAATTCGGAAAATTTGGGAAAAATTTCGGAAAAATTTGGGAAAAAATTTCGGAAAATTTGGGAAAAATTTCGGAAAATTTGGGAAAAATTTGGGGAAAATTTGGGAAAATTTTCGGAAAATTTGGGAAAAAATTTTTCGGAAAATTCAGGAAAATTTTCGGAAAATTCTGAGGAAAATTTTCGAGAAAATTTGGGAAAATTTTCGAAAATTTTTGGAAAAATTTGGAAAATTTCGGAAAATTTTCGGGAAATTTTTGGAAAAATTTCGGAAAATTTGGGGAAAAATTTCGGAAAATTTGGGAAAAATTTCGGAAAATTTGGGAAAAATTCGGAAAATTTGGAAAAATTTCGGAAAATTTTGGAAAATTTTCGGAAAATTTTCGGAAAATTTGGGGAAAATTTTTGGAGAATTTTAGGAAAAATTTGGAAAATTTTCGGAAAATTTGGGAAAATTTTCGGAGAAAATTTTGGGAGAAAATTTAAGGGAAAATTTTTCTGAAAATTTGGGAAAAATTTTAGGAGAATTTGGGATGGAAAATTTGGGGAAATTTTGGAAAAATTTCCGGAAAATTTTTGGAAATTTTGGAAAAAATTTGAGAAAATTTGGGAAAATTTTCGGAAATTTTTGGAAAAATTTCGGGAAAATTTGGAAAAATTTTGGAAATTTTTGGAAAATTTGCGGAAATTTTGGGAAAATTTGGGAAAATTTTCGGAAAATTTTCGGAAAATTTGGGAAAATTTTTCGGAGAAAATTTGGGAAAATTTCGGAAAATTTGGGGAAAAATTTCGGAAAATTTGGGAAAAATTTCGGAAAATTTTGGAACATTTTCGGAAAATTTGGGAAAATTTTGGAAAATTTGGAAATTTTCGGAAAATTTTCGGAAAATTTGGAGGAACTTTGAAGAATTTAGGAAATTTTCGGAAAATTTTGGAAAAATTTTTCGGAAAATTTGAGGAAAAATTTGGGAAAATTTGGGAAATTTTCGGAAAATTTGGGAAAATTTTCGGAAAATTTGGGAAAATTTTCGGAAATTTTGGAAAAATTTAGGAAAATTTCGGAAAATTTTCGGAAAATTTGGGAAAAATTTCGGAAAATTTGGGAGAAAAATTTCGGAAAATTTGGGAAAAATTTCGGAAAATTTAGGAAAAATTTCGGAAAATTTGGGAATTTCGAGGAAAATTTTCTGGAAAATTTGGGAAAATTTTCGGAGAAAATTTCAGGAAAATTTTCGGGAATTTTGGAAAATTTTCGGAGAAAATTTGGGAAAATTTTTTGGAAATTTTAAGGAAAAATTTGAAAAATTTCTGGAAATTTGGGAAAATTTTTCGAGGAAAATTTTAGAAAATTTAGGAAATTTTCGGAAAATTTGGGAAAATTTTCGGAAAATTTGGGAAAATTTTCGGAAAATTTGGGAAAATTTTCGGAAAATTTGGGGAAATTTTTGGAAAAAATTTCGGAAAATTTTGGAAATTTTTGGAAAAATTTGGAGAAATTTTAGGAAAATTTTCGGAGTATGGAAAATTTCGGAAAATCGGAAAATTTTGGAAATTTTTGGAAAAATTTGGAAAATTTTTCGGAAAATTTTGGAAAAGTTCTGGAAAATTTTCGGAAAAATTTGGGAAAATTTTCGGAAAATTTGGGAAAATTTTCGAATTTAAGGAAAATTTTCGGAAATTTTTGGAAAAATTTAGAAGAAAATTTCGGAAAATTTTTCGTACGGAAAAATTTGGGAAAAATTTCGGAAAATTTGGGAAAATTTCCGGAAAATTTTGGAAAATTTTCGGAAATTTCGGAAAATTTTTTGGAAATTTTTAAATTTTGGAAAATTTCGGAAAAATTTGGAAAATTTTGAAATTTGGGAAAATTTTCTGAAAATTTTCGAAAAAATTCGGAAAAATTTTGGAAAATTTTTGGAAATTTTTGGAAAATTTCGGAAATTTTGGAAAAATTTCCGGAAAATTTGGGAAAAATTTCGGAAAATTTGGGAAAAATTTTCGGAAAATTTGAAAATTTTCGAGAAAATTTTGGAAAAATTTCGGAAAATTTCAGAAAAGAAAATTTTTGGAAATTTTTGGAAAAATTTAAAATTTGGGAAATTTTCTGAAAATTTTTGGAAATTTTTGGAAAATTTTCGGAAAAATTTTGGAAAAATTTCGGAAATTGTTGGAAAATTTTCGGAAATTTTTGGAAAATTTGGGAAAATTTTTGGAAATTTTTGGAAAATTTTCTGAAATTTTACGAAAATTTTCGGAAAATTTAGGGAAAATTTGGAAAATTTGAGAATCTTCAGTTCACGCTTACAAATACAGGAGATGTGGGCCTCGGATTTACAGTCACGATCGCATCAAACTCAGGACAGAGAACAATTGGGCACTTGCAAGTAATTATGTCAAATAACTGGTCCAGTTGTTGGCAAAGAAGCTGTCCTTAACTGCAAGTTTTCCTTTCCCAAGAGATATCTCTTGCCTTTTCCCAACTGGCTAGCAGTCTCTCACTAATCTTCTTCTGACTTGTTATGACTGGAGGCTTGAACTGAGCGTTAGCCAGGAGTGTACTGTGCCAAGACAGCTTTGGTCATATCACTGGCAATGTCTTTGTTTGTGTAAGTTCTTTGGTTCTTTTCACTGATTTGCCTGATTAAAACACCGTATCTCAAAGCATCTCTCAATGTAGGCAACTCCGACTTCAGGAGCTCTCTCCCAGACCCAAGATAGTGACTGAGATGGCTGGATTTTTGGTTCCTCGTCCTGACACAGCAGCCATTGCAAATATTATCAACTTATAAATGCATCAGAATCTGAAACAGAAAAAAATATTGTTAGTTGGGTTGTTAAAGAATGAAGTCAGAAAGCAATGTTCACTATTTAATTGTAATGCACTAATGCAGCTGTACGTTAGATTTTCGATAAATTTCACGCTAAAATTTACCTAGCAAAAGGTTGCAAAATATTGAAACTGAAATTATTTTCTGTTTATATACACTAAAATCTACCAAAAAAGTGATGGGCCATTAGTTTTAGCTGATCTTCCCTCCTATGACACACCCTAATGGAACACATCAAAGAGCTTCACGTCGCTGGGTAATTCTCAGAGATTAAGATCAACTCACCATTTTTCAAATATTTTTATTTTTATTTTTTCAAAGGATTATTAAGAATATTTTGATTATATCTTCCCACGCTAAGGTAAATATATCTCTCTTTTCATTGATCATAGCCGTAAATACATGAGGTACGTACATTATAAATGTTAGTGTATTTAATTTATTTTGACAATTTAAAATAACAGGTGCAGGGCAACACCATGGACAACACACAGGTATGAAAACAGAAAGGTTAGTCAGCACTGGGTATGAATCACACTTGCCACTTGGCTAGTATGTGTCTCGAGTGAGTCACCTTTGTTCTTTTTCAACCAGCAATGGAGGTGGGGATAGTGACTGTTGGCTGGACATGTATCTGTCACACTCAATCTGTCTGTCTATTTCATGGTAATTTGACTATATCTGTGTGTACGTGGACGTATATTTTTGAGCATCTACAATCAAAGACAAAAGTCGTGTCGCGGTTTTGTCCGAAGATTAAATATAACTCATGAAACATTATGAGAGCCCCCTACCACAAGGCAGAGGGCACCAAAAGTCTTAGCCCATCGGCATATGTTTTCACTAAATTTCACGACACGATTTTTGTTTTTCATTGTCCATATTAATTTTATATAAACGTCCTCTATTAGCTATATAAACCAAGACACCACACATGCGTAGGTCAGCTGAGTGAAGCTTCCCACACAAGACTGATGAAGTCGGGGTGGAAGGAAGCATAGCACGTCCACAACATAACATGACTTACTGTAGGCTATGAGTCCCATTCTGGGAGACTCTATGGAACACTAACACCTGTCTTATTTTATTTTGCTTTTGAAGAAAACATACATATTGAAGATAATTTGTTTTTATTATAACGTACCACAACTGTCGTTCTTCTTTGGTCTACCCCACTCATTCTACGCTACTGTCATGGTTGAGTGGGGTAATAGGGATCACCCCACCCCACTCATTCTACACTACTGTCAGGGATAGAGTGGGGTGACATGAAACATCCCCACTTCACAATTACCCAAAATTCATTCAGCATCAGTAACTCGTCTATGTAGTGATTGTAAGTCAAATATTCTTCACCGTATCAATAATAATTACGAAATTCCTAACACCACGACCTTAGTACGTTGAGGAGCAACAACTGTCAACACCACAGGAGTGTCAGTTCACAGCTACTTCAGTGACGTCATACACAGCCAACGTACGAGAAAAATCACGGATAAAAACCTAATATATGTAACAAGAAAATGAGAATCTGGAGTCGGCAAAATGGAGGAATGTCGCGAGATCTTGGTTTGAGTAAATCCAATTTGCGTCAAATCTCAGCTTAATATCCCATGTTGGGGTCGTCAGATCCAAAATACTCCCCCGGCACCTCGCTCATATGAAAAAGACGACATTTTACGTACGTGGATCCTCACTCCGGTGAAAATATAGAGTATTAACTTACAGCAAGCGCCCCTGAATTGACGTTAATACCTACGATACTGGATATATCTTGGGGCTACACTCGTGTGAAAAGAAACTTTTGTTACGTACATATATCCCCATTGAGGTGAAAGTACGGTGTATTATGTTACAGAAAAACTCCTTAACATGAAGAGAAAACCTGTGACAAGTAGTGTTTTGGAGCTACACTCACGTGAAACCAAGCTACTTATTATGTATGTGGATCCTCATTCTGGTGAAAATATGAGGTATTAAGTTAAAGCTCTTGGGGTGGAGTTAATACAAGCGACTGAATATACAAGTAGGTGTGTGTGTGTGTGTGTGTGTGTGTGTGTGTGTGTGTGTGTGTGTGTGTGTGTGTGTGTAATTTTTTATTTCAGTAGCTGTGTGTTTCTTGTTTGTTCAGTTTGTGATTAGCAACATTTTCACCATCATCCCTACCACTGCCTCACCATCATCCCCAACACTGCTTCACCATCATCACTACCACCACCACCATCATCATCACCAACACTGCCTCACCATCATCACCAACACTGCTTCACCATCATCACTACCACCACCACCATCATCATCACCAACACTGCCTCACCATCATCACCAACACTGCCTCACCACCATCACCAACACTGCCTCACCATCATCACCACCACCACCCCATCATCACTACCACCACCACCATCATCATCACCAACACTGCCTCACCATCATCACCAACACTGCCTCACCACCATCACCAACACTGCCTCACCACCATCATCCCTACCACTGCCTCACCATCATCACCAACACTGCTTCACCACCATCACTACCACCACCATCACTACCATCACCACCACCGTAGTTATTCATTAATGATGATGGTGCTACTGTATCTCATGATCTCTATTGAAAGGACTCCAGACTTGTAAGTTTGTAAACACATTTTTGCCAGTAACTAATGGACTGATCTGTTGATCTAGTATTGTTCATGTTGTACAAAGATTTATAGATAGAACTGTAAATCATTATCAACACATTTGGAAGAATGGTTACCTTCTGGTGTATAGCCAGTGCAAGATATGAAACTTATGATTAAAGAAAAAATAATTAAAATTTGGCTGGGTTGTAAGTTCTGTATGTAATTCTTTACAAGTATTTTGTCGATGTTTTTAATTATTTTCTAGTGCTAGAGTCATAATATATCATTCCTGATACAACATAGTATTTTATTATTGTTAATAAGTGCAACAATTGAATTCATTTGGATAAATGTCTCGATTAGCTTAGTAATTTTGAGGTTTGAGAGTATACAGTACATTACCTCAGTAAAAGGTACTTTTTGAAGGGTTCTTACTGTCTGTTGTCCTAACACATACTTGTATCTTTATAAAGACTTTATTATGCTTCATTTGTTATATTCTGGAATGATATCAACAAGAAATAGATGTATTAAACTTGGGTTAACTTTTACCACAAGTGTTGCACATTGACAGGTACGTCATTCAATGACCTTTACTGCCCTTAATTAAGCTACTACTTCCAAACTACTATCAGGCAAAAATGTATCCCTCAGATATATATCTTTCAAGAAATGAATATTAAAATTGGCCGCCTTAACTGGTAGCGATCGGCCAAAATTTGGCCTGTTGACGGGTATTACCTCTCCCCCTCTCGTATACGTATAGTACTACCACCCTCTTAGCCTCTCCCCTCTCCCTGTCAGTTCCAGGTAATCGCCTCCCCCTGTTCTTTCACCAGCGCCTTCTCCTCGTTTTCACCTTCCTCGTCTTTCTACTCCTCCTCGTCTTTCCCCTCCTCCTCCTCGTCTTCCCCCCCCTCGTCTTCCCCCTCCTTCTCCTCGTCCTTGGTCTGCTCTTATACCTAGAGGGGCATGAAACTGATGAAGATGACAGCCAAATAGTGTCAACTGGTCTGTGAAATATCAATTGCCTAACTGATTTCAACTCAACTCATCAGATGTAAATTAGCAGCCAAATAAATTATGACACCTCAGAAATTCCTGTTGTATAAATTAATATAATTCATAACTAATTTAATAATTGGTGACTTTTAGCACTATTTTGATTTTTTTTAATACAATACATGTGTAAAATTAATAACGTTTACACTATGATTTTGGGTCAATTTTCTTCATGATAACATTAAAGCTGCACTAACAACCCTATGCTACTTCTTTAAGACTTATGCAAATTGGTAATGTTTACGGGTAGACCTTTCAAATGATGCAAATGAATCTTGGCCACCTTGACTGGTAGCGACCTTCCTCGTACCTGACGGACGATAAGGAGGGGAAGAAGAGAAGCG
>NW_024743709.1:9085587-9145587 GCF_018991925.1 Homarus americanus
ATAATGATAATAATAATAATAATAATAATAATAATAATAATAATAATAATAATAATAATAATAATAATAACAACAACAATAATAAAAGCAGTAACAAAATAAACATACCCAAGGTATCAGAAAAGTGACGTCACATCATCTGGGTACACCATTACCAACGCCATCTATCGGGTGATAACAGCGTGTGACAGCGGAGTGATGATCAGGTGCCATTAACGTCACCTCCTCAGACCTGTGTTCTTGGCACTATCTTATTACCACTCATACTTGGCAACACTTTTTTTCCTACTGTGTAACTAAAGATAACTTTGTAAAAAATATTTGTTATAATTCGATTTATTTCCAATAATTTAGGTAGGTAATGAAAATACTTATAATTATTAACCATTATGTACTATTTTTCATTGTATTTAATCAATATCAAAATTTAGAACGCATTTAGACGCCATCAGACTGCAGCGCACACTCAGACAATAACCAATTTACGGAGATAATTTCCTTACTTCAAACTTACAAATCTGGACAAAGAAACGAAGAAAAATGATGAAATATGAAGGTGAAAGGTCAATGATTCACCACCTTGTAAGAGCCTGTTGGTGCGGGCGGCGAGGTGGAGTCAGCGGGGAGTTGGCCGGGAGTTGTACACAAACTTGTAAATATAATAATATACTAAGTTCCGGGTGACTGACTCAACAACAAATTCTTTAACCACCTTTATTATATATCATCTTGTCGTAAACACACCTGGAAACTTGAGGTATTGATCTATATATTAATGTTAAGTGATTAGAGGTTCAGGATTATTAGTAGACGATTATATAAAAAATATATTACTTTAGAATTATGTAATCACTTGAAGATGAACCAACCTAAAGTTACCTGAGGGGTTAGATGAGGGTTATGTTAAATTTGGTTAGGTTAGGCTTGATTAGGTTAAGTTAAATTAAGCTATAAGGGCAAATCTTTAGGTAAACCGGAAGATGAGTTTCCTTAATCAGCTCAAGGCAGGTAGGGCTCAAGGTAAGATTCGTTCTCTTGAAACTTGAAGATTTTACGAGTATTAAATCCCATAAATGTTGAGCGAAAAAAAGACAACAAGAGGGTGTTGGAGGAGCGGGAGACTGAGGGTGTTGGTGGAGGGGGAGACTGAGTACTGGTGGAGGGGGAGACTGATAGTGTTGGTGGAGGGGGAGACTGATAGTGTTGGTGGAGGGCTGGGGTGTTGGAGGAGGAGAGACTGAGTACTGGTGGAGGGAGACTGATAGTGTTGGTGGAGGGGAATGGTGTTGGTGGAGGAGACTGAGGGTGTTGGAGGAGGAGAGACTGAGTACTGGTGGAGGGGGAAACTGAGAGTGTTGGTGGATGGGTAGACTGAGGGTGTTGGAGGGGAGACTGAGTACTGGTGGAGGGAGACTGATAGTGTTGGTGGAGGAGACTGATAGTGTTGGTGGAGGGAGACTGAGGGTGTTGGAGGAGGAGGGACTGAGTGTTGGTGGAGGAGACTGAGAGTGTTGGTGGATGGGGAGACTGATAGTGCTGGTGGAGGGGAGACTGAGAGCGTTGGAGGAGGAGACTGAGTACTGGTGGAGACTGATAGTGTTGGTGGAGGGGAGACTGAGAGTGTTGGTGGATGGGGAGATTGAGTGTGTTGGAGGAGGAGAGACTGAGTACTGGTGGAGGGGAGACTGATAGTGTTGGTGGAGGGGACTGAGGGTGTTGGAGGAGGAGAGACTGATAGTGTTGGTGGAGGAGAAGACTGAGAGTGTTGGTGGATGGGGAGACTGATAGTGCTGGTGGAGGGGGAGACTGAGAGTGTTGGTGGAGGGGAGACTGATAGTGTTGGTGGAGGGGAGACTGAGAGTGTTGGTGGAGGGGAGACTGATAAGCTGGTGGAGGGGAGACTGAGGGTGTTGGAGGAGGAGAGACTGAGAGTGTTGGTGGAGGAGAAGACTGAGAGTGTTGGTGGATGGGGAGACTGATAGTGCTGGTGGAGGGGGAGACTGAGAGTGTTGGTGGAGGGGGAGACTGATAGTGTTGGTAATATAAACACGAAATTTATATTTTGATGAAATATGTGAGGTGTTGTATGTAACTTACACGGCTGAGAGAGAGAGAGAGAGATAATGTTTGTGTGTATGTGTCCCCCCACAAGCACACATTCATTATCCCTGCAGCTCCTCCCGTGACGGTGTTTACTGAACGTATGACTGGGTGTGTCAGTGTTAGCCTAAGGTCGCCGGGGTTCAGTGGTCAGCCCGGAGCCCGGCACAGCACGGGGCCCACACCACCACCACCCAAACACTCGCTCATCATACATCTTCCTGGAACTAAGGACGACAAAGTTATTATAGAATTGAGTCAAATTTCTTCTGCACTAACCCCACCCTCTTTGTGTCGTAGCTTAAGTCAGACAGTTACGTATGGTCTCACACCACCAAATTCACCTTTGCTAATTTTTGAGGTTCTTTGATTATAAAAGTGTGAAGGATACGGATTTTAGCCACTAAGATACGGACTTTAGCCACTAACCGCAGTACACAGACCTCTGACACCTGTTGATTACCTCCCTTCCTTGACCAACTCTCTAAATTAGGTTATATTTATATATTCCTAAATTTGTGGATGAAGGATTTATATTCTCCCTGACCAGATGTATGCATGAGGAGGAGGGAGAGAGGATGAGTCATTGGGCAGGGTGTCGGGGGGCGGCTGTCTGGTTGTCTCTTGTATTACTAAACATTAATAAACGTCTATCTAAACACACCACCACCATACTGCTGCCTCCTCCTCCCCTGGCCTCCAGACGCCAATACACGAACACAAAGCTTATCCTGCTGCCTCAGTCTCCATCTAATTCAATTATGCATATTGCACTGTGTTTAACATGCACCCGGGGATATTATGTGATACATATCAAATTGTGACAAGATGTATGATATTGAAGACCAGCTGCCGAGCGTCTAGCCTCGTCCCAGAGTCTATACGATTCCTAAGGTAATTTTTCCCCTTTAGTAAGAGAACGAGTCTACTTATAGCACAGTCGCTGGAAATTTCGACACCTTCTTCTACCATCCTTCCTTCAGCTGGCTTACGTCAGCCTGTTAAATAGGTTCTGAAATCTCCAATTAAGTCTAAAATACCGAAGATCCAGTAGATACCCTTGATACCCTGAACGTGTGCAGGAGGGCGATAAGGGTAGTTAGGGGGTTAATACTAGCGCCTGGTGGAGGGTAATGACAGGGAAGTGCCCCGGCGCTGTGGTCAGTCACCTCGCCGCTATGATTTATCCTCTGAAAAAAAGCAATCAGGGCTACCTTCATCGTACCCTACAAGAGAGGGTTCCTAACTTCCTATGGCGGAAACTCTTACACTGTGTTGACTCTCACACCACACACGCACTATATAGAGTCTTCTCACCACACCACCACAGGTGTTACACGATTTGAATGGCTCCATCTAGTGCGGGAAGGGCGGCGGCAGCGTCTTTCCGGTGTTGGCGCTTGTCTGCTTCGGTATGCAGTCGGGGTAACTCGAAAGTATTGACACCTTCTCGTGTGGTGCTCCTCCAAGCGTTACGGTGTGGAGTAATCGTCTCCCAGGTGAGGGGGTCGATTTGGCACATTCAGGTTTATCTTAAGACTATCCTTATACCTTTTCACTTGTCTGCCAGCGTTACGCTTACTATTCGTTAGGTGACTGTAAAGTAGCTGCTTTGGCAGTCTACTGTCGTCCATGCGGGTAACATGGCCAGTCAAGCGTAGTTGTTCATGGATAATGGTAGCCTCGATGCTCCTACAGTTGGTGTCAGCAAGAATACTGGCATTTGTTCTCTTGTGACACACACACACACACACACACACACACACACACACACTCTCTCTCTCTTAACGAAAAAACAAACAAAAAAACATTCACCTCCACAACAGTGAAAACTTGGC
Organism: Homarus americanus; assembly: GCF_018991925.1. Taxonomy (NCBI): domain Eukaryota; kingdom Metazoa; phylum Arthropoda; class Malacostraca; order Decapoda; family Nephropidae; genus Homarus; species Homarus americanus. The sequence goes on from NW_024743709.1 coordinate 9,089,526, forward strand.
AATAGGACAGATAATCTAGGATTTTCTTTCCTCCTTTCACCTACCAAGCCAAAGTCGTCGCCCTACTTCCACACCCACACACCGTACCCACGCAAACAAACACATACACACATACTTAGTTAATATGAATTATCTTTATAATATTATACTCTTATCAAACCTCCGACACTCCCAGACACCTCCGTGGGGCCCGAGACAGAAAGAGAAGCTCTGCACCTCGCAAAATATTCAACTCAATGTGACCAAATCTCCCGACCAACTTCATCCATTAGACGCCAGCCAGTGTGTGTGTGGTGGGGTAGTTATATCTGTGGTTGTGTCTCGGCTGCCAAATGGGTGAAAATATATTTGACAGTGGTGCTTTGTCGTGAATAATTACGGAAATATATGAAGTGTGTTGTGATGAGAGAGAGAGAGAGAGAGAGAGAGAGAGAGAGAGAGAGAGAGAGAGAGAGAGAATCAATGTTTTTTTACAGCAAATTGGAGATAACTTTATTCTGCAACAAAAAGTTTCGAACAAACTATAAAAAAAACTAATGGAATTTCAAGGTACCAATGTTCGTATCGGCACAGGGGAGACCATTATGAGTGGCTGTTTCACTGGTCAATTGGGAATGTATTTCCAGCGGACAATAACTTATTTTGTTCAACTTGGAGACAGGAAAGGTAATAATAATAATAATAATAATAATAATAATAATAAAAGTAATAATAATAATAATAGTAATAATAATAATAATAATAATAATAATAATAATAATAATAATAATAATAATAATAATAATAATAATAATAATAATAAAAAATGCCTACATTATAAAGCATAACCATACACAAATTAACGTCTGTCTGTATGGCAGGCGTCCTCTAAAACACAAAACCCTTCACCCAAACCTCACCTCCTGCAGTGATCGTCTCCTGACCATTACTCCCAAAGAGTTCGTCTCTCGGGTAAGATAACCAAGTGTTTTAATGATCTCTTGTTAAAAAGTTGTAATTCTGGCTCATTACTCCTCTTGATGACCTTTGACAAAAATTTCACCAGTTTTCCGCCGCTAATTACCAATGTCACGGTATGTTTGCGTTTTTCTGTAAATTTGGAATAAGTGAATTTAGTAAACACGTTCATTTATACTTCCAAGACAATAACTCTTCGTGCACCCCAAAACCCAAGGTCATTATATATTTTTTTCTCCAAATTCTGATCTTGTTCAACATGCCAATCTAGATATTCCTTAACATAATAATTAATGATCTGGGGTTAAGAGGATGCAGTTACAGTAATTAGTTGTCTTGTGAGTAGTCCCCACTGATATGACTGCTCGTCTGTAAACTACGCCTAATGCATCATAGCCGGCACTGTACTTGACCGCCTCCACTTCCCAAATGGTAAAGTAAGGTAATCATTAACTCGTGAATCGACCTACAACCCCTTAGAATAGGATGCGAGTGCTGGATCCACTTGACCGCTGCGCTTCAGTAGTTCCTTCATGATCCTTGAATATGAGAATAACTGTTTCCCTTTCCTCGTTTCCTGTAGGTTTTTGTTGATTTTTTCCCCCTCAATTTTCTTTCTTTTGTTTCCGCTCCCAAAAGAAAAACTTGTTAGTGTTTTGTTTTGTTTTTTGAAAGGAAGAGTTAAAAGGTTTTTGTTCAGACTCAATATATACAAGAACTATCCTCAACACACTGATTAAGATCCAGATGTAAAAAAAAAAGGCTTAATGTCCTAATTAGTTATGTTAATGACCATTGAAATAATTTGACTAATTATCCTACAGTAATTACTCACTTCATTTAAGTTTTCGATGTTAATATTTGCTGTTTTTTTATGTTCTCGTGCAAGTCAGGATTAAATCTGATTTTATTCAGATTTTCATTATACTGTAGTTACTCCATCAACACGCTGGCTCTACACTACGTTAACCCCGTGAGTATGATGATTTAACCCCGTGAGTATGATGACTTAACCCCGTGAGTATGATGACTTAACCCCTTAAGGATGATGTCTTAACCTCTTACGGATGATGTCTTAACCCCTTAAAGATGATGTCTTAACCACTTAAGGATGATGTCTTAACCCCTAAAGTATGATAACTTAACCCCTTGAGTATGCTGACCTAAGTTTCTGAGTACTTACAAAGATTATCATAATTAAGGATTTATCTTCATACTCAAAGGGTTGGGAGATAACATATTAAAGGGAATAACTGTATATTAGAGAGTTATAACACTAAGGGGTTATTACATTTAAGGGGTTATTACATTTAAGGGTTATTACATTAAGGAAGATTTTTTATTTTAGGGAATTATCATAATTACATTTAAAGTAATTACCCACAAAGAAACTTAGATAATTACCTATAAATAAATCATTACAACTATCCTTCACATACACAAGTCAATCGTAATAACAGTAACAGAACCTGGAACAACTACTCCAGGAACAGTAGCACCAGGAACAGTAGCATCAAGAACAGTAGCACCAGGAGCAGTAGCATCAAGACACCACCACCAGGAACAGTGGCACCAGAAACAGCAGCGTCAGGAACAATAGCGCCTGGAACAGCAGCGCCAGGAACACCAATACCAGGAACAGCAACATCAGGAACAGCTACATAGGGAACAGCATCACCAGGAACAGCAACATCAGGGACAGCAACATCAGGAACAGTAGCATCAATAACAACAGCATCAGGAACAGCAACATCACGGACAGCACCACCAGGAACAGCAGCGCCAGAAACAGCAGCACCAGGGACAGCAGCACCAGAAACAGCAGCGCCAGAAACAGCAGCACCAGGGACAGCAGCACCAGGAACAGCAGCACCAGGAACAGCAGCACCAGGGACAGCAGCACCAGAAACAGAAGCGCCAGGAACAGCAGCACCAGGGACAGCGGCATCAGGGACAGCAGTACCAGGGACCAGGAACAGTAGTACCAGGAACAGCAGCACCAGGAACAGCAGCATCAGGAACAGTACCACCAGGAACAGCACCAGGTACACCAGCACCAGGAACAGTGGCACCAGGAGCAGCAGTACCAGGGACAGCAGCACCAGGAACAGCGGCATCAGGAACAGTACCACCAGGAACAGCACCAGGTACACCAGCACCAGGAACAGTGGCACCAGGGACAGCAGCACCAGGAACAGTAGCACCAGGAACAGCAGCGCCAAGAACAGCAGCACCAGGAACACCAGGAACAGCGGCACCAGGAACACCGGCACCAGGAACACCAGCACCAGGAACACCAGCACCAGGAACAGCGGCACCAGGAACACCAGCACCAGGAACACCAGCACCAAGAACATCAGCGCCATGAACACCAGCACCTGGAACAGCAGCACCAGGAACAGCAACATCATGAACAGCAGCACCAGGAACAGCAACATCAAGAACAGCAGCACCAGAACAGCGGCACCATGAACAGCAGCACCAGGAACAGCAACATCAAGAACAGCAGCACCAGAACAGCGGCACCATGAACAGCAGCACCAGGAACAGCAGCGTCAGGAACAGCAGCGTCAGGAACAGCGGCACCAGGAACAGCGGCATCAAGAACAGCAGTACCAGGAACAGCAGCACCAGGAACAGCAGCACCAAGAACAGCATCACCAGGAACAGCAGCACCAGGAACAGCATCACCAGAAACAGCAGCACCAGGTACAGCAGCACCAGGAAAAGCAGCACCAGGAACACCAGCACCAGGAACACCAATACCAGGAACACCATCTCCAGGAACAGCAACATCAAGAACAGACAGCACCAGGAACAGCAGCATCAGGAACAGCAGCATCAGGAACAACATCTAACAGGAACAGTAGCACCACGAACAGTACCCATCAGAAACAGCAGCGCCAGGAACAACAGCACCAGGAACAGTAGCTCCAGGAACAGTAGCACCGTGAGCAGCAGCACCAGAAAACAGCAGCTGCACGAAACTTTAAAAGCTGTCCCTCAACCCGTGAAACAGCCAATTCCCAACTGGCAATTAATTAAAGTTACAGATGGTGTCCGGATACGAGTGAAAATTTCGAGGAATCCGAACCTGATTTTTCACAACTATTAATGAGATTCCTTCAATCGAACCAGATTTGGCCGTTGTGTTTAATGCAGCAGAAGTGACTATGACTGCTGACTATAACTGATGTGGCGTTTTTTGTTACCGTGATGTTTAGAAGAAGTGATGAAGTGATCTATAATGTTGCTAAGTTTTATGGTTATTGAGAGTGATAATGGGCCTTTGAGATCAGTGTTTTACCAGTTGGTATTTATTTATTTTTTGATGATGATACAACAACAACAACAACTATAGCAATGGTGTCTACAGTAATAATATTACCAATTATAATGCTGCTGCTACTACTACTACTACTACTACTACTACTATTACTACTATTACTATTATTACTACTATTACTACTACTACTAATAATAATAAAAATAGTAATATAATCACTATTATCATCATTTTCCTTATTATCCTTATTATTATTATTATTATTATTATTATTATTATTATGATTATTATTATTATTATTATTATTATTATTATTTTTATTATTATTAGAAATGGTGGTTACAGTAATAATTTTCCTTCTCTCTCCTCAGGGGAACGAGAGCATCGGCTCCAAAGCCGACAACAGTGGCAGATATTGACTATGAGGCAACAGTCACTGAATGCCGCATAGATCTGCGGCTCAACTAACTCAACACAGCCAGGATAGCTACTTATGTATTAGGATATTTAATTATAAGGTAATAAAATGGCGGCGAAGTGTGGCTATCGGGGGAGGATGAAGGCCACGTTTCATTTTACCAATTATACTACTACTATTACTACTACTACTACTAATAATAATAATTAGTCCACGAATTTTATGTCTCAAATAAAATTCACTAAGTCTACCAATCAACAAATTGGTATATAAAGCTTTTCATCAGTTCTGACAAGACACAAGAAATCATTAAACATTATTAATTCATTTTAGACCAAGTTTAGGACCACTATTCAACACCTGTCACCCAATAGATCGAATATCCAATAACGAGGGACCAAGGAATTTGTGCTTCCTATAATAAATGACTAACTCTTGGCTTGATAAACATTGGAAATCGTAGTGACCTGAACTTCCTGAAACCATTAGGGGAACTCTGAATGCCCCATTTAGTGACATCATTCACGACTTAACACCTGAACGATAATTCGATATGAAACTGCATTGAATATCATGTATATATATATATATTTCTCATTTCTATTCCGAGTGAAATTTGTGGATTTTTTTGTGTGTCACAAGCAAGAGTTGATGAATTAATGTGGACAGGTAATAGAAGAAGCGGTGATTTGTGTTACGTGACATAGATCAGTAATTGGATTTTGCTGTATATTATTCGTAGGCAATATTATGACCTCGGCACGTTGCTACACACACACACACACACACACACACACACACACACACACACACACACACACACACACACACACATTCATATATGTAATTTTTTACATGCAATATACATTCTCCCACTCAAAAGGAATAAAACAAACAAAACAGCTATAAATACTCACTTTTATATACCCACTAAAAGAACATCAAAACACAAAAAAAAAAAACATTCCCACAACACAAGGGTCAGATATCACTGAACCAATACATCTAGCGTGAGGAAATATGTTGGCTAGGTATCTGTCAGGCCAATAGTTTCAGAGCACCAAAAAATATTATAGGATTCTGACCAAAAAATATAAAAAATTCCCCCCAACTACAACTTCTCAGACAGAAATTGTGGACAGAGAATTTTGCTGAAATTCCACGGAGACAAAAATATAAGCTGGTAAAATCTGTTCGCTCAAATATCTGAAATGTGATACCTAGGAAGGATTTTCGGGAGGATAAAAAAAAATCTGTAGGAAAAATCTTGCAGTGAAAAATGGATACCATTAAATCTGTAGGGAAAAACGGACAGAAAAATTGGATACAATAAAACGTGTAAGGAAAATTTTGTCCTTGAAAAATATGTAGAAATATTACTTAGCTGAGAATATGTTTGAAAAATTTGCCAGGTTAAAAATCTGGAGTTTGAAATCCAGAGGGTCTGATTTAGAAGAGTGAAAAAACATAGATAGATAATCGGTACAAACCTGACAGCCCAAAAATCCAAAGGCAAACAAACCAGATAGCCAAAATTCTGAAGGAAAAATATGATACCCAAAAATCCAAAAGGTCAGAATACCCCCATTATATATACACACAAGAAAAATCTGACGGAGGAAAAAAATCTGGCATCTAAACACTACGAAATCCAGAGGGGCTAGACTGTACTATACATATACTGTAATAAACACAAAACAAAACAAAAACCTGTGTGAATCAAGGGAATCTACGGAAATCTCCACCCCAATTTCCTGGTAGTACGACTAGCGACTTGCCGAGTGTGATTTTATAACCCAGGGTGATGGAGTATGGGAGGCTTATCTCGCCTTCTCTCGTACTGTAGGAAAAATATATATTCTAGGAGGAATTGAAACAGTGGTGTCTTCTATATACAGAACAGAGACAGTGAGGGCTTTTGAGGGGATATTGAGGACTCAGACCCAGACTTAGGGTGTGTGAGTGTGTATGTGTGCATGTGTGTGTGTGTGGGTGTGTGTGTGTGTGTGTTTGGTTTTGTTACCTAAACGTGTGGTAGCAAATATTCTACTAATATTATAGTCGTCACCGAAATATTCTGTCCCTGAAACAGTATTATTTCTTCTTATCCCTGCCGTAGAAATATTTTAACAACATACTATATTCATCTTACGGCCATCCCCTACTAGAGGTGGCCATTGCAGGTGGAGGAGGGCACCGACTTGTGTAGGATCCGTTCGTTGTTCTTGGTAGTCTTGTTAAAGGCTATTTTATAACCCAGTACAGCTCTCGCTTCCACGACTTGTGTTGGTTGGCTGTTCCATAGGTCACCATCCTCTGTGTGAAGAAGCACTTCTTATGTGCGTCCTTCATCACACCTTGGCGAGCTTGAAGTTGTGTTCTCTTGTGTATGTAGCGCTTGACATCATGAAGAAAGAATGTGTTAACGTCTTGCATTCCTGTCAGATTTATGAATGTCTGTGAGGTTCACCCACTTGTGTCTTGTCTGAAGAGATGTCGGTCCCAAGGCCTCAGTCTACTTGGATATTCGAGATTAACTATTCCCGGAGTAACGCAAGTCGCTCTCTGTTGCCCCTTTTGATGTTGTCACTGTGTAGGTGTGACCGCCATGCTTGTTACAGTAGTGCAGATGGGGACGTACAAGAGCCCAAAAATTGAATGAGCACTTTCTTGTCTTTGTATTCAAAGGTACGATTTATGATTCCTTGCAGTACACCACTGAGAACCTTTTTTCTGTTCTGTATGTACGCCGTTTATGACTAGTCTTTGTTGTTTGTGTTCGAGTCAGTGTTTAATGCACACCACTCATTTTGCTTGTGATGCTCTGTACCTGGATCTATGAGCCGAGCCGAGCATGAAGAACACATCCACTGTTAAACGTTGGTCTACGTAGTCTGTTACCGTCTCAAGGAGTGTTTGCAAATTTGCCTGATAAAAATTTGTTTACATGAAATCATAAAAGTTCTGAAACGTCGATGAGACTGCTCTGTCAGATGTTGGAGGATGGCGTTCCTCAGAATTTTCTCGAAAGGGTATGCATATATGTGATGTTAAGCTCGACTAGCCTTTAGTTTTATGTCGTACTGGTACTTTACCTTCTTGACTATCGAGGTGACGTTTGTTAATTTCCAGTCCTTAGAAACTTGTCATTGATCCAAGGATTTTCTGACCTATCTCGTTAATTGCCTCTTTCATCCTCTTGGTCTGTGCTCCATCCACTCCTAGTGCTTTGAATTCTTTCTGACCGACTTTCTTTAGCTTGGCGATTTTAGTTGTGATTGCTTGTTCTCTTGAATTTATTTTAAGCCCAAGGGTAAATATCCTTCTAGGAACTGGCACGTTATCCTGTGTGGCCTGGGTCAACACTGATGGAATACTCTATCCCTGCCTCGCAAATAGTACGTCTTTTTCACACTAGTATTACAGGTACATGACTGCCTCGGAAATGTTTTAACTCTGCCATGAAAATGTTTTATCCCTACCAATAGAAATATTCCATCAATGTTACAGAAGTATTCGAACAGTCACAAATATTCGAGCTGTGTCGCGGAAATATTCTAACCCGGTTACAAAAATCATCTAATTCCGTCAGAGATATTCTAAAGCTGCCACAAAGACCTGACGTGAGGTGTCGGTGGCTGCCCATCTGTGTGGTCTGCCTCATCCATCATGGTATTAACCAGGTGTCCAGGTGCCACGATTATGCAGACACCCACGTGTTATCGTTAGTGATGGAGGTGTGGCGGTGAGCCAGCTGTCCCGACCACCTCCCGTGTCGCAGCATCTAATTGACGAGCCCTCCGAATATGTCTCTTGCCTCTGTGCCGTTTATCTAATATTTATTTGTTTTATTTTTCACCTTCGTCAGTTTTTGGACCATTTACGCCAACTCTACTTTATGGATACCTACAGTAATTATCTTTGTGCCATTTATTGAATCTTTCTTTCCTTTTTTTCCTAGTTCGTTTTCAGACCAGGTTTCCATTACAGCTTTGTTTATTTACTTCACTTTCATGAAGCTTATGTCTTCACACTTCTCGCTTGACTTATGACACTGGTTTCAGATTTCAGCTTTGCCTCGCGAGGAGTCTAGTGTTTTAATATCGCCCCCGGGTAAGGTCAGAGGTCACAGTTTGAAGGTCAGTCCATGTTGCACCAGAGGGTCACAACACGTGTAATATAATCGTCTCCTGATCGTCTGCTGGAGGACACGAAGCTGCATATTCTTGTTATTAAATGGTGTAAAGTTTACTTAATGTTAAACTTATAACTCAACATATAGACAGACAGAAAACGGACAAGTCATCTCTTCTCCATCAAATAAAAATAAACAATAATAGATACTCAAATTTATGACAAAATTACACATTTAAGTCAAGTTGAATCAATTTACTTCACCGCTGAGGTGTAGATGACAACACCCAGGGCACGACAACAGGATTATGTACAATTATTACACACAAATAGACGCCAACAAAACACCAGGCGATGTAACGTTTAACCTTTCATACCACATTAATATTCCATCCTCGCAACTAACACAATTGTTTGCAATTTATTGCCGGGTAACGCCGGAGCGTGAGTCAGGAATGTAACACTACAGTTTTGATGATGTCACGGGGAGGTACTTGCCCCCCCCCCCCCTATTACTCACCCCTGGTAGCCTCTCACTCACCAGGCTCGTTTATGTGAGTCACTCTTCACCCCAGGTCACTTAACATATACAGGAAAAAGTTTATTTTTTTCTCTCGTCTCTTGAAATAAATAAAAAACTACAAGTATGACAACCATAAAATAAATATTTGACAAATTTGTTATATCATTCGATAAGATCACTGTTGATGCCTGTCATTACTTCGTATTTTTGTAACAATTATATGGTGAATTTTCTTTTCTATTTCTACTTTTTCTGTCTTTCTTACCCCTTTAAGAATATATTTAAACACTTTTTCAGTAAATGGGCACCTGACTTTACAGTTAGGGAAGTGAAGGTCGTTGAGTGCAGCCAGTCCAAGCTGTCTCCTTGTGTGTGGGTGTGTGGGTGTGTGTGTGTGTGTGTGTGTCAGAAACTTCCAACTTTTTTCACGCTCCTTTGCATCAGAATACGACTCATTTCTGTGCCCTTCAAATGCCCTCTTACTAAAGGCACCACTCCCTCAACCTCCCCACCCCCCTACACACGACACACCAGGCACCACTCCTTCACCTCCCTTCCCCCTACACAGGACACACCAGGCACCACTCCCTCACTTCCCATCCCCTTTACACAGGACACAACAGGCACCACTCCTTTCACCTCCCTTCCCCTACACAGGACACACCAGGCACCACTCCTCACCTCCCTTCCCCCTACACAGAACACACCAGGCACCACTCCTACCTCCCACCCCTACACAGGACACACCAGGCACCACCCTCACCTCCCTTCCCCACACAGGACACAACAGGCACCCCTCACTTCCCATCCCCCTACACAGGACACAACAGGCACCACTCCTTCCCTCCCTTCCCCTACAGGACACACCAGGCACCACTCCTCACCTCCCTTCCCCCACAGGACACAACAGGCACCACCTCACTACACAGGACACAGGCACCCCTCACTTCCCATCCCCCCACAGGACACCAGGCACCACACAGGACACACCAGGCACCACCCTCACCTCCCCTTCCCCTACACAGGACACACCAGGCACCACTCCACCACCTCCCTTCCCCTACACAGGACACAACAGGCACCACTCCTCACTACCCATCCCCCCCACACAGGACACAACAGGCACCACCTCACTTCCCATCCCCCTACACAGGACACAACAGGCACCACTCCCTTACCTCCCTTCCCCTACACAGGACACAACAGGCACCACTCACCTCCCTTCCCCCACAGGACACACAGGCACCACTCCTCCCCTCCCTCCCCCACAGGACACACCAGGGACACACCAGGCACCACTCCCTCACTCCCATCCCCTACACAGGACACAACAGGCACCACCTCATCCTCCCCCCCTACACAGGACACACAGGTTCCCACACAGGACACACCAGGCACCACCTCACTTCCCATCCCCCCACACAGGACACACCAGGCACCACTCCCTTACCTCCTTCCCCTACACAGGACACAACAGGCACCACTCCTCACTTCCCATCCCCCTACACAGGACACACCAGGCACCACTCACTTCCCATCCCCCACACAGGACACACAGGCACCACTCCCTACCTCCCTCCCTACACAGGACACAACAGGCACCACCCCTCACTTCCCATCCCCCACACAGGACACACCAGGCACCACTCCTCTCTTCCCATCCCCTACACAGGACACACCAGGCACCACTCCCCTTACCTCCCATCCCCCTACACAGGACACACCAGGCACCACTACTCCCTTCCCCCCCACACAGGACACAACAGGCACCACTCCCTCACATCCCATCCCCCCACACAGGACACAACAGGCACCACCTCACCTCCCCCATCCCCACACAGACACACCAGGCACCACCTCACTTCCCTCCCCACACAGGACACCAGGCACCACCCCTCACCTCCCCTCCCCCCACACAGGACACACCAGGCACCACCACCTCCTCCCCCCCACACAGGACACAACAGGCACCACCCCCACTTCCCATCCCCACACACACAACACACCAGGCACCACTCCCTCACTTCCCATCCCCCCTACACACGACACACCAGGCACCACTCCCCACCTCCTTCCCTACACACCAGGCACCACTCCTCACCTCCCTCCCCCCTACACACGACACACAGCACCACTCACCTAAATTGTTACCTGAAAGTTGCCAATGAAAAGACTCTTAGCGAAGATTAAACGTTCGTCTACCTAATGACTGGCGCTTTTAATTAAAGAAGCGGTAAGCATGACGAGCGACGTCCTTGATACAACTCAGGCGACAACAAGACCATTTAACTCCTCTCCTCTCCTTTCTCTCTATTACCTCCTTCATCCATCATTTTATTCCTTCCTCCGTTTTCTGTAACTTACACTTTTTGTTTTTAGCAGTGTTTAGCGTGTCAATGAGTGCTCGAAGTGAGTGACTCTCTCTGTAAGAACTTTTTGCTCCCTTCTCTTGCCAGCGCGTGCACACAGCGCTGTTATGTGATCTTTTACGTCGATAACCAAAATTCCCAATTCGAATTACAATTTCTAAGCGTCTTTGTGAAGAACAAAAAAATCCATAAATTTACTAAGTGTTGTTTAGGTCTTTATTATAGAGTGAGGCAAAAGTAAAAAGAAAATAAATCTGGACACCAGTCTGCCAGCCGTCACCCCTGGCAGCCGGCAGTGCGAGCTAACACATAATATTATTAGAGAGGTCAGGCCAGCCTGACTAAACCACATATTAGATTAAGTTAGGTTAAGTTTTGTTAAGATATATTAGATTAAGTTAGGTTAGGTTGAGTTAATAGACGTTACAATGCAAATATCCCGGTAGACCAATTCCTGCTCAGCAGACCGCATACTATAGTAGCACCTACAGTGTGTATGTATATGTATATATATATATATATATATATATATATATATATATATATATATATATATATATATATATATATATATATATATATATATATATATATATATATATATATATATAACAAAGAAGTCTGTCTGTCTGTTTATTTGTTTGTGTGTCCGCACGAGAATCTCGGAAACTACTTTACTGTAGTGATGATGGTTGGTTATATGTAGTGATGATGGATGGTGTTATATGTAGTGATGATGGATGGTGTTATATGTAGTGATGATGGATGGTGTTATATGTAGTGATGATGGATGATGTTATATGTAGTGATGATGGATGGTGTTATATGTAGTGATGATGGATGGTGTTATATGTAGTGATGATGGATGGTGTTATATGTGGTGATGATGGATGATGTTATATGTAGTGATGATGGGTGTTGTTATATGTAGTGATGATGGATGGTGTTATATGTAGTGATGATGGATGGTGTTATATGTAGTGATGATGGATGGTGTTATATGTAGTAATGATGGGTGGTGTTATATGTAGTGATGATGGATGGTGTTATATGTGGTGATGATGGATGATGTTATATGTAGTGATGATGGGTGTTATATGTATATTGATGGATGGTATATATGTAGATGATGATGGTGTTATATGTAGTGATGATGGATGGTATATATGGTGATGATACGGTGTTATATGTAGTGATGATGGATGATATTATATGTAGTGATGATAGGATGGTTTTATATGTAGTGATGATGGATGGTGTTATATGTAGTGATGATGGATGATGCTATATGTAGTGATGATAGGTTGGTTTTATATGTAGTGATGATGGATGGTGTTATATGTAGTGATGATGGATGGAGTTATATGTAGTGATGATGGATGATGTTATATGTAGTGATGATGGATAGTATTATATGTAGTGATGATGATGGATGGTGTTATAAGTAGTGATGATGGATGTTATATGTAGTGATGAAGGATGTGCTATATGGTGATGATGGATGATATATGTAGTGATGATGATGGTGTTATATGTAGTGATGATGGATGGTGTTATATGTAGTGATGATGAATGGTGTTATAGTGTAGTGATGATGAATGGTGTTATATGCGTCGTGATGATGGATGTTGTTATATGTAGTGATGATGGATGGTGTTATATGTAGTGATGATGGATGATATATTTAGTGATGATGGATGGTGTTATATGTAGTGATGATGAATGGTGTTATATGTAGTGATGATGGATGGTGTTATATGTAGTGATGATGAATGGTGTTATATGTAGTGATGATGGATGTTGTTATATGTAGTGATGATGGATGTTGTTATATGTAGTGATGATGGATGGTGTTATATGTAGTGATGATGAATGGTGTTATATGTAGTGATGATGGATGTTGTTATATGTAGTGATGATGGATGTTGTTATATGTAGTGATGATGGATGTTGTTATATGTAGTAATGATGGATGGTGTTATATGTAGTGATGATGGATGGTGTTATATGTAGTAATGATGGATGGTGTTATATGTAGTGATGATGGATGGTGTTATATGTACAGATGATGGATGATGTTATATGTAGTGATGATGGATGGTGTTATATGTGGAAGTGACAGATGGATGGTAAAGAAGTGATGATGCATGATGATATATGTAGTGATGATGGTTGGTGTTATATGTAGTGATGCTGGATGGTGTTATATGTAGTAATGATGGATAGAGTTATATGTAGTGATGATGGATGATGTTATATGTAGTGATGATGGGTGGTGTTATATGTAGTGATGTTGAATGGTGTTATATGTAGTGATGATGGATGATATTATATGTAGTGATGATAGGATGGTTCTATATGTAGTGATGGATGGTGTTATATGTAGTGATGATGAATGATGTTATATGTAGTGATGATATGATGGTTTTATATGTAGTGATGATGGATGATGTTATATGTAGTGATGATAGGATGGTTTTATATGTAGTGATGATGGATGGTGTTATATGTAGCGATGATACATGATGTTATATGTAGTGATGATGGTTGGTGTTATATGTAGTGATGCTGGATGGTGTTATATGTAGTGATGATGGATAGAGTTATATGTAGTGATGATGGATGATGTTATATGTAGTGATGATGGGTGGTGTTATATGTAGTGATGATTAGACAATAAAATAATAACAGTTTAATGCTAAAAAATATACTTTGCTGTACCGTTGTATTGAAAAACATGGTGGAACTTACATACACCGTCCTGCCGTTTTCTCTCACTTTCTCTCTGGTTTAAGAAACTCTCAGTATTCTCACCTACAGACATATACAGTAGACACACTCACCCACTTCACCTGTGAAGGACACAGAGATAGTCACTGATGAGGGAACAACAAGACAGAAAATATATTCGCGTCACTGAATGGGGACTCGGAGTCTCACGTTGCAGACGGATCCCCATTACTTAAAAGCAACTGACTGCAAGAATTCAGAGTTTCAAGGATTGAATTAAACTGGAGGATAGTTTGTCGTGTTGGCGTGAAGTGGGCTAAGTATAGCACCTGCGGCGGGTTGGTCTGTCAAGTGGAGCGCTTAACGCTAACAAATGACACAAGCCGCTACACTTTCACAAATTAACATTTCTCGCTTCTTGGCTGAAAATTACCCCACTATTTAGTAGTTACGATTTGTTTTTCCTACCATTCATTCTGGACTGAGCGCGTATGCACGCACGCACGCACACTCTCTCTCTCGAAAACACGGAAACAATATTAAAATAAAAAGAACTGACATTCTATCTCTCATCCCCACATTTCTATCCCTCTCCCTCCCTCCCAACGCCCCCGAGAGGCTGCCTGTAACACAAGTCTCACCAATTGTACTACCAACTGAACTGCATCTTCCAGACACTTATTTTGCAATAATTCTTCCGGCTGTCGGGAAATAGGCGAATGGAAACAGAAAAAGACACGAATTACATGTAAGAAATAAAAATCTGCGTACTGCTCTCGGGAATATGTGAGTTCAGGTTTACCCGAAAGTTGGCGTAAATATTGAACAAGAATGGAATTTCGTTTTCTATTGAGTTTGTTGTTAGTGTGGCGAGGTGAAGGAGACCACCAGCTATAAGACACGACTAATGCTATAAGGCTCTGGTTCTATTAGAGAATTATAACATTACTGTCAGAGCTAAAGAGAGGCTGGGCCTATTGGTTTGGTTTCTCAAGTGCCATCCAATGCCAGCTAACCCTTGGAGGACGAGGTAAAAACTGTCTTCTCAAGTGGTTAAAGTGTTAAACCATCGTCCCCAAACAAACCATTATTCATATCTATCTATATCATCAACCTCTTGGTGTTATCCTCCTGTTAAACCATCAAACTAAAAGGTTTAAGTAAATATCTTTTAAATTATACAATCACCGTCAATTTGTTTGTGATCACCCCGCTAAACCATTATCCGCTATAGGTCTAAAGTTACCATGTTTGTTATCACCCATTTAAACCATCGTCCTCAAAAAGTTTAAAGTTATCAATATACAGCCATTAATCACACTGCAGAAGTTACCGTTCCTTTCAGCTATCAATATACAGCCATTAATCACACTGCAGAAGTTACCGTTCCTTTAAGCTAAGGTTTGAGAACGCGTGTGCTCTTACGACACTCAACGGGGAGGTGATGTCAGGGTGAACGTGACCTGCTTGTCTGAGATCAGTGAACATTAATAGATCTTGTTGTTCAGCTGCTACAGTTATCCGAGCCTCGAGGTGATGTAGTGAGCAGTGGACAAGACGGAAGATGATGCGGCATTTGGAGTCGCTGAGGATTGTTTTTAAAGTATAGCTGAGAGAGAGGCGGTGAGTCTGTGATCCAGAGACTTGATAACCCGCCTCTGTACACTCCTCGTGACTTGGTAGGTGGCGGGGGAGAGAGAGAACGATGACGTGGTGGGTTGGTGGGGGGGAGGAGGAGAACGATGACTTGTAGGTGGCGGGTGGGGGAAGAAGGAGAGAACGATGACGTGGTATAAAGGGCTGAGGAGGAGAAGAGGACGGTGATTTGGTAGGTGGTGGGGAGGAGAAGGAGACACACTCAGAAGTTGGCGGGGGGGAGGAAGAGAACGATGACTTGAAGTTGGCGGGGGAGCAGAAGAGAACGATGACTTGGTTGGTGGCGAGGGGGGGGGAGAAGAGACGATGACTTGGTAGGTGGCTGAGGGAGGAGAAGAGTAGAACGATGACTTGGTAGTTGCGGGGGAGAAGAGAACGATGACTTGGTAGGTATGGAAGCGAGAATGATGACTTGTGTGGGTATGGGGAGAAGAGAACGATGACTTGGCAGTTGGCGGGGGAGAAGAGAACGATGACTTGGTGGGTGGCTGAGGGAGGAAGAACGATGACTTGGCAGTTGGCGGGGAGAAAGAGAACGATGACTTGGTAGGTAAGGGGGAGAAGAGAATGATGACTCTGGTAGGGTGGTGGGGAGAAGAGAACGATGACTTGGCAGTTGGCGGGGGGAGAAGAGAACGATGACTTGGTAGGTGGCTGATGGAGGAGAAGAGGACGATGACTTGGCAGGTGGAAGAGAAGAGAGCGGCTACAGACGTTTAATAAAGCTCACTGCTCAGCCCAAGTCTTAGCTCGAGGTGGCGTAAGTCAGGTATTTCGAGGGTCAGGATTTGTATTCAAAGAGTAACAACTGACCGCGTCTTTGTATATCAGGTCATCGCACAGCGTTGTCGTATCCATCTATCTATCTGTGTGTGTGTGTGTGTGTGTGTGTGTGTGTGTGTGTGTGTGTCTGTGTGTGTGTGTGTGAATAAAGTATAATGTAGAGGAGTGTTCATATGTATTAATAATATATCAGGTAGACAAACTAAACTATCGTCTTTATCGTCGTTTCTCAAAGTTTCAGTAAACACAATTAACGTTCTTGGAATATTCGGCAAAAAGTTACATCATTAAAATGATAAAATTGTGTTAAATTGCATAATTTGCGAAAATCAAGTAAAATAAGACTAATGTGAACCATAACAATGTTTACTGGACCAACATGTTAACAAAAATATAAAATAAACAACAATTAAATAAGTAATAATTGTTAAGAGCGCAGTAAATAAACACACACAGGTACTGGGAGCTGTCAACAACTGCCTGTTGACGTAACATATGCTCAATTGACTGACAAGTTCCAATAATTGTTGAAGCATTTATTCACGGCACGCTGAGCTTATACCACTTACGACAGTTTTTATATTTCTTTTTTTAAGGCTTTTTGTTGTTAAAGTTAAATATATATTTACGTTACAGGTAAAATTATTTTCTTGCTACATGTTTTACACGAATTGTGTGTACTCGTTTGACACAATTTTATCTAAATTGTTCCCCGAATATCCTGAAGAAGGTGACCGTCCACTGAAACTTTAACAAGTGAAGACAAAGATCACTTGGTTTAGTCTGCCAGTCTGCCCGGCTATACAGTTCTACTATATATATATATATATATATATATATATGCAAGCAAATCACTGTAGGTGCGCGTGATCTAGTATAGCGTTGATAATCATTGTAATTATCTTTCAGGCGAGCACATACCACAGAGAATAATACTCTAGTCTGTACTCACCCCCCTGAAGATGTGAATTACACGAAAGCGCTTGGGAATCCTGTGTTTTCTTCTTTCCTTTGGGAAAGTTATCAGTATTATATATATATATATATATATATATATATATATATATATATATATATATATATATATATATATATATATATATATATATATATATATATATATATATATATATATATATATATATATACCACTTTCGCAGTCATTTACATCTTGAGGCATTACAGTGCTGTAGTAGTGATATATAGAAAATAAAAATATTTTCGAAATACATAAGTAAGAGTTAGTGTGGGTCTGAGCGGCCGTCCACCGGGCTTACTGAGCACTCCAGTTATGGCAGGTGAAAGGCAACTGTTAGAAGCCTGGACAACAGGTTTAGGTTCCACCCCTTAAACCTGACGTCCTTTACTGTAGGAGGATCAAAAGGCTCTTTTAAGTTTAGTTAGTGTCGCCACTCAGAGGCTCGGGAGCTAAAGTAAACGTGTGAGGAACCAGTCTTGTGGACACACAGAACCTCCTTAGCATCTGTAATGGCGATTGAACACCTCTGATATCTCGGGACCTGTGACAGCTGAGAGTAAGGAGGCGATGCTCTTTGAGATGTTGATGTCCACGCTGACGAGACCATTGACGGGGTGATTGTGTTAGTGGGGACTATTTCGTGAGTGCTACCAGCCTCTGACCATCTTACTGACTCATTTGATGAAGTTACTCTCGCTGATGAGCGTATAGTGTGCGTGAGGCTCCCCCGGTGGTCCACCTTACTTGAAGCAGAACAAGTTCCTCGTGAGGTGCAAGAACTGAGAGAGGGCGAGGTGTTCTGTGTTAAAAGCTGACCTCATGCAAGGTCACTGTCCTCCCCGGGAACCTCTATTACTCTGTTGGGTTTCGGTTAGCGTCACATCTATCATCATCACCTTCAGGAGGCCGTCGTGGCAACAGTTTCCCTCCACTGTACCGCCACACCTGAGAATAATGACGACTGGATCCACACATCCTCATTTTAAACCTGACACAAAACACACGACAAAGGAGATTGGTTACAATCTTAATGATTCTAACTGACGCAACACTCAAAATTAATTGATCCTATAAAATTAAATTACATCCGTCTTGTTGTTATCCATTGTGTGAGATCTAAACCCATCTACATATCAGAGACTTACGGGGAAAATCAGCGCTCATGAATATATATATGCCTTGGTCTTAAGGGAGTTTAATGTGATGTGTGGTCTGGAGGTGCCTCGTCTCATACTCCAAGGAACTTTAGATGGAGCCGAGGTTCTTGACTCCAAAGGGTAATTAACCTTGGTAGAAACTGTTGGTTCTTCACCGAGTAGAACTATTACCATACACTTAGGCTGTTGAAATATGCTACAGTACCTCAGCTAAACACTGATAATTATGACACCCGAAAATCTGCACCTGAAAATCGATTAAAAAAGCAGCAATAAAAGGAATTCAGAAAGGAAGCAATAAGCCCCTGCGAGTTAGGTAACCATTATCATACTCAAGGAACAGCGTCTGCTACTTGATTAGCTAGTGAGAGGCAAGGAAGGAGGGTGATGGTGGTTGTTTAGTGAGGGACGAGGAGGAAGGGTGATGGTTGTTGGTTAGTAATGGCGGGGAGGGAGGAAGGGTGATGGTGATTGGCTAGTGGGGGACAAGTAGGAACACTGGATGACACTGGAGATGCAATTTATATCACTAATGGAAAACTGATGATGGCAAAGTCATGATTCAAAAGCAAAATATAATCTATCTTTACAATGTTTATCTTGATAACCTTTCACGGTCACCTCACGTGGATAGGGAAAAGGGACAAAATATAAGACCCGTAGCTGCTTCTCCCCGCCTCTTATTGACAGGGATTCAAATTCATTTACTTTCAGGAAAAAAGTCCTAAGCTATCTGGAATTAAGTCAAGAAGCCGACGATATATCACCCCCCCCCCCTCCTCTTGTTAATTTCCCAATCCAATCTAAGTTTGCACAAAGATTACTAGAAATTAATGTGGATCTTAAAAACTCGTTAGACTCAAATGCATTCGACGTAACAGGGAAATATTTTACACCTCCGCAGGATCTCTGGGATTATTGGTTGTATGTCTGGCTTAAACCTGGACACCGACAGCATTGTGAGGTGGGAGTGTCTGACGTCGTTCTGATTACTGACAGCGAGAAGCTGCTCTGTGTTCTGGTCCTGACACATTCTAACACTCGTCTGGTCAGGGTATTATACAGGGTGGCAGACTCTATACACACCGGAGATAAACATTTTGACGTGTGGTGTTCTCAAACAGCGAGTGTGGAGAGTTGTGGGGGAGGGTCAGACATCAATTCCACTATTTGTACGATAAAACTTAATAATGGTTCAGTATCTTTATATAGACTGTGTCAAGCTTCAAGTCGTAGATCTTCAGGTGGCAAATGACGTGTACCAAGTTGAGAAAACAATTGGCTTTATTTAATATGATAAAAATTTAACTTTTTAAAAATCCATAACCTGACACTGACCACAGGGTACAGAGAGGTTACCGAACTCTTAGACAGGGTCACAAACACTGGCAATTTGGAGGGGCGTTGTATCCGATTTGGTGTTCAATAAAGGACTGAGTGTGGCTTATGGTGCACTGACCTCAAGACACCTGCAGTACCCACCTGACGCCGCTGCCATGTAAACAGAAAGGTCAAGGTACAGTCACCCAAAAATGTCCTGTCGCGAACCACGATTCAGACTCGTGAACCCGAAGCAGTAGACACTGATACATTATTCTGTCCATAAATGCTTCGGATTCAAGAGTCTGAATCTCGGAGTTCATGGTTCGCGACAGGACTTTTTTGGGTGACTGTACAAGAGGGAGATACAAGGTGAAGAGACGTGGTTGAGAGACATATACAGATCATTGGGTTGAAGTAGTAGTCTAAATACTAAGGCACATTGAAGAGAAGGATTCGAGGAGATGACTTTTGGGAATAACGAAGATGAAGAAGACTTATTCAGATGCTGGAGTACCATACCTGACTCTTCCAGTGAGATACATGAACAGTGAATACTGACTGTGGGAGGACAGTCATTTCCATTACTATAAAGTATCACTGAAATTACCCTCGTAGACGTCAAGGACTGGTCTCCAACGTTCCCAGTTCAATCCCTCACACGAAAGTAATATTTAGTGCATTGATATCATGTGAGTTACGGTTGTTCATTCCTCATTCACACCAAATTCACTCTCGTCCACCCCTCACAGGCACTGTACACTCGACCACACACACCACCACCTTCAGCTTCCTCTCTCCACACCTTCAAGACACACTCATTAGCTACACCAACCTAACACACCAGTATTACTTGAGCTACCATACATACAGTGTAGCTAGTATGAACATCAACACTCACACAGTACTCTTACTCGCCTGTTCAACACCTCACTAACAACACGATTCAGCGATTGAGTATACAGTTTCCCTGCTGTGTATCATATTCTTGGACTGTGCTAAATTAAAAGAAAAATTGTTATGAAAATATAATCAAAGGAATAAGAATATATACATTAAGTAAGAGCGTTTATCAACGTACTCACTACGGCACACATTACACAGGTAGGTACTATCTTATGCCAAGACTGTCCCTCCATAGAAGCGGATCAACGCTCTCAGATCCTGCTACTAATCCTCCCCCTCTACCCCACCCCCCCCGAGAGAGACTCGGAATGCGATTGGCCTCAACAGACCCCCTTTGACTGTTCACCCGGTCCTCCAGAGGTCGCTCAAAGTCAAGCAGCGGGCGGGGTCACTGAAGAACAATGAAGACCGAACGGCCTCGAGATTCGGCACAAAAACTAGATGTCTCGAATCGAGTCCACCTCTCCAGCCTAAGACGAAGAGAAGTGCAGGACACCTCATTTCAACACACAGAGTAACCAGAACTTGATCCTGCTTAAAGGATTATTTTTGAAAGGAATATCCTAGCGTGGGTAAGACCTGCCTGCAGCAGGTTGACCCACACGACGCAGGGGGTCAGAGGAGTGAGGCGTGTGTCTGTCTGCTTGTGAGGTCGCCCAGGAGGTGGTCTCGACCTCGAGGCATTGAGTGAGAGCATTAGGTCGTTGCTTAAGTGTATGATGACAATTCACTCGGCACACACACACATTGGAAACGAAAGGAGAGCAAAAAACCCAGAGTACAGTATGAGGTAAGACGGGGACATGTCTGAGCTGGTGGACCCAAGTAATGGTGACGACAACCAACCAGTAACAGGCGAGTTCTTCCTATATGAACACACAACACCTATACTGAGTTCTTGTTATATCAACACACAACACCTTACTGAGTTCTTCCTATATGAACACACCTTACTGAGTTCTTCCTATATGAACACACAACACCTTACTGAGTTCTTCCAAAATGAACACACAACACCTTCACTAAACCTTTGCCAAGTTAACATAAATCACCACCTTGAATAGATATAACTTAAGAGTAAACTTGGGCGTTTGACATCTTGAGAAATCGTCGACTAGGTCCACCATGACAGCTTGCAGGGCCGAGGTGACCTGTCATGTCAGTGTAGGCGATAATACAGACAAGTGACACACACACACACACACACACACACACACACACACACACACACACACACACACACACACACACACACACACACACACACACACACACACACACACACACACACACACACACACACACCCCTTATGCTGATGCTGACAATTCTCCAGGAGGTTCATGAGGGATCTGACATCTGTTGACTAGGTTTAAGTGGGAACTGACATCTCTTAACATGAATTACGAGAGATTTACATCACCTTTAACATCACCTGACAACGTTGGGGTGGGAACAGGTTTTAGGTAGATACATCCCGTGACATCTTTTAACAACTTATAGTCAGATACTAAAAACTTGTGACATCTCAAATACATTTCAATGGGAACAAGACAAAACACAGACGTGATACAATGATAAAAAAAACCACAAAAATTGTTAAAAAAAAATATGATATGGTCTCTTGAGTACGATGACTTTAACTCCTGAAGTAAAATGAGTTAACCCCTTGAGTACGATGACCTTGACCCTTGAAGTACAAAATAATTTATCCCTTTGAGTACAATGACTTAATCCATTGAGTACGATGTCTTAACCTTTTAGAAACAATGACCCAATTTCCCAGAATACTGTGGTACTGTATTCAAGGGAAGGCTGGAAGGTGGGCAAGTCATCCATCGTACTCAAGGTGGTTAAAGAGTTTGATCCCGTCTTGAGCGATGGAGACCAGAGCCACCTGCTGGGGGAGGACCGAGTAAGTTGTTCTTCAAGTTTTCTCCGTTTTAAATTTTTCTTGGGGAGACTGAATAAAATATTACCCACTTCTTTTTTTTTTTTATTCAATTCCCAAGATGGAGTTATTGATGTGTGTCTTAGCCATTTAAGTCCGGTAAAGTAAGTGGGAATGTAAGAATGGATGTGGGTGGGAATATAAGTAAGAATATAAGTAAGGATTCAAACAGGAATTTAAGTAGGGATATATATATGAGATTCTAGGAGTTACAGAACTCGTATTAAAGAAATTAAACAGTAACGCATCTCGGTATTATTTAAACACATGAGACAATGATGATATAGTCACTTAGATTATCTCGGTCCTATACAACAAACTATTATTATTCTAAAGGTCGTAAGATAAGTCTCCCTTGTAGCTGAAGATGTACAAATGCAGCTAATTGGTTGACTTAAGCTAAAACACGACACTAACATCCAAAAAATAGTGGCATTTAGGAGACGATCTTAAAGAGGACAGGAAATTCTGGAAAAGATTCTGTAGTTTTAACTTGTGTCTCGTTATGTGGACGTATCTAGTTAAGGCGGAGTGTCTGTCTTTAAGTTTCATGCTATTTTTCCCCAAGTCAATTTTTTTGTGTTTGTATTAGCTTAAGTCAACCTTTTAAGTGTACTCCCGGGCCTGGGTAAAACGAGAGGATA
This sequence comes from Homarus americanus, assembly GCF_018991925.1. Taxonomy (NCBI): domain Eukaryota; kingdom Metazoa; phylum Arthropoda; class Malacostraca; order Decapoda; family Nephropidae; genus Homarus; species Homarus americanus. The sequence continues at coordinate 9,113,337 of NW_024743709.1, forward strand.
AGTGTGTGTCAGGGGGCTGTAGGTGTAATGCCTTGAGTCAGTGTCCTCAACCAATAGAAACCATGAATGATGATCCTCCACCAATAAATGTCGAGTCACCAAGCTAAGGGTCATCAGCCTAGGGTTAAAGACATCGAATTCTTGGGTGTCAAAGCCCAAATTTTCTGCCAAAATTGGAGGATGAATATTATATTACGCAGCCCACGGCCAGACTCATGTTAAAACCACAACCAAATTAAGTATAAAGTCTTAGTGTTTAACAAGGTCTTAAGAGTTGACCCCCAAAATTAAAGCAAAGATGTCATACGTCTCATGGGAACATTAACTGACCCAGGGGAAAGATTCACACTCTCTTAAGGCGGGTCTCAATAAGCCAATCATAAACAGTGTTAGTGTGGGAATAACCAATTGAATGAGAAACTAGATGGTAGTCTTAAAAATCTACACTGATGGGGTCTACCTTTATCCTAATATATGTCCTGTAGGTAAATATGTATAATAGGTGTAGTGTAGTATGTCAATGTAAATTAATATGTACTGTAAGTTCTTCCCCTCGTTTGTTTGAATCGTCATCCCTAACATGTGATTTGGCTTGATTTATTTTGTGTTGTGAAGATACTCAGAACGTAATGATGTCTTGTATAATAACTTGTAAAACAGATAACATATGTCAAACTTTTTATTCCCCCGCTACCTGCAACTTCCCTCTGGTCAGCTAACCTTACAGCGCGCCCTCCCTCACTATACCCCTCCTCCAACACTCTCCCTCACTCTACATCCCCCCTCTAACACTCTCCCTCACTCTACATCCTTCCTCTAACACTCTCCCTCACTCTACATCCTCCCTCTAACACTCTCCCTCACTCTACATCCTCCCTCTAACACTCTCCCTCAATTTTCTCCATTCTCTATCACTGAGTACTAAGCTGTGTTGTATATAAATTGAGAAACTACACACACAAAAGATTTATACATATAACAGAAATTTGGTAAAAAACAAAATCAAAGATGGACTTAACTAAAAGACCAATTGTCAAAGAAATATTTATCAATTTAAATAAACAAAAGGCACATAAAATAAAAATAAATAAATGAATGTGAGTAAAGATTATGTGACATTCTGATCATATAATCTTAAAGACACCTTATTTTTAACACTTGGTTTCAGAACTTGGTTAAAAGAAAGAAAACAGAGTACAACATCCTATATTTTTTTAGAAAGATATGAGTGATAATCTCCGACCAGTCTCCACCAAAAAGTGCCACTCTCCACCAAACAGTACCAGTCTCCACCAAACAGTGCCAGTCCCCACCAAACAGTACCACTCTCCATCAAACAGTACCACTCCCCACCAAACAGTACCACTTCCCACCAAACAGTACCACTCCCCACCAAACAGTACCACTCTCCACCAAACAGTACCACTCTCCACCAAACAGTACCATTCTCCACCAAACAGTACCACTCTCCACCAAACAGTACCACTCTCCACCAAACAGTACCACTCTCCACCAAACAGTACCACTCTCCACCAAACAGTACCACTCTCCACCAAACAGTACCACTCTCCACCAAACAGCCCCTTGGTGTCGACAAACAAACACACTCTGTTATATTTCTCTTAGACTCTAAAATTCAGGTTTCCTCTCAGTCATGCGTAATGTTTTTCACCAACTTCTTAGGCAGTTATATTTTCTGAGAGGAGTCGTATGTAAATTTTCTCTGCCTGTAATCCAAAACTTTTCTCTTCTCTTTTTGTAAGTTTGTGTGTACTGAAGACTGTATGAAAGTGGCCGGGAGAAGTGAGGCGCTTCTTCGACGTCTGCTGCGTGTCAGGGAGTGTAACGGAGTTTATCTAGGTCTTGGCTACCACAATGACGACCACCACCACTACTACACTGACAACGACTACCACCACAAAGACAACTGCTGCCACCACACAGACGACTACCATCACCACCACTACACTACGACCACTATTACCACCACACTAATGACGACTACCACACCTACCACAACCACTACACTAACGACCTCACCACCAACACAATTGACGTCCACGACCAGTAATAGTTGAGGTGCATAACCACGGTATGTATGTATGTATGTATGTATGTATGTATGTGTGTATGTATGTATGTATGTATGTATGTATGTATGTGTGTGTGTATGTATGTATGTATGTATGTATGTATGTATGTATGTGTGTATGTATGAGTACTGTGTGAATTACTGAATATTTGTGTGTTTTAGTTTGTGTGTATGCAAATATGAAATTTTTTTAATATTTTGTATTTATAATTGTATGTAAATAAATTAGGACCCTAAAGTTAACATAGCTGAAGCCTCTTCCTTGTTACTCCGACTTCAGGTTTGTCAATACTGAATCTTTGATGCCTAAAGCCCGAAGGAGGCGAGGAGATCAGGGGAAACTTAAATAAAAAAATTACAAACACAAAATTATACAAATCGGGTATATTTTAAACTTTATTCCTATTCGAGAACAAACTTTAAAAGTCTTGAGGTCATATAAATAACTTACGATATTCTAGAAATGGTTTTAATGGGATTTTTTTTTTCGATTATTTATAAAGAAATACGATAAAGCAACACGTTAACGACTAGAAAACTGAAGATGTAACATTATTATTATTGAAAATATCTTACAGCACGCGCGGGGAAGTAGCGAACTGAGTGAGATGAGTAACATGGCGGAGGCGGAAATGACGTTATTTATGAAAACCAAAAATCATCAGAGTTACCGCCAAAACGTGTAGGATTTAACTTTCCCCTCTCCCCCCTTCTCTCTCCCTCTAATAAACCATTTCCGAGCTGCAGCGTCTTTTTATGTCTCTCTGGGCAGAAAGAGAAGTTATGCATTATCACAGCACGATATACGTAAAGCTATATATCTCACGTAATTAATTTCCAGGACTAAAAATGGTCAGCTTTATTTAACATCTGATAATGTGCGTTGTGCTGAGGGAATGTTTATATATAGTGTTGAGAGAATGTTTATATAATGTTAAGGTAATGTTTATATAGTGTTGAAGAAATGTTTATATATAGTGTTGAGGGATTGTTTATATAGAATTGAAGGAATGTTTATATAGTCAAGAGAATATCTACATAGTGCAAAGGAACTGTTTTCATAGTGTAAAGGGAATGTTTAGTGTGCAAGGAATGTTTATATAGTGCTAATGGAATGTTTATATAGAGTTGATGAAATGTTTATATAGTGTTAAAAGGATGTTTATATAGAGTTGAAAGAAAGTTTATATAAAGTTTTCGGTGGATGTTTATATACAAGAATATACAAGCCATTTTTTCTTAAGAGGGTAAAAAACTTCCATCTTCATCACTATTTATATTCATGGAAAGTTTCAGGTAGTTAACATGTCATCTGTGTGTGTGTGTGTGTGTGTGTGTGTGTGTGTGTGTGTGTGTGTGTGTGTGTGTGTGTGTGTGTGTGTGTGTGTGTGTGTGTCTCGGGGGTTCTTGTGTTAGTCTCTCTCTGTTTCTCTACCTCAGTCTGTCTGTCTGTCTTCCTACACCTTCAATCTTCACTCATAACTCATCTCTCTGTCTCTGTCATTCCCTCATATTCCCTCTAGCCACACCACCAAACACTCTGTCCTCTCCGCCCACCTCATTTGCATGTTTCATCTTCAATTTCTTATTTCTCTTTTTTCTCTCAAGCTTTACATTCTTTCTCTTGCCTAGTCCTTCCTCTCCATATCTTGTAATTAATCTATCCTTCTGTTTGTGAGGATTAAATTCATGCAATATTCTGGAAGCTATGACTTTGTGTTTTCAATTTATAGACATCATTTAAGCCATAACTACGTCTTGTGTTTTCAATTTCCAGACATTCTTGGTAATCCATTAACTCGAGGCACAGAGCCGAGACCTTATAGAGTTCAGATTGCAATCATTAATTAACACAGTGGGAAGATCAGACAATATGTTATGGTATTGGATGAGGTTTCAGTGATCAAAGGGTAATATTCCTACTTTGGTGAGTCCAGTCTGTGTGTGTCGATCTTGTATAGGGATTAACAGTCTTACATGTGGATTTAAAGTCTTATACACGGATTTAAATAGTTTTATATACAGATTTAAGGAGCTCAGGCTCTCAACTGGCTCAGCCATGTCAATATTGTTATTATTGTCGACTCTGTATCTGTATTTTTCCGGCTAAATCAACTGTTTATATACACGGATTTCAAGCCTTATACACTAATTTAAAGTCTTATATGCCGATTTAAAGTCTTATACACGGATTTAAATAGTCTTATGAGCGGATTTATTTGGTCTTATACATCGATTTAAATAATCTAGCTACTTCTGAAATCTAAAAAAAAAAAGAAGAAAATTACATCAACAACTTGGGTCCTGCCAGAGGTAAAATTCAACATTAACATCAATACAAAAGTGAAGTTATGCCTTCATTTGATCTCTTGATGATGTTCATGTAATCATTCTGTTCATTCTATCTCAGCACACACCACCGGACTGAACCTCTCACTCTATGTCACCTCCCCAAAACATCTATCTGTATATACACACGCGGTTCTTAATGTAAATATATCGACACTGTGACACGTTAAGAGGAAAAGTTTCACCATACGTTTAAGTCTCTCTTGTCCAGCCAAAAATACATCCTGGACCACTATTAAGTATTCCCCCGGGCCAAGTTTCTCCAGAGTTGGCCTTGTATATATTCCTGAGCTGCCACGGAGAATTCCCAGCCCGCGTCCCACGAATTCCCCAACGTATTTAGTTAACAGTGGAGTCTATTGCTGCTGGGACTCTCATCACCATTAATTCCGGGTGATACTCCTATAATGGGATTCAGTTTCTAAACTATAAAAGCAAGAAGTGTGGAGCATTAACTTCCTCATACATCATTTCCACGCTGCTGGGAAGAAGATTGTCAGACCCCGAACAGTTTCAGTGAGGTGGAAGGTTATATGTATTTACACGGTGAGAGAAGTCGAGGAATTAGATCCAGAATACACAAGAGCTGCATACTTAATACTCACAGTACTCTCACCTCTGACGGGTATTACCAACAGTGAACAACTACTGTGTGAGAAGTGAGCTTGTGTACCCTCGTGTTGAGAGACTAACTCACGTCTTATACACAGTTTCACTCCTTAACATGGACGGTCACGAGCTACACTTAGTGAGGCGCCCACTCAAACATTCCAGTCTGATACATTGACGAGTCAGCCCAGGTTATCAGCCACCTGGGATAGCGTCACACAGCAGTATGGATTTTTGGATGCGTTAGTCATTCCAGTGACCAGCTTCCCTGACTCTGAAAAGTGAGTGGGTCCCATAGGCATGACTGCACATTAGCGACAGTGTGAATACAACATAATATACCAAGCAGAGTGGCCGATGCTGGATTCAACCGCCTTGACTTCCCCAAATTTGTAAAACTCAGGTACCCATTTATCGCTGGATGACCTAGGATTGCCCCAAAACCGAACCAGTGACTCTTAGGGCGGGAGGCGAGCACTGTATCCACTTGGGCACCACACCCTTTTCTGACTTTACTGATTGATAGTTCCCCCAGATTGATAGTGTTAAGGCGATTGGCCCTACCAATTCCCTGTTTTTGTCCTCCTTGCTCTCATGACTCTTAAGGAAGCTCGGACAGAATTTCCCCCAGACCCGAGGTAGCTCTGTGGTGGCTCCCTGTAGTGGCGTGTGGCTCCCCTCTCAAATTTCAGTGATAGTGTTGTGCAGGGGAACTAAAATATAAGCCTCCACACTTCTAACTCACTTCTCTGGCAAAATGATGGTATTTCTTGTTTACTAAATTCACACACTAATTACATGGCTGGATGGCGCTCGGTTGGCTGTAAATTAGTCTGATAATTAACTAGCGAGTACGGCAAGAAATTTGGTGGGATTATGTGCTGAATTTAGTGCAGTTGTGTTTCTCCTCTCATCATGCCTCACCCTCCCCCCCTACTCCAACCCCATCCCTCCCCAATCCCCCGTCTCCCCCACAATACATCCCCACCCCTGCCCCTTCTCTACCCTCCCACCCTTAGTCCCCCATCCCCCTACACACAGCACAATCCCTCCCCATCCCCATCATACCCCATCCTCCTACACACCCAATCCTTTGACACGCCCCCCCCCCCCCCCCCCCCCCCCCCCCCCCCCCCCCCCCCCACCCACACACACAACCTTGAAAAATAACATAATTCTTGCTGTTGCTGGAGGCCGTTTACACGCTGGGATTACTGTTGAAATTTTAAGAATTCTGCAAGAGTTAATACCTAGGAGGGAGTTCTGTGTCAACACCTACCAGGAATAAAACATGAGGAGGAGGAGGAGCAGGAGGAGGAGGAGGAGGAGGAGGAGGAGGGAGAGAGAGAGAGATGAATGAAAGGAAGGAGAAGAGGAGAGAATGAAAGACAGAATAGAAGGATGAAAGAGAATGTGTGTGTGAGATCGTAATGAATGACACTACCTGCAACATCCATCGTACACCCTTAACACAATAAATGTCTACCTTTCACACCCTTAACACAATAAATGTCTACCTTTCACACCCTTAACACAATAAATGTCTACCTTTCACACCCTTAACACAATAAATGTCTACCTTTCACACCCCTTAACACAATAAATGTCTACCTTCACAATCTCTTAACACACAAATGTCTATCTAATCTCTTAATACAATAAATGTCTACCTTTCACACCCTTAACAATAAATGTCTACCTTTCTACACCCTTTAACACAATAAATGCCCACCTTTCACACCCTTAACACAATAAATGTCAAATCTTCCTTCACACCCTTTTGCAATACAATAAATGTCTACCTTTCACACCCTTAACACAATAAATGTCTACCTTTCACACCCTTTAACACAATAAATGTCTACCTTTCACACCCTTAACACAATAAATGTCTACCTTTCACACCCTTTAACACAATAAATGTCTACCTTTCACACCTTTAACACAATAAATGTCTACCTTTCACACCTTTAACACAATAAATGTCTACCTTTCACACCCTTAACACAACAGATGTCTTCATTTCACAATATTTACACGACATATTCCCACCTTTCACATAAATTACATTAATACTCTCTACTCAATATAATTATACACACAATAAACACCTTGACTCTTACATTAATTACACAACAACTATTCGGTCTTATTATTTACCAATACAACTACGTCAGCTGTTTCATATAAATTATTCTACATTATCACACTGATTTCACCTCATTTATTCCCGGTTTAGATCTCTTTGGTGTTCAAGTGGATAGTTTGGCCACACGCAGTCAGATGAGTTTGGCCATATTCAGATGAGCTTGGCCAAAATCGGTCAAGTGAGTTTGGCCATAGTCAAATGAACTTTGCCAAAGTCGGTCGGGTGAGTTTGGCCACACTCAGTTAAATGAGTTTGACCATACTCAGTCAGATGAGCTTGGCCACAGTCAGGTGAGTTTGGCCACAGTTAGGTGAGCTTGGCCACAGTAAGGGGAGTTTGGCCACAGTAAGGGGAGTTTGGCCAGTCAGTCAGTCAAATGGCACACCTTGGTATTAATAGGATCCGACTTAAACCCAACTTAAGCTAATCACATTTGCATACACAGGTAAACAGATTCTCTCTCTCTCTCTCTCTCTCTCTCTCTCTCTCTCTCTCTCACACACACACACACACACACACACATACATACAGTACATACAGAACACAAACACACACATTCATACATACATACAGTACATACAGAACACAAACACACACATACACACAGTACATACACACATACATAGGGTACATACACACATACATACAGTACATAGATAAAATTATACATTCCACGCACGCACTCACACTAAAGACATTCACTTCTCCTGAGAAAATATCGCTTGGGGCCTAAATGTGGCCAAATATATTATGAATATTGAGGCCCTAGGCAGTGTTGTGGCCACAGAGGGTAGTGCCACCTAGGAGGGAGGGAAGTAGAGGAGTAGTGGCACCTAGTGGCAGAATCATGCTCTGCGCAGAATACTCCGGCTACACCAACGCTCTCTCCACCCTGGAAATGCCATCCCTCAGTGACCTCCACCACCAAGCACTGGAAAGGTTTGGCAGTGGACTACTGCACCACCCTCGTCATCGCCACCTCCTGCAGCCCCCCACCCAACCTGCGCAGTCCGCCACTACAACAAAATTCAGCCCATAAGAGCCCGCACCGATAGATATAAGAATAGCACCATCCCATCTATTGTTAAAATAATAAACAACTCCTGATTTATGTACTGTACAGCCCTGTAAATGTATTCAATGCATATTATATCATTATGTCTAAATCAAATGTAAGTCTGTATATTTTCAGCCACCGGCTGCAACTCTATTAATAAACCGTTTATTATTATTATTATTATTATTATTATTATTATTATTATTATTATTATTATTATTATTATATTATTATTATTATTTGAAAAAGGAGGGTAGTGGCACCTAGGAGGAAGGGAAGTAGGGGGTAGTGGCACCTAGGAGAAAGGGAAGTAGGGGGTAGTGGCACCTAGGAGGAAGGGAAGTAGAGGGGTAGTGACACTTAGGAGGGAGGGAAGTAGGAGGGTAGTGACACCTAGAGGGAAGGAAGTAGGAGGGATAGGGACATTACGCAAGTAGAGAGCAATAAGAACTTGGAAGAGGGAAGTGTCACCTGAATACAGTAATTCAAAATTGGTAAAAAGAAGGAGGATCGTGTCTGTCTGTCTCTCTCCTCAACTATGTTTTTCTCTCTAGCTCTCTCCTTCTCTGTCTCTCCCTTCATTTATCACTTTCTCTCTTCTCTTCTTCTCTCCCCTCTCACCAGCATCCTATCTTCCCCTTGTGTCACTATGACAACGTAGACACAGCAGGACACATCTGAACATCTGAGGGGAGCCATGACATGCACCACGCCAGAGCCTCCCACGCCACGCCAGAGTTTCCCACGCCACGCCAGAGTTTCCCACGCCACACCAGAGCTTCCCACGCCACACCAGAGTTTCCCACGCCACGGCAGAGCTTCCTACGCCACGCCATACTTGAGTTTCCCACTCCACACCTGACCTTCCCACCCCACACCAAAGCTTCCCACGCAATATCTGAGCTTCCCACGCCACATCGTAGCTTCCCACGCCACACCGGAGCTTCCCACACGCCACACCAGAGCTTCCCACGCCACACCAGAGCTTCAACCGCCACACCACAATACAGCATCAGGGCCAACTAGGCGTGAATTTGTTTAACCTTCCACCAACAACAACATCCTGACTTAGCGAGCTGTATGACTCGTTGTCAAGTAATCCCCTTAAAAGACCGGACAACTCGTCAACTGCAATGGCTAATCTGTACCCCGGAACTCGATTAACATCTATTTGTTTCCAAGTTGACCATACTGTAGTTTCCCCTGTCTGGGATCGAACCCATGACCACTCGCTTGTCAGGCGAGCATGCTGACCATTACACCAGGTGACAACATAGAAGAAACATTATATTTGCACGTGTAAATATTTTTTTTTTAAATAGATCCGATTCATTTGCGAATATATACATAATATTTTGGCAAATTACAGTGGTTCATTGGATACAGCACTCCCATCCTAAGGGTCTATGGTTTACACCCGGGAATCTCCCCAAGTCCACCCTTATGTGAATAGGTGCCATGTTTACAGTTGGAACTTGAAGGCTGTTGAGTGCAATGCCAGCCACTATCCTCCTTACGTGTCAACGTGTGCTGTATCCGTACTGCTCTTCACCTCTTCTCTCCATTTCCCCTCCCCTCTCTCTTTCTCTTCTCTTCCTTCGCTTCATATGTCTCTATCTCTTTCTCTACTCTCCTTTCCCTTCACCCCCCATTTCTCTCTACTTCTCCCCTTCTCTCTCTTATAGGATCCACTTCCAAGGTTTTAGACAAGGTAGAGATGAACACAATTGTTACCGCAAGCAGTAATGAATAGGATGACACATAAACAAACATAATGTTAGGCTGTAAGTCATGTCATGTTTATTGGGTGTGCCTGCCCGTATACAGTATGTAGAGTGTTGAGATGGTGGAGATGAGAGGCCCAGGAGGAGGTTGGAGTGTGTGAGGGGAGCTTGTTTTTGTATAATCATATTCACCTGACTCAGCCCTCGCCGACCAGCCAGGGTGGGCCAGGCGATAGGGCTGGCATTATAGCTACCCATATCTTAGAAGCAACACCTAACCTGGTTTCTCTCTAGACTTTCAACACGTAAGTTTAACTAGTACTTATTGTGTACACAGGTAGACTGTGTCCATTGCATCATTTATCACTGTGACAATACAGAAATATGGCAAATTAAATACTCATTGTAAGTGTTAAGATTAGACTAATTACATAGCTATGGTTGTTATGTAAATATATATTGGATTAAACATTTATGGAGGAGTGCCTATGTATGATTTATTTGAAATACTAAAATTAATTGTATTCAACAGATTTGACCGAATTATAATGTTCGAGTTGACCGTCACAAGTCTGATTACCCCTTCAACCGCCCGGATGACGGTTATAACAATATTCTTAACAGTTTGGTGATACAACTAAAACTGCAGAAAAAGCTAAGACTCTTTATGAGTTTCGAGTAATAACTTAGTCGTCAAACAATCTATCTTCGAGTCTTAACTATATCACTCAGCTAAGAATAAAAAATCCTTGATAACAAAACGAAGACAAGTGAGTGGCTGAGCTAAGGCTTCAAGACTATTAAAATGTCACAGCCAAGACCCCTGACTACTTGGGAGACAAGACTAAGACCCTGTACTGCCTTGTAAGATGTGAGATAATTAGTAAGATATTCAAGCATCAAATGAGATATACAGAAAATATTATAACATTCCAACCAAAACAGACGAGAATAGAAAAATACCCAAAACACATTACATAACAAGTAGTGGTACCTTCACTGTACGAAAAATAAAGTCAAAACACTTCGTCGATAGTGTGTTCAAATTTCAGTTTCCGACCTCAAAAAGTGTCAGAGATATCGCCAGGACAAACAAACGGGGTAGCCACTGAGTAGCCGCCTTTCGCACGTCCTTCGCGGGTCACCTGGAGACGGAATGAGAGGGAGGGAGGGAGGGTGAGAGAGAATACAAATGAAGGTAGAGCCAGAGTTGTTTATTAGTCCGTGAAGCTGTCAGCGTTTCCTTCGATGGTGACGTCACAGAGGGGCCCTGACGTAAACACAAACGCTCCTCGACAAATTAGATTTAAATATCCTGACGTGAGGCGTCCAAAAGGCTGACGAGACGAAGCTGGTTGAAGAGGAATTTTTACCCAAGAGGAGAATATTCCTCGTTTAGAGTCTTCCAAGAGGCGAACAATATCGTCTGTCGGGCTGTATTACCCCCTGGAGGTATTAGGGAGGTGAAGTGGATAATAATAATGAGGATTATGTATGAGAGACTGGGATAGATAATGGATTAAATTGGTGGGCCATGGTCACCAACCCTCAGATGATTGATTGTATTGTGAATACTAATAAAATTAATAATAATTTACTCCAATAAGGAAATATTTAACATGTTTATATATTTCTTGAGAGAGAATATTTGGCGCAGGAATATACCGAGAGGAAATTTATCAGATGTGTAAAATTATCACCTGAATTTTGTCCAGAATTCAGACCAAGAGGATTTCTGTCCGACATAAATCTGCGAGCGTCGCCTGAATCACTTCCAGTCTTCAACAGGTCAACAAAATATGCAAATTTAATTAAAATCTCGTTCTACAGCGCCATTACATTTTAATTAAAGAGTTAATGAATTAAAGCCCTTGTAGTGCTGTGTAAAGTTGCCACACTTAAGTCAACTGTTTCACTGAGATTATAAAATACGTCGCTAGTTGTGTGTGTGTGTGTCCCAAGGTACAGTCTTACCCAAAAGTTGGTTAACTCTCCCAGCCACCTATTGCTGCACTGCCTGCTTCAGATATATGAACTTGAGAGTGTCACTTCGAACCTTTAGATTCATTCGTATCAGTTTCATGTTCTGGTTGGTATTTACAGGAGGAGTAAATACCATGAACCACACTTTCATACTTAGAAGGAAAAGTCTACGAGTCACCTCAGATTAGTGCACTCTCTAGTAAGCTACATGAATATGATTTACCAGTTTATTTAATGCGTCAAGGTGTCCTTCATTACAATCCAGGTAAACACGTAGTACAGTCACCTCAAAAAGTCCGGGTCCTCGGCAATTAGACTGAACCGGTGGAGCGAACCCCGTGAGTCCTCTGGTTCAGTTTTGACTTTTACCCACAGATGGAGCTTCTTACAGCAAGGCGCCCAGTTTAGTTGCCAGGAGTGTCCCTTGGAGCTATTTACGCCTGGCAACTTTATTCACAAATTACTAATGTGAGACCAAAGCTTAAATTATAATAATAAACATTGTTCGAAGACTAATACTGTAGAAAACAATATTTGGTTAATATACTCCCATACCGTTAATGTATAGGATATATTACCACGCAAGTTACCACATTATTGGGTCATTGTGCCCTAGTAGTTTAGAAATTAGTTTATCCTGTGTATTTTGGTGATTTAATTAAAATTGACCTTTATTTCAGGGGAAAAGTTACACCCCCCCCACAAACCAACCAATCCCCCCAAAAGTATGGAAAAACTTTAAAATTAATTTCTGACGTTAAAACAGTCGGCCGTGTATTAGCCGAAACTGCAATAATACCGTTTGAAATTACATATTGATTGTAGTTTTCCATTTTTTTTTATATTTTTACATGTCAGACCTGTCATTAATGTTACCTCGTAATGTATTCACAGTTTATCGCATTTTACATCATTAATATTAACTGAACAAAACCTGATGACTGTCGTATCAATAAGTTCGTAACTTGGGAACTAGCAATTATGAAAGGTTAACCTAACAATGATCAGGTTAATATTGTATACCTTGAGTATTTCACATCTTGAGGTGTTTTGATGTCTGATTATCCTAGCGTATTGTGTGGTGTTTCGGGCGAACCTGACCTTCATTTCCTTTGCAAATGAGCCGTTATGGAAACATGACCCCCCAATTACAAACAATATTGGTTGCATGAAGTGAGCAGGGCTTTGAAGTTGAGGGAAAATGTGGGGTAAACACAAAAAAAACTCATGAAACGAAACCTAATGAAATTTCCTAGTCAAACAAACCAGAAGGACCTGACCTAACCTCCGAGCCCCTCCGTTATGTAAAAAAAACCTTACCTTAACAGATGCTAGAGGATAAAGTGATACTACTTGTAGGCTTACAGGAGGAAGTGGTGGATCGGTGTGTTCGGCTTGGAGCACCCAACTCTTAATATCCTTCCACAATATTTCTATATTTTGCGTATGGACGCCTGTAGCACTTGTAACACTTTACAGAAGTTGGTACAATACTATGAACCTTAAAAAGTCAATGGCAGCGGCTTTGTTTTCAAATACACGAAGAACACCTGTGCTGACAGCAGCCACCTTGCAACTAGCCAATTTAAGAATCTGAGCATGCGCAGAGTATTACACGACACCGAGGGCGACGCTGATTAGCTAGACAGTCATGTGACACCAAGACTTTCGGTGATTGGTGCGTGAGTCAGATGAAAACTCGAAAAATATAAATTTGCGACGGAAACGTAATAAATTATATATACATTTATATTTGCCCTATTTCCCTATATAAACATAAATACAAAGTTCCGTGGTCGACCTTTTCCGAATCGTAACCAAAACATCAGTACGATGCACACCTAGATAAATCTTAAGCAACGTTTTCACATGATTTATGGTTATGACATGTACATGGTGTGATAAGATGTCACTCGGGTCGCATCTGCTTTGACAATATATTACAATATTTGTTTGTTGTATCCCGTGCATAAGGAGCTTTTACTGAGCTTTTCAACTGAATAATAAGCGCCTTTGTATCTGTTCATTCATATTTATTTTATGTAATACATATTCACATATAAACATTTTATCGACATGCATTCAAATTACATTGAAATTTATGTGTTGTCATAATGATCATGGACTTAATTTTCACTTGTATTAAGAACGACAATCTTCCCTGAGAACTTCAATAACCTGCCATGTTCACCAGGGGAGAGAGAGAGAGAGAGAGAGAGAGAGAGGGGGGGGCATTATTTTTTTCTACTATTTTTTTTTACTATTTTACATTCAGGACGAAATGTAAGAGGAAATGTGTATAACATCCTCAGGTAAGGGACATTATAATCAGGAATACTCACAGGTGTGTGTAGGTCAGGAATTCAACACTGCTGGTGCTTCATTATTTCACTTAGTTTCGATACTGACTTGTTTGGAAAGAGACAATAACTTTTTGGGGGTGACTGTACAGTCGGGGTCAAAAGTTCGCTCCCGCCCAAAATGAAGCCTCGACCCCAAATGAGATGAAACAGTCAGGGTAAGTCAGTTCGGAGACTCATTCCCTTGACTCAGTTTCACCACGGGGAGCGAACTTTTGTCCCCGGCTGTACAGCGAGTCTCCGTGACTGTGAGCTGTTTGGAGTATGGCTACAGGTAGGTCAGCAACGTGTGGATCATTAGAGGTGAATAGTGAGCAAACAGTTTCGTAGATGACCTAGACCTCGTGTGTTTGGTTATATTCCTCACGCCTCACCCTCACGGATCGTCCTCACGTCTCACCCTTATCACCATTATGAATCGTCCTCACGCCTCACCCTCATCACCCTTATGAATCGTTATCACGCTTCGCCCTCAGGCCTCTCACTCACGAAATGTCCTCATGCCACACACTCACGCTTCACCCTCACGCCACCCCCTCATGAACCACCTTCATGCCTCACCCTCATGTCTTATCCTTACACCTCATCCTCAAACCTCATCTTCACACTTCACTCTCACGCCTCATCCTCACGTTTCATTCTCACCCTCACGTCTCATCCTCACGCCTTACCCTCACGTCCCATCCTCACACAACATCCTCACGCCTCACACTCACGCCTGACCATCATCCTCACTCTCATGACTCAACTAACTGACTGCAATTAAAGAAAAGAAAATCATCTCCCTTGACGGCAGAGTTTGGTTGCAGATTGTCGATAACTGAAAATACTGTAGTACAAGTTTTGCAGTCAAGCGGCCCATTTTGTTTTGCAAGGACAGGGAATGGCTTGGGAATTCAAGGAAATCTATTGCATATAGGTATAAATTGCCAACAGATGTTTGTTGCAAATGTGTAAAGAGTCTGAAGTTGCAATAATAATAATAATAATAATAATAATAATAATAATAATAATAATAATAATAATAATAAAATATATGATGATGATGTAGATAGATAGATAGATAGATTAGATGGATTAAATAGATTATATAGATAGATAGTCTAAACCCATCTATCTACAGTGACACATAAGAACCCATAATCCTCACCTTGTATCAACAGTAAACAAACACACATCACCCAAACAACACTGTACACTAATGTATTAGAACAGGTGTGGCAAATGATGAGTGTGATGACAGGTGATGTAAATAACAGGTGTAGTTAATGACAGGTGTAGTTATTGACATGTATAGTCAATAACAGGTGTAGGAAATGACAGGTGTAATAATGAAAGGTGGAGTATGATTTTAACACAGCATACATACAATATCATGGTGTTCAATCCTACCACAGTATTATAACATATCCTGCCCACTTGTACCCACTTGTACCCAATTGTATCCATCTCCACCCACCTATACCCACCTGTACCTATATACATCCACCTACACCCAACGGTATCCATCTCCATCCAACTGTATCCATCTTCACTCACCAGTATCCACCTACACTCACCTGTATCCACCTACACCTACCTGTAATAAACATCTGGTCAGGCAAGACAAAATGCCACACCATCACTAGAAAGCAGAAACACACGACTTCCCGCAGAATCAAATTTCTTCCTTTATAGACAACAATTTCTGGCCAAATTACCCAGTAGTGCGGTGGGTGGGGAAGTAGTGCGGTGGGTGGGGAAGTAGTGCGGTGGGTGGAGAAGTATTGCAGTGGGTGGAGAAGTATTGCGGTGGGTGGGGAAGTGGTGGTGGTGGGGAAGTAGGCGGTGGGTGGAAGAGTGGTGGGTGGTGGGGGCATTGCAGGTGGGAAGAAAGGTGGGTGGGAAGTATTGCGGTGGGTGGGAAGTAGTACGGTGGGTGGAAGTGAGTGGTGGAGAAGCATTGCAGTGGGTGAAGAATTGGTGGGTGGGAAGTAGTGGCGTGTGGTGGGAGGTCACGGTGTAATGTCCTCCGCCTGGCGATATATACTGCAAGGGGGGGGCAGTCCTGGTCCTTGTGTCACGATGGCCCAGTTTAATTTCATTCTGGGTTGAGTGAGGTGAGGTGAGGTTGGGTTGGGTTAGAGTGGGTTGGGTTAGAGTGGGTTGGGTTGGGAAGGTTTAGGGTGGGTTGGGTTACAGTGGGTTAGAGTGGGTTACCGTGAATTGGGTTAGGTTAGGTTGGAATCATTTGGGCTATGTTATGTAAGGTTTGGCTTGGTTAGGTTAGGTTTGGTTTGGTTAGGTTTGGTTTGGTTTGGTTAGGTTTGGTTTGGTTAGGTTTGGCTTGGTTAGGTTTGGTTTGGTTAGGTTTGGCTTGGTTAGATTTGGTTTGGTTAAGTTTGGCTTGGTTAGGTCAGGTCAGGTTGATTTGGTTGGGTTGAGTTAGTTTGGTTGGTTGGGTTAGGTTTGATTTCATTAGGGTAGGTTAGGTTAATATATGACTCTCAAGGAAACCTAAAAACAGTTGTGGGAAATAACAGGTGTGGCAAATGACATATGCAGTAAATGACAGGTGTATTAATTGACAAATGGAGTTAATGACAGGTGTGTTAATTGACAGGTGTATCTAATAACAGGTCTGCCTCACCCTCAAGAATTTCGTTGTAACCTTCCATCCAGTGTGTCTATATTTCTTTGTCGTCTCCGAATTCCACTCTTCCTCGGGTGATAGTTTTCACGTCTCTATTTTCTCCAGCCATCTTAATCGTCATGTCAGCCACTCATCATCAGCCTCTGTGTCAGCGACTAAAAACTCCTGATAGTTCCCTAGTCTCTGTCTGTCTGTCTCTGTCTGTCTGTCTCTCTCTCTCTGTCTTTCTCTCGCTCTTGGGATTCCGATTTTCCTGTGACCTTGACCTTGACCTTGAAATTTACCCCCAAAAATAATGATAAAATAAAACTATAAATTTTCACGGAAGAAAAATCGGAAGGGTGTTTGTCCCTCCTTACTCATCTCCTTCTACCTCCCTCCTCCTTCGCCCCCCCCCCCTTCTCTTTTCTTTTCCTCCTCCTTCTCTCCCCTCCCCCTCCTTCCCCATTCTCTTTTCTTCTCCCCCTCCTTCCCCCTTCCTCTCTCCGTGAATAGTAGACACCCCAGCTTATTTCACCTCAGGATTAAACACCCTTACGTTACTAGGAGGGTTAGATTAGGTTAAGTAAGATTAAATTAGGTTAGGTTGGGTTAGGTTATCGTTAAGCTAGGGTGCCTAATCTTCACGTGATTCCTATGGGACTACAGGAGAAAGTTAAAAATAAGTTGTATTGACAGAACAATTCCAGGCGACCAATGAGACGCCAGAGGAAAAGATTATAAATATTACAAATTTATAGAACCTCCCAAAAATTCGGTACTTTGGCCCGATGACGAGATAACGATAGAGATGATACAGTCAAACCTCTACTTAACGGCATACATGGATAAGAAAGTCCATTATATCGAGGGTCCATTAAATATGAAATCTCCATCTAACGAACTGTATAGTGATCTAAGTTCGTTATATCGAGGGTTCATTAAATATGAAATCTCCATCTAACGAACTGTATAGAGATCTAAGTTCGTTATATCGAGGGTTCATTAGATATGAAATCTCCATCTAACGAACTGTATAGAGATCTAAGTTCGTTATATGGAGGTTTTACTGTAATGGGAAAAATTAATGGTAGAAGGAACCAGAGAGAGACAAACACTAGTACAGATGAACGAAAAAAAAAGACGATCGTCAGATATTAAAAAAAAAATAAATAAAAGACAAATCTGGAAAACTGGTTAAGACATCCCGATAATTGGAGTGGGGGGCCGTGGTGTCCAAACCCCAGACCCGAGTTATGACTCCCTAAACTTAGTTATTTGATCTTTTAAACAATCCAAAAGCTGTACATACCTTAGAATGACCTGCAGAATCTCCATACCAAAGTCGATCACATCTGAAACGTGAATGAATTGTGTTAAAATGTGACAGACAGACAGACAGACAGACAGACAGACACTAAAGAACAAAAATAATGAGACAGAGACAAAATTTCATGTAGAATCATATATAAAAACAAATAAATAATAACCAGTGACTGAATCCTTTGAAGTGTTAAGTGTAAAAAGTGAAGAGTTAAGTGTGAAGAGCTAAGTGTTAAGTAAAAAAAAGTGAAGAGGTAAGTTTAAAATGTAAAGTGGTTTGATATATGCAGTATGAAGTGTTAAGTGTACAGTATGATATGTGACGTGTGAAGTGTGAATGTCCGAAGTTTAAAGTGTAAAGTGTTAAATGTCAAGAGGATGAAGGAATTAACTGAAGGATTTGATTGGAAAAACATTACATTTGTGAGGCAATGAGACAGAGAGAGAGAGAGAGAGAGAGAGAGAGAGAGAGAGAGATCTCGGTGATATACTGGAAGTCGCTGAAGAAGGGGCCCACCTGATCACCTACCTGAAGATGTAAACAAGGCGATGAAGGAGTGTGACGGAGAGGCAGTAAGCGGCGGAGGAGGAAGAGGAGGAGGAGGAGGAAGAAGAAGAAGAAGAAGAAAACAAGGAGGAGGGGAGGAGAAAGAAAAAGAAGAGGAGGAAGAAGAGGAGGGGAGGAGAAGAAGAAGAGTTGGAGGAACAAGAGAAGGAAGAGAAAGAGGAGGAGAGGGGAACGAAAAAGAAGAAAATAACGAGGAGAAAGAGGAAGAAGATGAGCAAGAGGAGGAGAAGTGGGAGAACGAAATAAGCCTCTAAAACTCCTGTGTACACAAAACAAAGACAATATAAATGCTACCTGGGAAAATGGATAAAGATGGTGAGAAGGAGATGACAAGAGGGGAAGTAACCAAACAGAGGCAGAATAAGACGTGACTTAGCTGGCAGCAGATCTGAGTGTCATTCAACCTCACACGAGCAATAAGTTGTGGAAAACATTATTATACAAGCAATTTATTCGTCGTCACCTCTCTGTCTCTCTGTCTCTCCTTATTTCCGTCTGTGTTTGACTGTCTGTTATTCTTCCTGTCTGCCTGTCTCTCTCTCAAAATTAGCTACAGAAAGGGTAATAAAATCGCATGTGGCAAAGGACAACGGGAGACATACCTTGATATATATATTGAGCTTGTCAAGATTAATAGCCGAGTAATCACAGCAATGAGAAGGCCATAAGGAGATTATATCAAGGCAAATCCGACTTTAGGATTACTGGGAGGATTTCAGGTGATATAATCGGAGCTCTTTGTTAGATTCTATGTTAAGTACTTCAGGTAACACACACACACACACACACACACACTTAATGCTCGTTTTACATGTACGATCTCATAAAGATATTTAGGAGAATACTGTCTGCTTTGATACTAAATAATCATGTCTAATAAAAAATGTTGTTTGTGTGTGTGTGTGTGTGTGTGTGTGTGTGTGTGTGTGTGTGTGTGTGTGTGTGTGTGTGTGTGTGTACCATTGTCAGGAGGTGTTGGTCGAGTGTGAAGGAAAGTTGAAGTGGTTTGATGTGAAAGTTAAAACCATAGATAATGTAAAAAAAATAATGATAATAACAACAACAACTTGACTAACCCGAATAATAATAATAATAATAATAATAATAATAATAATAATAATAATAATAATAATAATAATAATAATAAAAAAAATAATAATGCCTTCTTTTGAATTATACTGTCCCTAACAAAGAACATTGACTAGCTTGGTAAAACCGATTATCAATTATATAATCCCAATATTTACAAAGAATTTAAGTTTCAAAGCAAAAATAAGAGAGAAATATTACATTGTGTACAGAGTTTTATGACCCCGAACTGTGACAGTAATCATAACTAATATTTAATGTGCAGAGTAACAATAAATTTTTAATGAACCTTTTTTGTTTTGTTTTTGGGGGGGGGAATATTAGAAAAAATATATGGCTTGTGTAATATGATCACAATTAATAAGTTTAATTAATTTATTTATTTATTGGAAGGGCATGACCACCAGTTTACTACCACCACCACTACCGGCGCCGCCGCTGTCCCTTGGAGTTTCTCGAGAGAGCAGACACTTCCCCACAATGTGACACGAACATTCCTTGATTCAGACTATGCCAATAACAGCTTCAGGTACGCCCACACCACATTTACCACAGCAGTACACCAATCCACTGATCTGACAACCTTCTGTAAGATTAATTCATTTCTGGAAGCTGTGGAAAATATATCGTAGAATACAGCAACGAAATGTTTATATTCATGAAATTTGGTTCAATATGTTGATATATGCTGCATCGTGAGCTGGGCCAGAGCCTTGAGGTTAGAGAGGGAGCTTCATAAGATAAGAGAGGAGCCTTAAGGTAAGAACGGGAGCCTTGACGTAAGCGAGGGAGCCTTAAGGTACGAGAGGGAGCCTTGTGTTGTGTTTATGTGCTTTGTGAACGCCTTGGCGTGACAGAATGAGAACCAATAAACCCCACTGACAAATCACCTGATAAATCACGTGATACCTGATAACTCTCACGATCATGTCACGTCTTTCCGTCACATTAGGCCACATTTGGCGCACAATATTAGGTTCATAACTGATCTAGTTTTTAGTGTATGAGAATTATTTAAGGTTCTTGAATAAAAAAAAATCATCATCCTATTTCCTCACCGGTTAACAACACTATCTGGGGGACCTGAAACACAATACAGGTCATCAAAACCATTTACTCAGTCCTCGCTAAACCCCTCCTCTACCTGCAATATATATTTGGCAAGGATTTCCTGTACAGAATTTAATATTGGTGTTGCCGGAAATTATCGAGTTCCATTACTTGATTGGTCGGAATCGTGTTTATTAATGTAATAGTTATCTGACGATTAAATCATTGAGTTGTTTGGGTGTTTGATTATATATTATTTGAGGTGAAGTGCCTAGATGAGGTGTAGGGGTGGGGTGAAAAATTGGGTGGGGGGGTGGGTGGGGGTGGGTGGTGGTGGGTGGGGGTGGGTGGTGGGTGGGGGTGGGTGAGGTGTGGGAGTGGAGGTGGGTGAGGTGTGGTGGGTGGGGGTGGGTGGGGTGTGGGAGTGGAGGTGGGTGAGGTGTGGGTGGAGTGGGTGGTGGGGTGTGGGTGTGGGTGAGATGTGTGGTGGGGAGTGGCCGGTGGGTGGGGTGTGGTGGGGGGGGTGGAGTGGGTATGGTGGGGGTGGGGTGGGGGTGGGGTGGGGTGGAGTGGGTGGTGTGGTAAGGTGGGAGTGGGGGGGTGGTTGAGGTGTGGTGGGGAAAGTAGGAGTGGGTGAGGAGGTGTGGTAGGGGTGGTTGGGGTGTGGTGGGGGAAAGTAGGAGTGGGTAAGGTGTGTGGGGGGTGAGCAGCGAGATGTGGTGGGGGGTGGGTTGGGTGGTGTGGCAGAAGTGGGTGTGGGTGAGGTGTGGTGGGGATTGGATGGGGTGGGTGGGTTGTGTGGTGGGGAGAAGTGGGGAGTGGGAGGTGGGTGAGGTGGAGGTGGGTGAGTGAAGGTGGGTGTGAGAGTGGGGTGGGGGTGGGTGAGGTGTGGTGGGGGAGTAGGGGTGAGTGGGGTGTGGTGCAGGAAAAAAGTGGGGGGTGGGGAGGGTGTGGTGGAGGAACGTGGAGGTGTGTGTGTGGGTGTATGTATGTGTGTGTGTGGGTGTGTGTGGGTGTGTGTGTGTGTGTGTGTGTGTGTGTGTGTGTGTGTGTGTGTGTCCAGCTCCCAGACGAGGGTCAACTCACAGAACGGGGGTCTGGCTATACCTTCTTCTGGAAGGGTAAGCCTGCTGTGGAGAGAAACCTCATTTATGGAGTTGGCTTTGCCATCCGCCAATGCATCCTACACAGGCTAACTGAAATGCCTATTGGGATCATCGAACGCTCCATGACGCTCCGAGTCCCACTGAATCACTCACGCCAAGCCCTTTTGATCAGTGGATACGACCCAACACTGGATGCAGAGGATGACATCAAGGAGGCCTTTTAAGCTGACCTTGAGAGAGTGCTAACCTCTATCCCCAGAGAAAACAAGGTTGTGCTCCTTGGAGACTTCAATGCCAGAGTTGGCAGTGATGCTAACATTTGGCAGGGAACCATAAATGAGAAATGGACTCGGCAAGTGTAATCACAACGGCCTACTCCTCCTCAGCAAGTATGCTGCACACAACCTAACTATCACCAATACCTTGTTTAGGCAGGCAGAGAAGTTCAAGGGTTCGTGGCAACACCCACGATCCAAATACTGGCATCTCATTGACTACATCATTGTCAGAAAAAAGATCGTCGAGACGTCCTCATTACCCATGCCATGCGTGGCTCAGACCACTGAGACACTGATCATTCGCTCGTCAGAGCAGTAAGCCTCTCGAAGAGGTTTTAACACTAAGAGTCTGGAGGATCCAGCGATAGCACATGCTTTCAGAGAGCAGCTCGAACACGGGGTGGTAAGCAACCCATCAACGAACAACCCAATTCCAAGTGCCGAATGGGATATTCTCAACACTGTCATGACAAAAACCTGCAGAGAGACCCTCGGCCAGATCGAAAGGATACACCAAGACTGGTTTAATGAAAACGACCCGGCAATCAATGTACTCATCAATGATAAACGTGCTGCTTTAACTGACTGGCAGAACAGCCCTCAGTCTCGGACCAAAGCTGATACCTTCCGCAAGAAGAAAGCTGTGGCCCAGTGGAAACTTCGCAATCTCAAGAATGACTGGTTTAAAAATAGAGCATGTGAAACACACACACAAAAAAATGCAGATCAGCACAAGATGTGCGAATTTTTCAATTCCACCAAAACATTCTATGGGCCATTCAATCGTGGCGCAGCCCCCCCTCCGCTCATCCGACGGTAACTCCACAATTAAAGATGATGAAGGACTCCTTCAGCGCTGGAAAGAACACTTCCATTCACTGGACAATCGAAACACTGATGTGGATGTCCTGACTACCCAGCAGGTCCCTCAGCATCCAGAGCTGACCCACCTCAGCTATCCTCCATCCCTGGATGAGGTAGCTACTGCCATCAAACAGACGAAAAATAGCAAAGCCTCAGGGCCTGATGGAATCCCAGCCGAGGTGTATATAGCAGGAGGACCTCTACTTACCAGACGTCTCCACTCTCTCCTGGAGAATATATGGGAAGAGGAGGAAATCCCCCAAGCTCTTAAAGACGCCTCCATCGTCAATATTTATAAGAATAAGGGAGATCTGGCAACTACTGCGGGATCTTACTGATGTCCATAGTTGGCAAGATTGTTGCCCGAGTCCTCCTAAACAGACTTCTTCCTGAGGCGGAAAACTTCCTCCCAGAATATCAATGTGGCTTTAGACCAACATGTGGCACCACTGACATGATCTTTATTGCCCGCCAGATGCAGGAAAAATGCAGAGAACAGCGTCGAGACCTGTACACAGCTTTCATCGACCTCACCAAGGCCTTCGGCTCGGTCAACAGGGAAGCTCTCTGGTGGACCCTCAGCCGTTTTGGCTACACCCAAAATTCATCGCCATTGTGAGGTAACTCTACGATGGCATGAACGGCAGTGTCCTGCACAATGGCACCCAGTCTGAGTTCTTCCCCATCCAAACGGGGGTTAAATAAGAGTGTGTGCTGGCACCAATTCTCTTTTCCATTTTCATGGCTGCCTTCCTTACTCATGCCAGTGCTAATTTAGCAGGCGGGGTGGACATCGAGGTTTCGGCAGCTTCCATTACTGAACTTCAGTATGTAGACAACCTCTCTTGTTGTTCACAGTGAATGCAACCTACAGGAGATCCTGAACACCCACGCAGATGCGTATGCACACTTAGGTGAATGTACATACGACTCAGATTCTCTTTCAACCTGCCCCTGGTTCCGACACACCTCCACCATCCATCCATCTTAACTGTACTACCCTTTCTAATGTTACCTACTTTCAGTATCTCGGCTCTCACCTGTCCAGCACCGTGAACATCGATGAAGAGATTCAGCATCAGATAAGATGCGCATCTCAAACCTTTGGCAGACTCCGAAACCATGTCTTCAGCTGTAGGGAGCTGAAATTGTCTACAAAGTTACATGTATACCGGGCAGTGGTTCTCCCCATCCTGCTATATGGCAGCGAGACATGGATCACATACAGGAGGCACCTCAAGGCAATTGAAAACTTTCATCAACGTAGTCTACATTCCATCTTCCAAGTTCGCTGGGAAGACAAGAGAACAAATGCCAGTATTCTTGCTGACACCAACTGTAGGAGCATCGAGGCTACTGTTATCCATGAACAACTACGTTGGACTGGCCATGTTACCCACATGGACGACAGTAGCCTGCCAAAGCAACTGCTTACAGTCACCGAACGAATAGAAAACGTAACGCCGGCGGGCAACTGAAAAGGTATAAGGATAGTCTTAAGACAAACCTGAAAAAGTGCCAAATCGACCTCCTAACCTGGGTAACGATTACTCCACATCGTAACGGTTGGAGGATCACCACACGAGAACGTGTCAATACTTTCGAGTTAGCCCGACTGCAAACCGAGGCAGAAGCCGACGCCGGAAAGACGCTGTCACCGCACTGCACCCGTAATCAATGTAACCCTCCACTTGTGCAACATCTGTGAACAACTCTGCCGGTCCTGGTTCGGCCTCTTTAGTCACCTCAAAACTCACCAATGAAGGTGACATCCCTAATAACTCATATCATTGTATCATAGCTGGATGATTGTCATACTCGATTCCAAGTGGCAGCAAAGTAGTAGCAGTGTGTGTGTGTGTGTGTGTGTGTGTGTGTGTGTAATGGTCAGCAAGCTTGCGAACCCGGGTTCGATCCCCGGGCAGGGTGGGACTATGAGCAAATTTCTTGACGCCATTTGCCTCTGTCTACCCAATAGTAATTGGGAACCTGGATGTTAATCAATTTGCGTATCGTATTCTGTGGTAATGGTTATCCACTGCAGTTGGCGAGCTGTCCGGTCTTCTCGGACTATTCCTTGACACTGGATCATGCAGCTCGTGAACTTAGGGTGTGGTTGTTGTGTTGGCGACAGCTTCTACACCTTAAACAAATTCACGCCTAGGTAGCCCTTGGGCTGGCCATCCTCGTTACACAAGGGGCAACCATTATTTTTTTTAGTGTGTGTGTGTGTTACAGTACAAAACTATCTCCACCACAGGACACCAGAAATCTACACTAAGCAGGATGAAACGAGATGGTCAAAGACTCTTAATCATTAGGACTTGGGTCATAGGTGAGTCTCTTACACCTTCCTGGGATTTTTTTACGGACCCCTCATAGGTAGGTTTTGTGTTACAGAGAAGCCAGTTTTATCGAATCTTTAATCATATGAAAATATAATAGAGAAAGATTGTAGTGGTAAAACCACTGGAATTTTTTTTTTATCGAGTTCAAGTTTTTTTTATTGCGTATATAAAGCATATACAGGAGATATACGGCAAATGGATACTTTAGTGAATGGTATACTGCATGGGTGGGTGGGGGGAGCCTCATCATATAAATTTGTATAGTGGAGACAATAGGAAAATCACTCGTGAAAGTATATTGCTTAAAGATTAGTCCCCGCCGGTCTTATTTTACCTGAGAACTAAACACCATAACGATAACCTATAGGGGGTTAGGTTAGGTTAGGTTGGGTACATTATGTTAGGACAGGTTCTCTTAGGTTGGGTACATTATGTTAGGACAGGTTCTCTTAGGTTGGGTACATTATGTTAGGACAGGTTCTCTTAGGTTGGGTACATTATGTTAGGACAGGTTCTCTTAGGTTGGGTACATTATGTTAGGACAGGTTCTCTTAGGTTGGGTACATTATGTTAGGACAGGTTCTCTTAGGTTGGGTACATTATGTTAGGTCAGAACAGGCTAGATCAGGTTAGTTTAGGTTATGTTAGCGTGATTATTCTTAAGGTGAAATAAGCTTGGGGCTAATCTCTCAGGTGATCCGTGAAATGTTTTCTTGTTAATAAATAAGTACATTTTATCACATGGTAGGAGCCAGTGAGAGAGTTAGGTGACGGGAGGGTCCAGCCAGGCACTCAGAAAGTTGTGAGAGCTAGCAACACCTCTCCAAGTTGTTGCTGCTGCCTCTTAACTCTGCCAGGAGCTGCTGCATCAACCAACTACCCAAACTCCCTCTCTCTCTTAAACCAGCTTGTCACAATTACTCCTCGTGTCTAACATAACCTTCAACACCATCATCATCATCATCTACTCCACCAAATACATTACCATCATCAATAGCATCACTATCAACAACATCACAACAACACCAACACCATCATCATTAACGCCACCACCACCACCATCACTATCATTACCACCTCCACCACTCGCCATCGTCACCAATACCATCATCATCACCACTGCTACCACCATCACCACTATCCTTAGAGTAATCCCAACATAAGCCCCCAACAGTACCATCATCTTCACCACCACCATCAACACCACTAGCAACACTATCACTACCATCACGACTACTAACACCACTACCACCACCACTACCCTTCGTGCCACCCCAACATAAGCCGCCCAACACCATAACGATCGCCCTTCTTCCAGCGCCACAATCCCCTGGACCATGAAGGCCACCTCTCCCCAAGCACCTCATGCATGCAACACCAGGCGGCCCACAGCAATGGACCCACCCAAGGTTTTCACCGTACACTTAGGTTGAGGACCAGAGGAACCAAGCGTCAAGGGGCGACAATTTACATACTGTAAGTCAAACCCCAACGTGGCAGTCTTACAGCGGTGTGAGTGATGTAGTGATTGCATATGTATTTCGAGACATTTTTTGACATTTTAATAATATTCTTTATGTTAGTAATTGAATATCTTGTCCTAGGATCAATTTGGACCGATCTGAAAGTCATCCGATCCTCTCAATATGGTCAGCAGTTGATACCATGTGACAATCCTGGCTGCCACCTGTTTTGGAAAGGCAACTCACAGTAAATTCTGCCGTGGATGGAGCAGAGGCATTAAATAAACCGAGGAGGAAATATATTCGTGAGGTTCAGCCAACACACTGTTACTGAGCGAGAAATAGTGCTTGTTCTACCTGTCTCTGTCACTCTCATAGAAAGCCCAGTTGTACATTTGTCAGAAGAATCAGGTTTTTGTTTCTATCGACACTGATGTGAAAGTTACAATTCAATATCATTAGTAAAAAATAAAGTCCCACCACTAAAACTACGACATTCTTCAACAACGTCAACGTCATTACGAGTATATCCACAATTATGCAAGGTCAAAGATCAGGTCATGGAAGGCCTCGATGTAGCGATGGTTGTCTTTCGTGGTTTCACACAAATAACAGACCAACATATAGAAAAAGAGTTTACCTTGTTAGTCTGTTTGTGATGTATTTAACAGTTTAGGTTGGAGCTGCTATAAATATTAACAATAAAATATAAAATAATAAGGAGTGTTAAATCTTCGCCTCCCTCCTTCTAAGACCACCATGTCCAGCCCCCCCCCCCCACCCACAGACGCAATGCCCGCAAACACAACACACACACACACACACACACACACACACTAATATGAAGGAAAGAAACTAGTCTGTGATTTAAGCGCCGCAAATTAAAGGTTTGTTTCAATTCACTTTTTCACGACGAACTAAAATCTCTCCATCGGGATATTTCTGCACCGAGGGAAAGGAAATGTGTCTGATGCGGTAATGACTGCTGTGTTAGTGGGCGAGAGCAGAGGCTATTAGGCGAGTCTCGGGTGTTTCCTGGGCCGCTCGTTAGTATGATGGAAAAGAGTCCTGGACGACCGACCTTATTTTGGGCTTAAACTAACTTGTGAACGAGAATTTACGGAGTGACGTTTTCCCCATGGGTTGTTGCGAAATACGGGGGGGGGGCTCTGTTCACCATCACGGGGGGGCTCTGTTCACCATCACGGGGGTCTGGTCACCATCATAGGGAAGACTTAACACCATCACGGAGGGCGTCTTATCACTATCACACCGCTCTGTCCACCTTATACAGAAGTTTAAACAATAATGGTCGCTAATTTTTTTCTCTGTTTCCGTATTTCTGAAGAAGTTTTGGCATTTTTTTAGTCCATGTGTCCATCAATACTATACTGTATATTCCGTAGTTGTAAAATTATTGAAAAAAAAGTGTAAAAACTGGTATAGAGAAAGTGATGGTGAGAGATTTCCATTCTTGGCTGAGATACCGGAAGTAGTGGTGCACAATAGCAACACGTAAGGAAGATATAAAGATGAGAATTGTATTGTTTTCAAGTTAATTTTATGATTCTATGTAAAAAAAATATATATAATCGGGAGATATAATGTTTAAACCACGTGTTATGAATCTTTTTGTTGTTTTTCAGATCGCGTAAAAATCCTCCCATTACCGGATATCACGTGTTAAAATTGATGGCGTGTAGAAATGAATAAGTTTACTAGTTTTCAAGATCATTCACACATACACACACACACACAAACACAAACACACACAGTGAGGTATCAGGGCTTGGTCTCTACATTCCAACACCTCACCTGCGGTGTTCCCCAGGGGACCAAGATGGGACCACTGTGCTTCCTCATCCTGATCAACGACGCTCTGTCGGACACTCCTCACAGGTGGAAGTACGTGGATGACTGCACCGTGGGGGTTACAGTGGACAATACCGCACCAGACTACTCATCGCTCCAAGGCACCCTGGACAGGCTACAGGCATGGACTACGGAGAACAAGGTCACCATCAACCACACCAAAACCGTAGTCATGCACATCAATACAGCCACCACTCCAGTGCAAGCCCCAGCAGTCACAGTGGGTGCCCATCCTCTCCAGCTGGTGCAGTCTGCCAAACTCCTGGGTGTAACTATAGACAACAAACTTGACTGGAAGGCCCATGTAAATACCACAGTCAAGGCAGCCTCGTACCGTCTCTACATGTTACGAAGACTTAGGTCACTTGGGACACCCACGCCAGAGCTGAGGACCATCTACAACGCCTTTATTCTCCCCAAACTAACGTATGCGTCACCAGCCTGGTCGTCTTCTCTCAACTCCACCCAACAACGTCAGCTAGAGAAGGTACAGAAAAGGGCCTGCAGAATCATGCTCGGCGCAGAATACTCCGGCTACACCAACGCTCTCTCCACCCTGGAAATGCCATCCCTCAGTGACCTCCACCACCAAGCACTGGAAAGGTTTGGCCGTGGACTACTGCACCACCCTCGCCATCGCCACCTCCTGCCACCTGCAGCCCCCCACCCAACTCGCGCAGTCCGCCACTACAACAAAATTCAGCCCATAAGAGCCCGCACCGATAGATATAAGAACAGCACCATCCCATCTATTGTTAAAATAATAAACAACTCCTGATTTATGTACTGTACAGCCCTGTAAATGTATTCAATGCATATTATATCATTATGTCTAAATCTAATGTAAGTCTGTATATTTTCAGCCACCGGCTGCAACTCTATTAATAAACCGTTTATTATTATTATTATTATTATTATTATTATTATTATTATTATTACACACACAAACACACACACACGCACACGCAGTAAAAAACAGTATCGATCCAACGTTGAACTCTTGTTTCATCCCTTCAAGTAAGATAGATGGGTAATAACTGCCTATTTCAGAGACAAACAGATGAGATTTAGTAGTGGGAGGGAAAGCAGGGGGAAGGGAAGGGGTAGGAGAAGAAAAGGGAAAGGGGTAAGCGCAGGAGAAGGGTGAAAGAGAAGGGCTTAGGGTAGGAGAAGAAGGGGAGGGTTTGAAGGAAGGAAAAGGTGGAGGAGGGAGGATAGTAAAAGAAGGAAGGGGTGGCAAAGGGGGAGAGTAAGGGGAACAGGAGAAGGGGTAGAGGGAAGAGGGTCGCCTATGTTTTCTGTACCTATTTCTTATGTCTTATTCACATGATTGACGCAGAAATACTGTAACACACACACACACACACACACACACACGCACACACACACACACACACACACACACACACACACACACACACCAAAACAGTATCATACAAACACTTCATAATGACCCATTCAATTGACCTTTGCAGACTCAACTGGATTAACTTCATGTACATTTAGCGGTAGTTAACTTTTTTTTTTTAAATTAAGGATATGACTCACTGACCGAGTGACTCCTTGACTGAATGACTCACTGACCATGACACACCCTGACTGAATGACTCACTGACCATGACACACCCTGACCGAATGACTCACTGACCATGACACACCCTGACCGAAGAAATAGATATCCGAATTTTCATCCAAAATTCATATATTTTTTTTTGGTCTACTCGTCGTACTCATCTTTATTCCTGCTTGTTCCTTCTACAATCTTTAGCTGTTTGTTCGTCATTACCCGTCCACCTTCTTCATCCTCCTCACCTCTCCTTCACCCTATAACTCCCCCCCTCCACCCATTCCTTCCTTTCTCACCTCTCCTTCACCCTTCTTCCAATTCCTCCTTCACTCTCCTTTCCTCTTTCCTACAATTCCATCCCCTCCCTTTCATCACTCTCCTGTCTTCCCTTTCCATCGATCACTCTTCCCCCCCCTTCTCCTCCTCTATACCCTCCTCCCCCTCTCCCTTCCGTCACCCTCCTCCTCTATTCCCTTCCTTCACCTTCATTCCCTTCTCTCCTTCATCTTCCTTCCCTCCCCTCCACTACAAGAAAGAGGTGTGGCCCCATTATCAGGGACGATGAGGTTACCCTGGTATTTTGTGACATTCTGTGTGAAGGTGAGAGAGAGAGAGAGAGAGAGAGAGAGAGAGAGAGAGAGAGAGAGAGAGAGTGTGTGTGTGTGTGCGTGTGTGTGTGTGT
This sequence comes from Homarus americanus, assembly GCF_018991925.1. NCBI lineage: Eukaryota > Metazoa > Arthropoda > Malacostraca > Decapoda > Nephropidae > Homarus > Homarus americanus. The sequence continues at coordinate 9,144,481 of NW_024743709.1, forward strand.
GTGTGTGGTGTAACAAACGTCTCAGTCTCATAACACACTTTATACCAAATAAAAGTCATCACACTACTCACATCACTAAATATGGCGTAAATAATATACAATTCCTACCCGTTGTTTACTTGTTGTCATACAGCGATTCTACAAGCTTACTGTTTACTGTAAGAGCTTATTCACCTTCACCAAACAATGTAAACATCACCAGTATACACCAAACACTTCTTATATGAAACTTAGAGTCACGTGTTTATCAGGTGTTTGTGGTGATTATTGTGACATCTGTATGAAGTCAAATTTATAAACCTGGATACATGACAGGTGTATTCGTGGTCATAGGCCAATACTGTTTTTTAGTGGAGATAGTTTACTATGGAAAACCTGATCGACATAATACGAGGAACATTTTGTCCAACGTTACACACCAAGGAACTTATTAACCAAGGTAACACATCTTGGCCAAAGTAACACTTCAGGGAACTTTTTGATCAACGTAACACACCAGGGAACTTTTGATCAACGTAACACATTAAGGAACATAGTAACCAACTTAACATATTAGGGAACTTAAACTAACGTAACACACCATGGAGTTACTTAACCAACGTAACACCAAGTAGCGCAGTATTAACACAGGTCGTCGTTATGGTGAGGCCGCCTCCGGAAAGTTTCGGTGGGGGGGGGGGTATGTGGTGGTGAGGTGTGGTGGTGGTGTGAGATGGTGATGAGGTGTGGTGGTGATGAGGTGTGGTGGTGTGAGGTGTGGTGGTGTGAGGTGTGGTGGTGTGAGGTGTGGTGGTGTAAGGTGTGGTGGTGGTGAGAGATGGTGAAGTATGGTGGTGTGAGGTGATGGTGTACGTTGGTGTGCTGTAGTGTGGTGGTAGTAGTGTAAGGTGGTGGTGCGTCGAGGTGATGATGTGTCGGGAATAAAGATAGGAGATATAGTGAGAACAGAACAGAACAAAACAATATCAATGGACGGAGTATTGTGTACGAAATCAGGATGTGGCATGACACAGTCTGTACACTCACAGGATGTGGCATGACACAGGCTGTACACTCACAGGATGTGGCATGACACAGGCTGTACACTCACAGGATGTGGCATGACAC